>NW_026294562.1:76730741-77278241 GCF_007827085.1 Peromyscus californicus insignis
AAAAAGGTGTTTGGGTTTTTTGTTTGTTTGTTTGTTTGTTTGTTTGTTTTTTAATGCCACAGGCATAGGATTGAGAATTTAAGGACAGCCTAAATGCTCTAAAACACAAAAGGTGAGGTGTGGTGGCAGCACATGCCTTTAATTCCAGCACAGAGAGGCAGAGGCAGGGAGACCTCTGTCTGAGAAAACGTAAGGAGTTCCAGGCCAGCCAGAGCCCCACAGTGGTACCTGATTAAAAACAAGTGCACACTTGTAACCCGGCACTTTGAGATAGAGACAGGAGAACCATATAGATGCTCAGGGTCATTCTGCTCCACCACAGAGCAAATTCCAGGCCAGCCTTGGCTCCTCACAGCCTGTATCAAAGTGAGGGAAAAGAGGAGGCGTAGTGCTGCCAGGACGTGGGCTCCACAGCAGTCAGGTCCAGCTGGGGCCACAGGGCAGGGCTGTTTCCACAGCACTGGAAAGAATACAAAAACAAAGAACTGGTGCCAGAACAGCTGGGCCTCTTCCCATCGCACATCCTGCCGTATGGGGGTGGTGGGGGGTGGTGTAAGCTTGATGGGGGCTGTGGTGCAGTATTTAAACTTGATCAAAATAAAACCCTAGTTGTCTTTCCCAAGAGGACACCACTGGCTGATATAGGCCTGCCAGTCAGCTTTCCCTTTTCTGGGCTCCATGAGGTTGTGGGTCCCTAGGATGGGTGAAGGGGGACCTAATATCCATTTGTGCCTTTGTTGGCTTTCTACCCTTAGCAACAGGTGGTAAGCATCCATTGCTTTATGAGTCTCTCCCCCAGCAGAGATTCTCTCTATCTGAAACCCAGCCCATCTCCTCTGTATGTGATGGGTCTCTCTGTACCTGTCATACCACAGGGAGAGGAGGTTGGGGTGCCCATTCTTACTCCAGCCAAATAACAACCAGAGACAGAGACCCAGTCCCTGCTACAGAAGGGGCTCATAGAAGCTTTTCAGGAGTTCTCAACTTCCTAATGCTGTGACCCTTTACTACAGTTCCTCATGTTATAGTGACCCCCAACCATGAAATTATTTTGTTGCTACTTCATAACTGTAATTTTGTGACTGTTATGAATCAGAAGGTAAGTATCTGATATGCACGATATCTGACATGTGACCCCCGTGTAAGGGTCATTCTACCCCCAAGGGAATCATGACCCACAGGTTGAGAACTGCTGCTTTAGACAAATATGAAAAATGGAGGGAGAGCCAGGTGGTGGTAGCACATGTTTTTTTTGTTTTTGTTTTGTTTTTGCGATAGGGTTTCACTCCATGGCTTTGGAGCATGTCCTGGAACTTGCTCTGTTGCCCAGGCTGGCCTCGAACTCACAGAGATCCACATGTCTCTGCCTCCCCAGTGCTGGGAATGAAAGTCCCAGCACTGGGGAGGCAGAGGCAGGTGGATATCTGAGCCAGCCTGGTCTACAGAGTCAGTTCTAGGACTGCTTGGGCTGTTACACAGAGAAACCCTGTCTCAAAAAAGACAAACAAACAAAATTGTGATTTGAAAAAAAAAATCAAAAAGGAGGGAAAGGAATCACCAGATAGTAAACTCTAAATCCAAATAAATCCCAGGCCCCACAGGCTGGAGAGACGGCTTAGCAATTAAGAGCACTTGCTGCTCTAGTACAGGACCTGATTTCTGTTCAGTATCCATACTGGGCACCTCACACCAGCCTGTGACACTAGCTCCAGGGAAGAGATGCCTCTGGCCATCACAGCCACCTGCACTCACAGACATATATATCACCGAACACACACACATAATTAAAAATAATCTTAGCTGTCTTAAGAGCCCTGGCTGCTCTTTCCAAAGGTTCTGAGTTCAATTTCCAGCAACCACATGGTGGCTCACAACCATCTGTAATGAGATCTGATGCCCTCTTCTGTCATGCAGGCATACATGCAAATAGAACACTTAAATAAATAATAAATAAAACTCTTAAAAAGTATTAAAATAATAATAAAAATACAATTCTTTAAAAGAAAGGGCTAGGGAGATGATTCAGTGGTTAAGAGCTCTTGCTGTTCTTCTGTGGTACTTCAGTTCAGTTCCTAGCACCCACATCAGGTGCCTCACAACTGTCTGTGAGTCCAGCTCCAGGGATCAGATGCATGTGGCCTTACAGCCACCTGCACTCATGTGTAATGCCCATATGCACACATTTACACCTACACATAATTTAAAATAATAAAAATAATTATTTAAATAAAAGGAAAAAGTAGCTGGTTGGTGGTGGCGCAACCCTTTAATCCCAGCACTCAGGAGGCAGAGGCAGGCGGATCTCTGTGAATTTGAGCCCAGTCTGGTCTACAGAACAAGTTCCGGGACAGCCAGGGTTACACAGAGAAACCCTGTCTGGAAAAGCAAACAACAACAAAAGATAAGGAAAAGCCAGGTTGGGATTAACTGGGGGAAGGAAGGGAACTGTTTGTGGGGGAGTCATAGGAGGGGTATATATGAGAGAACCATGTGAGAAAAAAAAGTTTAATGACATCACAATGATAACACATGGGAAAATTTATGGCTGCATACAAGTCATAAATCAATGAAGCTGGGCATGGGGGTTCATACCTGTAGTCTTAGCACTTGGAATATCAGGGCAGGAGGATCCACCCACATTCAAAGCCATCCTCAGCTACAGAGCAATGTTGAGGCCAGTCTGGGCTAAATGAAACTGTGTCTTGAAATTCCCTTCTGAAGGGAAGATTGAAGCTTGTAAGACTCAGAACGTTCATGAAGCTTAACAGGGGCAGGACGCTCAAACCCTAAATGTCTCCAGCAGCTGGAGACACCTGTGCTGCCTTGTCACCTAAGCTCCTGTAAGTCACCCCCTTTTCCCCCACAGGGTAGCTCCTTAGCTCAGTAAGGTGGAACCTTGTGGGAGCCCACAACTGACTCAGTTTCTCAGTTTGAATCTGAAGTCTATTTTGAGTCAATAGAGTTCAAGCTTGCTTGCTTCAGGGCTGTGAGAAAGTCCTGATTAGCCCAGGGGAAGGAACACACTATCTAGCTAGACGTAGGCTACTGATGCCAGCCGGGGGTATACTGAGATAGAAAAAGAAACTGCCTGCTCCTTGACGCAAGGCAGGATAGACAGTGGCTGAATGCCTGCGCTGTGCATTGTTCTACCTCTGTCCTTCCAGACTGTATATCAGCTGGCTGTGAAATAAACTCAGGTACTGTCCAGCATTGACCGGCAGACCTCTTGACTCTTTTCTGTCTTCTTCATTGTCTCTGCAATCCACACGCCTCCACCCGGCTACCCAGCTGACTGGTCAGCAAACTCCAACAGAACCTGTGGACCTGTTCCTTTACTCTGGCTTTGGCACCCTTTTTGGGCTGAACAACTGTTTGGCAATATCTTCCATGGAGAAGACACCCAAATGTTCCCATCCCCTGTGACTGAGCAGCCCATGGTCCTACGCAGGGGCAAGTGTGGTCACATCAAACCTAAGGATATGGAGATCTGAACTCCACTGGGTTGGCTTCCATGGGCCAGCAAACAGCATTCCAGGTGAGGAGCAAGACTCAACACTGCTTCCCGGGAGGCACATAGAGCCTGCCAGAAGTCTTTGTCTTGTCTGAAAATTGGGGTGTTGAGAAGGAGGAGAGGCGTGTCCAACTGCTTGGGAACTGAAACCCTGAGCACGATCACTCTCCCAGAGGGCTGGCAGCGGACCACCCTGCGGTCTGGGGGCTACATGGGTGCTGGCAGCCCAGACCAAGAGCAGATTGAGAAGGCTTGTGAGCAGCCTTCGCAGGGACTTAGGACAGAACTTCCTTCCTTCCTCCCTTCCTTCTTGTCTGTCTTTCTTTCTTTTTCTTTTCTTTTTTTTTTTTTTTTAAGTTGGGACCTGAAAGACCTAGGTGGGGAGAGGAATCCATCCAAGTGTACTAACTCCAATGGCTGGAAGGGAGGCAGGAAAAGCCAAGTCTCTTAGTTACCTCAGAGCCCCTCCACATGAAAGGGGCTGATACAGCTGGTCCTGATTTACAACTTAAGGACTGTTCAGGCCTGGGTCCCTCACTTCCGCCACTCTGGGGTCAGAGTTTTCTGCTCAGAGACATGGATGTGCGGGAGCTCTTCAGCTAAGCATCCATTCACCAGCCTGGGAGAGAGATGGGATTGAAAATGATCGACCTCAGCTGGGGTGGTAGGCTCTGAAGCAAGCATCATCAGGGAGACAGATGTCTCCAGGAAGTGGGGATTTGAGGAGAGGAAAGAAATCCAACCACAAAGGCAGGGGCACTCTCGGGTTATGGGCCACATCTTGGGACTTTGGGAGTGAGTCCCCCACCAGGGTGGCCAGAGACAGGAGCTGCAGTCTGGGAAACTCAGGTTAATGTCTGGTGCCTGTGGAGGCCAGAAGAGGGTAAAAAATCCACTACAGTCCTAGATGGTTGTGAGTTCCCAAGAGGGTGCCAGTGCTCTTAACTACTCTCTCCAGCCTCCAGGCCCCTCTTCCTCCATCGCCCCCCTTTTAAAGCAAGGTCTCACTATGTAGCCCAGGCTGACCTTAACTCAGGTTATCAGGATTGCGTGGCAAAGTGCCTTTACCCACCTAACCATCTCACTGGCCCCTTATTTTATTAATAAACTTCAACAGATTGATACGGTGAAAATTGGCTACAGAGAAAATGTATTTTTGTAAAAACATCTCAAACAAGGATGTGAGAAACAAAATGGACCATGTTTACTTAGGACTATGGTGTTTGTAACCCTGAGGTTTACCACATTAACACTCCTCATTCCTAAGTCTAACCACTATACCTCAGGAAACCATCTTACAACTTTTCTAGACGGGGTTTCTTTGTGCAGTCTTGGCTATCCTGGAACTCATTCTGTAGACCTGGCAGGCCTTGAATTCAAGAGATCTGCCTGCCTCTGCCTCCAGAGTTTTGGGATCAAAGGTGTGTGCCACCACTGCCTGGCCACCCTGCAACTTTTTACAAAGGGAAATGTTTAAGAAGTATAAGTAGCCGAGCAGTAGTAGCAGGTGGATCTCTGTGAGTTCAAGGCCAGCCTGGTCTACAAAGCAAGTTTCAGGACAGCCAGAGCTGTTATACAAAGAAACCCTGTTTCATAAAAAACAAAACAACAAAAACAAACAAAAAAACCCACTAATACATTTTTAAAAAAAGACTTTTTTTTTTTATATGAGTACTCCATCTGCACATATGCATGCATGCCAGAAGAGGGCATCAGATCTCATTATGGATGGTTGTGAGCCACCATGTGGTTGCCGGGAACTGAACTCAGGATCTCTGAAAGAGCAACTAGTACTTTTGACTGCTGAGCCATCTCTCCAGCATCAGGAAGATATTCTTTTTGTTTTGAGACAGAGTTTCTCTGTGTAGCCCTGGCTGTCCTGGAACTTGCTTTGTAGACCAGGCTGGCCTCGAACTCACAGAGATCCCCCTGCCTCTGCCTCCTGAGTGCTGGGATTAAAGACATGTACTACCACACCCAGCACAATCTTTATTTTTTTCTAAGATTTAATGCGTATGCGTGTTTTGCCTGTATGTGTCTGTACACCACCTGGTGCCTATGGAGGTCAGAATAGGGCATGAGGTCCGTTGGAACTGGATCTGATTGTGAGCCCTCATGTGGGTGCTGGGACCTGAAACTGTTAACTGTTAACAGTGCTCTTAACTACTGAGTTATCATTCCAGCCCATTTGCTTAATCTTTAAATCTTGTTACAATTGCACCCTGTAGGGAAAATGTGAAGTTTTGAGTGTGTTAGATTTCACAGGAGGCAAAATGAGACCAGAGTCTGAGCTCAGACAAGACTGTGTTTATTAGCACACACAGAGAGGGCCAGCCTCTCTCCCTGGGGGAAATGGAGGGATGTGCAAGGGAGAAAAGCTAGCTGGGGCCCTTTACAGAGCCTTGGGAATGACGCTGATGCAGCTGTGGGGCTGTGTAGGAGCCTGAAGTCTCTCTTCCCTGGAGTTGTTTGCGTCAGACAAGCCAGGTTATCTTGGAACACAGGCTCTTTTTGCAAACATTCCTATCCGGGCTGAGTAAAGCTGAGTAGGGTCAGCTGTAATCTCCTAATAAGTCTGTTTTTACAAAGCAAGAGGCACTCTACCACAGTGAGTGTGTTGTTTACCTGGGCAAGGCTAAACCAAGGAACCATAGGAGAGGCAAAGCCTTCTTCCCCAGGGTGAAGTTCAGTGGGATGGCAAAGCCTTTCTCCTGAGTGCAAATGTTGACAGTGTTTGCAGAAAATGTCCATTCTCCACATGTTTACAGCCTGCAGATTGATGCCTTACAGAGTGCTCCTGCCATGGTTAGCTGAACCTGCCTCCTTGTTTATCTGATGGAATAACCCCACCTCCTTGTTCAACTGTAATAAAAGTGCTGAACTAGAGTGTTGCAGCTAAATCCAACCCCAGCTTTTCTGTACCTGTTTCCATGTGTCATTTATTTATCCCATCAAAAACACTCAGGGACTGAGGCTGTGCAGGATGAGGCAGCATCCTTTGAGGAGTGTAACTTGGAAAATGACAGGATCATATAGCCCCTGTAAAGAAATCTAAGCATGACTACTAAGTAGGCCACACCCAGGTCCTGGGATGTACATTGTCCTTTTCCTGTGTGACTGTCTCAATACTTAATAAACTCACTAGCTGCTTCACTCCGACTCATCCGAAAATCAAGGATCTGACCTTCCCTAGTGGCTGTCCCCAAGGTAAAGGGAGCACCTCAGATGCTGGTCCTGTGTTGGGATATCCTCTAGCACTGACAAATCGTTCATTCAACTTGACACTTCTCTGTTTCTTTTGGCTTGTGTGATGAAAGATTTGTCAATCTTGTCTTTTCAGAACCAACCAACGGCCGTTTCATTGACCCTTTGTGTTTTCCCAGGCTCCATGTCTCTAATTCCTGCCCTGTTCTTTCCATTTACTCATTTGTGGGTGGACTTTTTTCTAAGTCTTGAGATGCATGAATTTACAGCCTCATGAATGCTCGGCAAGAACTCTACCAATTAGCCACATCCCCAGTCCCAGTTCTTAGGAATTTTTAAGTTGCCTTGTTCAGTCAGAACTGAACTGCATGCTCACTCCTGCATGATCTGGAAAGCCCCATTCCTATCTCTCTCCAAACCCCGCCCCCTCAGAGAGCCTCTGAAGAAAAGGAGCCAAAAAGTCCAGTTCCCCACATTCTTGGCAGCTACAGCAGCTCCTCCCCTGAAGTTGCAGTTGCCCAAGTCCCCGCCTAACGTGCTCAGCTTTTGACCAGATTTGGGCGCAACCCAGCTTGTGGTGGATACATCATCACCTCTTGCCTAGCCTATAAAGTCTGCCTGTTTTGTTTGTGGGTGTGGCTTCTCCAGCCTCTATTTCTGGGACTAGAAAACTCGCCTGGCAGTTGTTTTGCATAAACAAACCTGTTGTTACACTTTTTCAGTTTGTCTTGACCCCACTTTTTGTGTCAGCAGAGAAACCTTTCAGTCCTCCCTGATCTCAATGAACGCAGGTTGTTACAAAATCTATTGTTCATCTCCATGTATCTGTATAGTATCTGTACAGTTCCTTTGTTTGAGACAGGGTCTCCCTAAGGCAGTACTGGAACTTGATAGTCTTGATAGCTCAGACTGGCCTTGAACTCAGAGATCTACCCACATGTGCCTCCCATGTTCTAGGATAAAAGGCATGCACCACCTCACCTGGCCTTTATAGTTTCTGTCATCTCTTGTCATTTATCTTGTTTTATTCCACTCTGATCTTATTAAATGCAAAAAACAAAAACCCCAACCAACCAACCAACCAACCAAACAGGTCACTGAGATGGCTTAGTGGATGAAGGCACTTGTCCCCAAGTCAGACAACCTGATCTCAACCCCATGGCCCATGTGGTGGAAGAGAACTGACTCCTGCTAGATGTCCTGACCTCTTGTACTGTGGCGTGTGCTCCCGCGCTGGCCTGCGTGTATGCACACACAATGTAGCAAGATTTGAGAGATATGAAAATATATTCTAATTATTTTGTTGTTTGTTAAGACTAGCTTTCAGATTAAGATGTGACCTGTTTTAGAGAAGATCCCATGGGTGGCTGAGAACATGTATTCTATAGCTTTGAGCTGGAATTTTGTATAGATGTCATTTAAATGTAACTCTGGTTTTTCTTGTTCGTTTTGGTCTGGATGCCATAGCTACTGGTACAATTGGGTATTGAAGTCATCTACTATTATTGTATCTGGACCCATCTGTCCTTTTATCCCCATTAGCCTTCATGGAGCTGGAAGGCCCAACATTTGGTGCATATGTATTTACAATTGTTCTATTTTCTTTATTAATCCATACTGGCTTCTTGACTTCCATTCTTTCACATTCAGTCTCTGTATGTGTTTCTTAGAAACCAAAATAAATTTAATTTCTTTTAAAAGACACAGCCTCAGTCAGGTGTAGTGGCACACAGCTTTAATAACAGCATTTAGAAGGCAGATCTCTGAGTTTGGGGGCAGCCTGGCCTACATACTGAGTTTCAACACTACTAGACCTTGTCTCCTCCCTCCCCACAAAGACGACAAGAGTCTCACTATGTCACCTTACCTGCCTCTTCCTCCTGAGTGCTGGGATTAAACACATGCTCCCCTGCCTGACTCTAGTTTCAGAGCACTGACTGCTATCTTAGAGAAGCTTGTCCTGATATATTTGTAATCTAAGAAATAAAGCTTGCCTGAAGATCAGAGGACAGAGCCAGCCACAGAGTTAGGAACAGAGCCAGGCAGTGGTGGCACACACCTTTAATCCCAGAACTAAGAAGGTTGAGACAGTAAGTAATATGGCTGGGAAGAGAAATGTAGGTGGAAGTTTCTGTCCCACCAAGAACTCCAAATACCCAGCAGCCACTTCCCAAATTACCACTCTTATATTAATTTTAACTGCTCAGACATTAGCTCAGGCTTATTACTGGTTAGCTCTTACACTTAAATTAGCCCATAATTCTTATCTATGTTTAGCCACATGGCTTGGTACCTTTTCTCAGTTAGGCATTCTCATCTTGCTTCCTCTGTGGCTGGCTGGTAACTCCTGACTCTGCCCTTCCTCTTCCCAGAATTCTCCTAGTCTGCTTGCTCCACCTGTATTTCCTGCCTGGCTACTGGCCAATCATCGTTTTATTAAACCAATTCAAGTGACAAATCTTTACATTGTACAAGAGCATTATCCCACATCACTTCCCCTTTTTTTGTTGAATTAACAAAGAAGGGTTAACCTTAATATAGTAAAGCAAAAAGTTATTAAGTAAGAATTATACTAACAATATCCAATCCATTTGCATTTGACAAAATTAGAGAAAATACTAATTATCTATCTTTTTTTATTTTACAATACCATTCAGTTCTACATATCAGCCACGGATTCCCTTGTTCTCCCCCCTCCCGCCCCCCACTAATTATCTATCTTATCTTGGTGAGTTTAAAGTTTTGTACCTAATTCACTTTCTAGCCTAACTTGTATTACCAACGAAAAACTACCTTTTGATGTCTTTCAAACTTATACACTTTACGCCTCTTTAGTGAGTTTCTTTTCTGAATTTGTTAACAAGGAAAACTATATCTAGTCTTCAACTCCCTCAGAGACCATTAGTTAGCGATGACAAGGTAACACCAAATTGTAAGATGAAACAAAAACTGCTGTGGGATGTCTTTCTGTATGCTGTGAATATGTGTTGCTCTGATTGGTTGATAAATAAAGCTACATTGGCCTATGGCAGGGCAGGATAAGGTTAGGTGGTACATGGAGTCAGGGAAAATGCCAGCCTGCCGTGGAAGAGCAACAAGGTGCCAGCAGACCAGTAATGCCATGCCCATGTGGCAACATATAGATTAATAGAAATGAGTTAAGTTATAAGAGCTGGCTAGCAAGGAGCCTGACCCATAGGTTATATAATTTGTAATTAATATTAAGACTCTGACGATTATTTTATGTGACTGCAGGATCTTGGGGCTGGGTAGGACCAGAGAAACATGAGACCATGGGGTGGGACTAGAGAAACTTCTGGCTACATTTTGGCACTCAATGTGGTAGCAAGAATTTCCACCCAAAACCTGAGAAAGCTTTAAAAAGGCATTCTAAAATAGGGCTAAACACAGCATCCTAGTTGTGTCTCTCAGGCAAGCCAAGAATCAGGGATGCCGCGGTGTGTGGCCTTGAGCGATGGTGGGTTTGTGGCATGTGGGTTTGACCTACAGCGTGGCAGGTTCCTGCTGCAGTACACAGAGGTGTCTCCAAGCAGTGCAGCACACTACATGGTGGACTTAGCTTTTGCTAGTACAGACAAAAAAAAAAAGTTTTGGGCTACACGCTGATGGATGGATGCATAGACCCACTGCTTCCCAGACTCGGTGGTGAGCATGGCGGTAAACATCTCCACCATGTTGGAAAGCTGAGGTGGGTGGAGCCAGCAGCCAGGGCTGCCACTTTGGTCCTAAGCCACACTGCAGTTTAAATCAATGGTCAAAAAGTGATTACAGATTCACAATAAGGCAGATTCAAATGGAATAAAACCCTAACAGTTTACAGTGTGTGTAAAAATATATGAAAGCTTGGAAGTGAGAGGAAAAGGAATATAGACAGTTATATAAAGAAATAGTTTTAAAAAATAAAGTCCTTAAAGAGACAGTAAAATATAAAAGTTAAGCCAAGCAAAGATGAAGATTACACAAAGATTCTGGATCCTGCATATTATTATATTGTCTTTGGGATTTTTAAGTGCAGAGAGACATTTGACTATAAAGGCTACCAAGTTAAACCAATATGTATATTTTAAAGGTATCTTGACTTTGAAATTTATATCTAAGGATATGTTGCTTTAAAAAAGAGGTTCTGCTTTTGTTTCCACAGAAGATGAGAACCTGTGGATTGCTTCAAGGCTAGTATGGTTTGATCAACCAAGACCCCCCCTAGAAATTCTCTGATGACACCATGGCCCAGATGACCCAACATCCAAAACAGCTTCAAAGCAACTGACTGAGATGATCCAGCCTCACAGACTACTACAGCCTAGATTTAACTATAATTCTTAATTTTCTCAGGATCCCAGTGCCCCCAGCCAGCAGGAAGTAGTATGCGAAGCTATGCCCAAATTCCCAAAATATTGTTTATAAATGTTTATTTTTACTTAAAGGGGGTTGATTATATATGCAATCGCTTTCTAGTGCTGTCTCTTTTAAATATTTACTTATTTATTATGCATACAGGAGAGGGTGCCAGATCTCATTACAGATGGTAGTGAGTCACCATGTGGATGCTGGGAATTGAACTCAGGACCTCCAGAAGAGCAGTCAGTGCTCTTACCCTCTGAGCCATCTCTCCAGCCCAACAATCGCTTTCTAAAGAAAAGGGGATAATATAGATATGATAGGATAAAAAGGTAGATTATTGAATCTACTTTTAAAGAGCAACAACTTGTTTGAAATGTTTTACATTGCTATGGATTTTAGTTTAATTTTTTTTATTTTTTGGTTTTTCGAGACAGGGTTTCTCTGTGTAGCTTTGTGCCTTTCCTGGATCTCACTCTGTAGACCAGGCTGGCCTTGAACTCACAAAGATCTGCCTGCCTCTGCCTCCAGAGTGCTGGGATTAAAGGTGTGTGCCACCACTGCTCAGCAGATTTTAGTTTATTGATAAAAATTTAAAGTTAAATTTGTTATACTGTATATATTTCTACTCATGTTTAAGGTATTATGTTTATGCAACTCATTTAAAACTGTAATATATAATTAAGAAATACAGATTAATAATCAGTCATCTATGATAATCAAACTTATAATGTTAATTAAGTTTTCTAGGTATACATAGATATATTTCAATAGGTAATCTTCAAACACTTCAAAGACCTACAGAATATGGCATTTAAAATGTTTTAAAAACTTAGACTTTTCTGGACAGTGAGACACATCTGCTCCTGGCAGCAACAATTACTTGAAAGAGGATGATGAGCATCAAAGAAACTCCATATGGAGTTTGCTTTCTTTATGGCAAAAATAGCCATTTGGGCAAGAAACTGTTCTTGCCTGGAATGCTTGGTATGGTATAAACTGGACATACAGGACCCATAGGAAAATAACCACTGAATTTTGCCAAAGCAAGGCAAAATAGTCCTTCAGATTCCTGCTTCATAGACTGCCAGACATTCTATGAGACACAGGGAAAAGTGACTGAGAGACTCTAGGCCTGTAGGCTAAAGATGGATGCCCCAATGTTGCAGAGGAACTTTGGATGACTGTCCCACGTTGGGTGCCAGTTGCCCCGGCCAGCGGGGTGTCAACGGGGGCGACCCACCTGCGGGAGAGAATGAGAGGGACAGGGGAGACACGAAAGGACGACAGCAAGACAGTGTGTTCTGATCAAGCTGCAAATTTTATTCTCCTCAGCAGGGCTTATATAGCATGGGAGGTGGAGGGGAGGAGGGAAGGGGTGCACGACGTGCCGTACGTGCAGGTGAAGGGGGACGTGCAGGTGAGGGGCTATGTGCAAGTCGTGCAAGTCGTGAGGCTGCTAGGAGGTAAGGTCACTGGTCAGGGCCCATTGTTCTGTTGCTATGCTACCTGACCTGCCTGACCTGTTCTTTATCTTCGGGGGCATCTGGTTTAGGGTAGGGGCTTGTTCTCTGGCTTAGCTAGCACTTTTTCATGGTCCATGTTTGGTCTCTGACATACTACCACTTAGGATTCGTGCATCATATGGCACCCAACATGGGACATGAATTCATGAAAAAGCCTTTTGCCTGTGGCTTTGCAGTCACCAGGTCAGGCCAGAGCTGCACATGGCTGGAGTCTCCACCCAATATGGGCTAGAGTCCTTACCCCACCAGCTAAGTTTTTGTTGCCGCCCCCTCTGCAACAAACTCCATAGGTTTTTGGGTTCCACAAACCACAGGAGTTAGCCAGTTTTGCACATTCCTCTGTGCAGACAGCTGATTCCACAGGCACAAGCCCAGAACCAGGCGCAAGCACAGGTCCAGGATCAGGCTCCAAACATGCCTGGATTAGCTGCTTTTGCATGTTCCCCTGGGTAGACTGTTGGCTCTTTGGCTTCTCCATTCTCCTAGTGGGTCATGGCTTTCTCTGGGCTCCCTCCTCAGGCTACTGCCACATCATCATCTGAATTGCCATTGTCAGCAGATTTGATGAATCAATTGGGATTTCTTAAAGGGAGAAATCAGTTAAAAGAGAGTTTTTTCCCCCACATTAAAAAAGAAAAACGGGAAACAATATTACAATGGAAGGAGTTTGGTCTCTGTTTGATAGTACACTAGATGGTCTGAAAATGGAACAATTAAATGAAAGGATAATTAACTTAGATGGGATTGACGTAATGTCAATAATAAACATTCAGTTTTATCATTCTTGTTTTATCCCTAAAAAAGTTGGTTTATATGAATGCCAAGTTGGTTGATATGAGTGCCAAGATACAAGTCTTAGAGAAACTTATTAAAATAGATCATAAAAATATTCAGACTCAGACAGAGGAATTTAAAGGAGAACCTATTTCAGCATTGCATTATAAGGTTACAGAGAAACAACCTAAGGCTTTCAAACAGCCAACCTTCACTTATCCAGTAACCTTACAGGAACTGCCAAATGATAGATATCCCCAAGACTGTGTAAGAGCTGAATGGACTCCTGTGCAAATGTTAGATTTGAGGAAATTCAAAGAAGCAATAGACTCATATGGCATGCACTCATCATTTGTGAAGTAGATGTTAAACTCATGGTCAACTTGTAATAGAATTATTCCTCAAGACTGGAAAGATTTGGTTATAGCTGTCTTAGAGGATGGTCCCCAATTACAAATGAAGGACCTATTAGAAGGATGGCTAAGACCATTGAACAATGATGTAAGGCTAGAGATATTAAACTTTCCCAAGATCAACATCTTGGAGAGGACAATTATGCTGATATACAAAGACAATCTTTATATGATGACCACACCCTGGCTTATGCTGCACTGTAGCATTGAATGCTTGGGACAAAATTGAAGAGGTAGGAAAGAAAAAGGAATTGTTTACAAAAGTTATACAGGGTCCCAAAGAAACCTTCAAAGATTGACTTTAGTAGTAAATAGAATGATGCCAAATTCAGAAGCTAGACAAATAATAATTGAATTTCTGGCTTTTGAAAATGCTAATGCACAATGCAAAAGGGTAATTAGGTCATTAAAGGCAAGACCAGCACCCTTGGAGGAATAGATATAATCAATATTGAATCTCATGACCATTATGAGCTTGGGTAGGAGAGGTGATTTCCAGAAATTTGAAGAAAAACAGTAATGTCAAATGTTTCAAATGTGGTAAACAAGGTCCACTTAAAAGGAACTGTAAACAGAGCATTCCTTACATTTTTTTCAAGAAATAATTCCAACAGAATGCCCCTCCCTTCTGGATTATGCAGAAGGTGTGGCAAAGGCAGACATTGGACTAATGAATGGAGATCAGCAATGGACAGACAAGGTAATCCCTTGTCTTTGCTGTTGGGAAACACCCCGAGGGGCCTCTTGCAGGCCCATGTCAAACTTGGTTCAGTCCTTTCCTGTCATCATGGAAGAAACTCCTTCCCAGAGCAATTAAAGAACCTAGTGTCTATTGTAAAAAAAACTATACTGCTCTGGATGATAGAATAGCTCTAGAAGAGAGAACAAAAATTTCAAGAGAAACTAGAACAAGAGAGACCTCTTAATTAGAAGAGGTGATAGTTCATCAACTAGCATGACCATTCAATTTAAACTAAATTATACTGCTAACAAATACTTTTCATTTGATCTGATATAACTTGCCAAAAGGGAACCTCCCCAAAGTTAGGGTTGGGGAAAGGCTTTGTTTTTGTCTTTCAGGAGAATTACGGCTAAGGAATCTGAAGAACACTGAACAAATGAGACATCTGAAGAAAAAGGACAAATCATCCAGAAAAAAATGTCCCAAGGAAAAGAGTAAATTGGCCTATTGGTATATCACATATCTAACAGGATAAAATTTCATAAATCTTTCTAAATGTTTGTTTCTGCTGTTCTCTACAGATACATAATACAAATGGTCTTTTTGTAGTCTTAGTTCAATTAAAAATGAAAGCTGGGTGGGCAGCGGTGGCGCACACCTTTAATCCCAGCACTCAGGCAGATCTGTGAGTTTGAGGCAGGCCTGGTCTACAGAGCAAGCTCCAAGATAGGTACCAAAGCTATACAGAGAAACCCTGTCTCAAAAAAACAAAAAAAATTAAAGCTGGCTTTGAAGTTGGAGTGTGGCTCTCTCCTTCTCTAAACCCAAGCATGCTTGTTAAAGGAAAATAAAAAATCTCTGTATATCACATCAGAAGAGCTACCTGATATGGGACAGAAGAAAAACCAAAATTAAGGGACTATTCTATTGCTACTAATCTCATAATCCTTTGGTTTTCACTCTTTAAAACTTTTTAAGGTATGAATTTTATATCAAAATTTAGAAGATATATATATATAAATTTTAAACTTCTGTCATGCTATCAATGGTCATATAGAGTACTAATTCCAGAAAAAAGGCTTCATCTAGCTTCCTGTACATGATTTCGAGTTTGAGTCTCTATCAGTTTTCTGCAGTGAACCATGACCATGACTAACAGCAACCTTTGAAGTCTCCAAAAGGATGATGGGACCCTACAATGATGATTTGATCAGGATGATGATAACGCCACTAAGCTTTGGACTACAAACTGTTCAGGACAATTTTGAGATGGCTAGCTGAGATGATCCAGCCTCACAGACTGCTATAGCCAGGACTTGAGACAAGCCCTGAACTTTCCCATTATGCAGAGACCGGACAACAAATGACACAGCTACCTCTCCTGTGATTTGACAATTAACCCCACATTTTTTTTTCAGGATCCCCTAAAGATGCCTTTGCCCCAAGACAGCAGGAAGGAAATTTAAGAACATGATGCCCACATTCCCAAGAGGTGGGGTGGGTAACTTTGGTTGTTCAATGTGTTATGGACATTTGTCATTAATTAGGGTGGTTGTTATTGGTAATGGTCAGGAAAAAAGCTAAACAAAGGAGATTAGATTCAGGGTTCTTGTTTGAAAAAAAGTAGATATAGCTATAAAAGGTAGATTATTGGATCTACTCTGAAAAAAAATACAGAAACAATAGGATAAAAGGATAGATTATTGAATCTACTCTGAAAAGAAAAAAGGAGAATATGGATATGATAATATAAAAAGATAGATTATTGAATCTACTTTTAAAAAGCAATTACTTGTTTTAAATATTTTACATTTATATAGATCTTTGTACATTAATACAAAGTTGAGATTCATTTTGTTAGAATGTACCCTACATACATTTTTAATCTTGTTCAAGGCATTGTACCTATACAGCTCATTTAACAATGTAATACAATTTTCTAGTCCTTTAAAGTTATTATAACCAACTACTTAGGATGTAAAGAAATTCAGGTTAGTAGTTACTCACCTATTACAATCAAACTTGTAGTCAGGATAGGTATGTTTTCAAAGTCAGAGATATATTTTAGATAGACAAGTGGTCTTCAAACATTTCAGAGATCTATGGAATATGGCATTTAAGATGTTTTAATAACATAGATTCTTTTTTTTTTTTTTTAATGACAATGAGACCTGTCTGCTCCTGGTAGCACCAATCTGCTTCAGGGAAGATGATTGGTATTGAAGAAAACTCCATATGGAGTTTACATTCTTTGTGGTAAGTGAACTATTGGGCAAGAAAATGCCCTTGCCTTGACTGCTGACAGTATGCTGTCCAAATGGGACAAGCAGGACACAAAAGAAAGGACTGATGAACTTTGCCACAACAAAGTAGGAAAGCCCTTCAGAAAACCGTGCTTCACAGAAAGGTCTGTCAGATATGCTAAGCCTGTAGGCTGAAGATGGATGTCCCAACATTGCAGAGGAACCTTGGATGACTGTCCAGGCAGCCAATTATTTCTGTCATTTCTCACATTTTGGAAGGTGCTTGCCTGTACTTTCTGTTTACTTAGGTAATATTATTTCCTTCTTGGGTCTATGAGGGAGTTGAAGACTAGATATAGTTTTCCTTGTTAACAAATTCAGAAAAGAAACTCACTAAAGAAGTGTAAAGTATATACGTTTGAAAGACATCAAAAGATAGTTTTTGCTTGGTAATACAAGTTAGGATACAAAGTGAATTAGATACAACACTTTGGACTCACCAAAATATGATAAACAATGGAGCATTTTTTCTGAATTTGTCAAATGTTTATGGACTGGACATTGTTAATGTAATTCTTGAATGTATATATTGTATATACTTATTGTATATAGTTTTTCTTATATTAGTTATAACCCTCTTTTATTATTGTAGACAAAAAAGGGAAAATGTGGTGATATATTTGTAATCTAAAGAATCAGCTGGGCAGGGGTGGCACATGCCTTTAATCCCAGCACTTGGGAGACAGAGTCTGGTGGATCTCTGTGAGTTCAAGGCCAGCCTGGTCTTCAGAGCGAGATCCAGGACAGGTACCAAAACTACAGAGAAACTCTGTCTCTAAAAACAAAAAAAAAAAACAACAAAAAAAAAAAACAAAACAAAACAAAAAAAGCTTGCCTAAAGATCAGAGGACAGAGTGAGCCATAGAGTTAGCCACAGAGGTCAGGCAGTGGTGGCACATACCTTTAATTCCAGCACTTGGGATCACATGGCTTTAATCCCGGCACTAGGAAGGTTGAGACAGGAAGTGACATGTCTGGGCAGAGAAAGGAATATAAGGTGGGAGAAGACAGGAATTCCAGCTCTTGCAGAGGCTCTGTCAGGCTGAGAACTTGGTGAGGTAAGAGACTGTGGCTTGCTCTGCTTCTCTGATCTTTCAGCTTCCACCCTGATATCTGGCTCTGGGTTTTTTTTTTTTTTTTTTTTTTTGGTTTTTCGAGACAGGGTTTCTCTGTGTAGCTTTGCGCTTTTCCTGGATCTCGCGCTGTAGACCAGGCTGGCCTCGAACTCACAGAGATCCGCCTGCCTCTGCCTCCCGAGTGCTGGGATTAAAGGCATGCGCTACCACCGCCCGGCAAAATGAATGTACTTTTTTTTTTTTTTTTTTTTTTTGGTTTTTCAAGACAGGGTTTCTCTGTGTAGCTTTGCACCTTTCCTAGAACTCACTTGGCAGTCCAGGCTGGCCTCGAACTCACAGAGATCCACCTGCCTCTGCCTCCCGAGTGCTGGGATTAAAGGCATGAGCCACCACCGCCCGGCTGGCTCCGGGTTTTATTATAAGACCATTTAAGATTGGGGCAACAGAAGCTGTTGATTCCCAAAACCCACACAGGCCAAATACTCACACACACATAGGAAAGCCTAGCATGAGTCAGAGTGAGCAAGCCAGTAAGCAGAACTCCTTCAACATTTGTCTCTGCTACTGCTTGACTTCTTTCCCCGAATTCCCTTAGTGATAGGTTAAGACCCGAAAGTGTAAGCCAAATAAACACCTTCCTTCCCAAGTTGCTTTTGGTCATGGTGTTTATTCCAGGAGCAGAAAGTAAACTTGGTCAGTTCTTCTCATGCATGCTCTCATTTTCCTGTGCTCTTACGATGGACACTATCTTTCTCCTCTGGGTTTAGGATTCCTTTTAAGTATCTTCTGCATTGCTGACTTAATATTAATTGCTTTAATTTGTACAACACTTAAAATGTCTATTTCTCCACTAAATATAAAGACTACTTTGCTGGACACAGCAACTTTGGTTGGCAGTTATTTTCATGACTTGAAATTTGCCATTCCATGTTTTCCTGGCTTTCATAGTTTTGAATGAGAAGAAGTATGATGTTATTCTGATGTATTTGCCTTTGTGAGTTGGCATTTTTCTTTTGTATCTTTTAATAGTGCTTGTTTCCTAGTTTGGGTATCTTGACTACTATGTGTCATGAAGAGGTTCTCCTCTATTGGAGTTTTAAATACCTCTTGTGCTTGACTATCCACTTTTTTCTTACATTTGGGAAATTTTCTACTAAAATTCCAGTGACTAGGTTTTCATTTTGTGAAGACCATACTCATGGTGTCCTTTATTCCCTCCACCAGTAAGATACATTGATTCCAATCGCATCTTAGAACAGTAGGGTACATTTATTTCAACTAGTATTCAATTCTCCTTAAGATTTATTTGGCCTAAAATCACTCTTTGTAGTCCAGACTCAAACAATCCTTCTGCCTCAGCCTCTCGGGAATTAAAGGTATGCAACAGCATAGCTTCAGGTTTGGTTTCGTGACTGTATCCCAAGTTCTTGCAAGCTGTGGTTATGCATATATATTTTTTGTTCTTTATTGTTATCTAACTATAGTATTCCTTTGGCCTTGCCTTCCATTCCCGATAAGTCCTTCTTATCACTGGTCTATTACTTGGTGGTACTTTCCACTGTTTTTATTTGATTTGTCCATTTTTTTCACTCCTAACATTTATGTTTTTCATCCAAAACACACCTTGCTGAGTTTTGCATCCACGTCGCTAACTTTGTTCATCCTGAATTATTTTCTTACTTTGTTTGCTTGTGTTCTCTTTGAAGCCATTAATTTTACAAGTAAACTTAATTCTTTTTTTAAACACAGTATGTAGCCACCACTCCCAACTTAACTTTTAATTTCACACACACACATATTTAAAGATTAAAAACAATTATGTGTAGATATGTGTGTCTGCATGTGAGTGCAGGTGACCACAGAGAGCAAAACATCACACCCCTGGAGCTTTGATGGGTGCTGGTAACTGAACTCAGAACCCCTGGAAGAAAAGCAAGTGCTCTTAACCACTCAGCCATTGCTCTACTCAACTCTGAATTCTTCCTCCAGTTCTTTACCAGTTTCAGTATCTTGGATCTGGCAGTAAAGGTGTTATGTTCCATTCAGGGACCACGCTACCTAGTTTTTCATGTTTGTTATGATCTGTGAGTCTGTTGGGACAGATGTGACCCCAGTATTCCTAAGGGGGAAAAAAACATAAACCGTTGAACAACCAACCAACAACAATAGCAAGTCAAACCAGATATAGAAATGCATTTAGCGGTGTGGCCCATGACTTTAATCCCAGCACCCGGAGGGCAAAAGCAGGCAGATCTCTATGAGTTTGAGGTCAGTCTGGTCTACAGAGAGAGTTCTAGGACATCAAGGGCTGCTATACAGAGAAATCCTGTCTCTGGGGAAAAGAGAAAGCACTTTAAATCTACTGAAGTCAACTATACCACCAAGAACTGCAGAAAATAAATTGCCGAAAAAGAGTGTAACTGGGCGTGGTTATATATGCTTTAATCCCAGCAGTCAGGAGTTGGAGGTGGGCAGATCTCAGTTTGAGACCAACCTGCACTGCATATCTAGTTCCAGGACAGCCAGGAACACATAATAGAGATATTGTCTCAAAACATCATAAAATAATTGGGTAAAGGTTGAAACAAGAATTGAGTGAAGTAGAGGAAGGAGGCACAGAAAAAAGAAATTAGATTCTTTAGTTAAACAAAGAAACAAGAGAAGCTTGTTAGGAAGCAGGAGAGGAGACAGCAAACGATAAAATAAACGCACAATAAAAAAGAGTACATGAGCAGAATTAGAATCATAAGAAACAACAACAAAAATCCCTATACTTTAAAAAACAAGATCAAGCCGGGCGGTGGTGGCGCACTCGGGAGGCCGAGGCAGGTGGATCTCTGTGAGTTCGAGGCCAGCCTGGTCTACAGAGCGAGATCCAGGAAAGGTGCAAAGCTACACAGAGAAACCCTGTCTCGAAGATCAAACTGGGGGTGGTATCACATGCCTCGATCCCAGCACTTGGTAGTGGCAGGAGGATCAAGAACTCAGGACCATCCTCAACTATGCTACACAACACCTCTCAAAAATAAAGTAAACTTATCAGGAGTATAGAAAACGGGGAAACACAAGGGCCGAGGGAAAGAAAATGCAGGAAAACGTCCTGGGTTTGGAATGGAGCCCACTAGACAGGAGAGCAGGCAGTTACCTTGGAGATTTCCTGTTTTATGCTGTTTCAACTGGTGCTGAGCCAAGAGTATTCAAAGGCCAACTGCTCAGCAGAGCCAATGCTCCTCAGAGACCTCCCTTCTTTGTGTCCTAGGAGAGACTGGAGTCTCATCCCATCCCAGACTCCCCCATTTGGATACTTCAGGGTGGCTGATGTCTAAGCCAAGTGTGTTCCCCAGTGACTGAAACATTTATCAGAGGACCCATCTTAGCACTTTCTACTCTCGCTGAGCATGAAACACTCCTGCAGGAAGGACTCCATGGAGTGACCTAGAAACCTGCACGGCTGAGGCTGTCCTGGAGTTTACACCACCTGCTGCCTCTGTCCTGGTGCTTCTGCCCTCAGTACCCAGCCCCCTTTCCTACAAAACTGCATGTGAAAAAAGGGGGGGGGGAGTGACGTCCCTGACCTCTGTCTCAGAGCTGCTAGTGTTGAGTTGCCTTACTCTAAGGAGGGTGGGGCCACCACTGCCAAGCTTCTCATGGAATCTGTCCAACCTTCCCCTAAGCCACAACTTAAACAGCCACCCTCCTCCAGGAGCAGAGGCTGGGGAAATCCGGGGACAATTGACTGTGATCATTTCCTGTTTTCAGGCCCCCAAAGTATCTCAGTCCCAAGCAATATGCCCCTTCCAAGACAGAACCTGCCAGGATGGACGTCTCAGTTTTGCCTTGTCACACAGGAGTTCTCTCACACAAAATGCTACAGCTGGACTTAAGTTTAATCTTGTTCTAGGGCTAGGAGAGACTACCTTCAGATTAAAAAAAAATACATACACAACACACATATGTTGTGTGTACCTGTGTATACACATGTGCATTCATGGTGTGTGGGGATCAGAATACAACCTGTAGAAGTCAATTCTCTCCTCTCACTGTAAGGGTTGATTGAACTCAGATCATCAAGCTTTGGCAGCTAGTGTCTTTTTCCTCTGAGCCATATTTGTCAGAATTGCTGGTCACTCCCTCAGCTGCATGACCGACCCCACATGCGCAGTTCAGTAGCCAAGTAAGAGGCCTTACGTCAGCCGGGCGGTGGTGGCGCACGCCTTTAATCCCAGCACTCAGGAGGCAGAGGCAGGCGGATCTCTGTGAGTTCGAGGCCAGCCTGGGCTACCAAGTGAGTTCCAGGAAAGGCACAAAGCTACGCAGAGAACCCTGTCTCGAGAAACCAAAAAAAAAAAAAAAAAAAAAAAAAGAGGCCTTACGTCTTATGTCATCCGTGGGCTCTGTGGACACTCAATCTGAGCATGCGTGGTGTAGCTCAGTAAACCCACATGTACATGTGCAGGGAAATCCTTAAAAAGCCAGTTACAGACCCACCCCCCCACACACATGTCTTTCACAGGCCTGGTCACTCTCTTCTGTCCCACCCCCCTCCTAATGAAGCTCTGATATTGGGTTTTGTCGTGCCTTGTGACCCTTCCTCACAGAGTAAAAGTGCCACAATAAAGTAAAACCAACAATATTGCTGGCCCAAACTACCCTTTGGGTCTTCAGTCTTCTCTTTCTTCCCGTTCACTGGCTGCAGGTGCGCTGGCAAAGAGACTTTCCAGAGGCAGTGACCTGTAAGCACACTGTTGGGACTGCTACAGCTCTGAGTTTCAACTAGACTCTGTCCCTCCAGAGATGCTGCTCTGTTTGTGACCCTTTCCACAGGTGCCGAGTTCTGAGATGGATCCTCTCTATATAGATGCCAAGTTCAGTGAGTGGATTCCCTCCTCTATAAGAGCCAACTTCCGTGAGTGGATCCCCTCTCCATACATTCCTGTTAGTGGATCTCAAGTCTCTAAGGCCTGGCATTGGATCCTAATGCCCACCCATAAGAAAAAAAAGACATAATACATGGAGAAATGAATTTATAGTTTTCTTCAAAACTGATAAATGCTCTATAGCTTGTCTATAGATTGGAGGAGCCAGAAGCTAGGAGGACACATAGGGTGGTGGTCTCTCTCCTGGGACACTGGTCTCCCTTGTGTTGTCAGAGCTCCTGCAAGGACCCATCTTCATTCCAAGCACAGAACTCTCCTAATGAGACTGGGTGTGGTGATTCACAACTGTAATCCTTGCACTTGGGAGTCTGGAGCAGGAGGATTGTCACAAATCCAAGGCCACCTTGAATTACATTGTGAATTACTGGTCAGCACAGGCTTGCTGTATGATATTTTGTGTTCTGCCAAATAAAGCTTGCCTGAAGATCAGAGGGCAGAGCCAGCCACTAGTTAACTATAGAGGCCAGGCCACGGGGGCACACACCTTTAATCCCAGCACTTGAGAGGAGGAAGCAGGAAGATCACCCTGGGCTTCACAAGACTGATCCAGTCTAAAAGAGAAACAGAGCGGGGCGGTGGTGGCTCACACCTTTGATCCCAGCACTTGGGATCTCAGGCATTTGATCCTAGCATTTGCGATCTAATGCCTTTGATCTCAGCACATGGGATGCTCATACCTTTAATGCCAGTACAATAGGGAGTTGGTGACAGGATTGCCTCCATTCAGTCTGAGGATTCCTAGAGACAGGATGTCCCCCATTCAGTCTGAGACTTTGTAGAGGTAAGAAGTCTCTAGTGGCTGCTGCTGTGCTTCTCTGACCTTTCACCTTTCACCCTTGATATCTTATTGTTAAGACTAATTAGGATCATGCTTCATAGGCTACAGTGTGAGACCTTGTCTCTGTCAGGTCCAAATTCTGTTCCAAACCCAGAATTCCTCAGGAACCTATAAAGCGGTTGGTTCCCCTCTCCCAAAGGAGCCATTTCCTTATCATTGGCAGAAAGGACAAATGGCCATCTGTGGTGTCTAACAGCTTACTACAATAAATGCTGGCCTCCAGGCTTCCTCAGTATCCTAAGTACCTGTTACACATTCAGTCCATGCTGGCATCCCAATTCTTCTCATCCCAACCCTACCCTAAACTTACCCAGCTCAGAAGCTTGCCTTCCCCCAGCTTCTCATTGTCCTCACAACCCTACTATTTCCGCTGTACACATGCTCTGTCTTCCTGTGTCCTCTTCCCTCTTCATCTCTTGCTGCTCCACCCCCACCCCACCCCTCATGGCCAAGTCCATTCTGCTGGCCATGTTCAGCCTTCTTTCTCTCTGGAGTCTCCCACATGCCTCTGCCTGTACCCTTCCTCATATCCACAATACAAACCTTCCCCTCAATCGTACCTGGGAGCAGACATGTCATCAGTTTGTACAGTATCAAACAAACAAGCTTTCCCCTAGAGAAACAGAAATTCTTAAATCTTTCCTGGAGGGTCTTGTCACCTGCCATTCCACAGCTCTCCCCTGAGATACAACTCTGTAAAAGTCAGCAGATGCACACCTATGACTCAGAGACTCTGCAGCTCCAGTGCAGCTTGATGCAGAAGACAAAGTTCTAGAGGGTGGGGTTCTTCTCCTTCCTGGGGCCCTATGACTCACCCAGCTGCAGCCTTTCCTGTCTTTGTGGAGGTGCTTGCACGTCCAGAGGGTAAAAACCCTTCTAGGGACTGTGTGGCGCTGGTTGAGGTAGCCCAGCAGCCATGAGGCAGGGGCACCTTCCAGGGCCTTTGGACTCCAGGTCTCTCCCCGGAACAGTCTTATCTACTCTGCTGCAGCTCCAGTTTGCTGACCTTGCTCCCTCTCAGCGCTCTGTATTTTCCCTGAGCTCAGCAAGAAGTTCCGGGTACTGCTGTGGTTGCTCTCATCTAAACCCAGATGTCCTCAGGATTGGCTGGGAGCCAGCAGGAACATGAACAGCTTTGTCCCCATTTGGCCACGCCCCTCCCTTTGCTAGATGGTGTCAACTGTCCATTGATCTACCCTTGTTTTCTACAGGCTAAACCCACAGTCCACGGTGTGTGTGTGTGTGGGGGGGGGTAGTAATAGAATTCTGTTGCAAGAATTCTAAATGCTATTATAATAATAAGAAAAACCCTGGTGCCAGATATTGGGTAAATGCTGAAAGATCAGAAGACAAAGAAACCACTAGAGAAACTTCTCACCACTACCGAATGCTCAAGCTGAATGGAAAGTGAGATGCTGTCTCCACGAATCCTCTGACTGAAAGCCTCCGAGTCATCAGCTGAAAAAGCATCTAGCTCCTGTCTCCTCACGCCTTCTATGCCTTTCTCTGTCCAGCTACTTCACTTCCTTTCTAGTACTGGGATTAATGGTGTCTGTGATCCCAAAAGCTGGTAGGAAAGGCATGAGATCTCAAATGCTAGGATTAAAGGTATGTGCTACTACTGCCTGGCTTCTATGTTTAATCTAGTGGCTGGCTCTGTCCTCTGCTCCTCAGGTAAGCTTTATCTGATACACAGTACATCACCACAGAGTTCCGCCCCATCTCCACCCCCTTCTACTCCCCTTGTTTTTGGAGAGCAGTCAGTCCCAGTACTGATGCCACTCCCTCCCACTTGGGACCTACAAAATCTTCAGCTCAAAGTCCAATTCTGCATTTCCCATATTGCAACACCCACACAAAGATTCCCACCACTGTGCACCGGGGAGGAGAGGCTCAGAAACTCAGAATCAGGTGAGTAGCAGAGTGGGGTGGCCACCGTTGCCCTTCCCGGCTACAGGTTCCAGTATTCTTCCAGGGCCAGCTACTTCCTACACCTTGATTAGTCTATCTGACCCCTGCCTGGGCCTCTAGCCTCTCTGTTCTTTCCCCACACATACTCCACCTCAGAAGAGCTTGTCTGAGGTCCCCCCCCCCCCCACTTTCTTGGCTGGTTTTAGAATCCTTTTAGTAGAAAATCTCTCCCTGGCTTGCAACACGCTTAGGAACCAAACTGGTTATGCTCGTCTCAGAGCAAGAAATATCAGGTCTGGACGGTGTGGGGCATTTCTGAAGGTAACAGAAGCTCAAGGAGGAAAAGGGAGGAGAGACCACCCATGCGCCAGGGGCCGACCTTCCAGCTGCACAGGGCCAGTGCTCAGTTTCCTGAAACATGCTGGAATCTTCCCACAAAATGTCAAACCCTGTGTTGATTCTACCTCAGAGTGCTTTAATGTCTGGACTATGCTTGGGCACCAGGGACATGCAAAGTTCTGCAGGAGAGCAGTGATGTAGCCACAGTAGTGACCTTTGCTGGAGTTAGACTTGCCTCTGATCCCAGGTCTACCTGCTACCTCAGTGAGCTGTCAGAGCCCCAGGATCCCAATCTTAAAGCAAGAATTCAGCACAGTATTGTGAACTTGTCCAAAAAGTGAGTCTTACATTCTGTTCTCAATGCAGCAACATGGAGTTGATGGAGGATTTCTCCCGTCCACCACTGGTGCCGGTGAAGGGCATCCCACTCATCAAATATTTTGCAGAGGCTATTGGGCCATTGCAGAACTTGACCGTCTGGCCCGATGACTTGCTTATCAGCACATACCCAAAGTCTGGTGAGCAGTGGTTCCCCTAATGTCCTGTAGACCTTACTTTGGTAAGCAGGTCCAGACTCTGGGACCTCCACACCTTCTTTTTGTTGTTTGTTTAGTTGTTGTTGCTGTTGTTGTTTTTCGAGATAGGGTTTCTATGTGTAGCCTGGGCTGTCCTGGAACTTGCTCTGTAGACCAGGCTGGTCACAAACTCAGAGATCCACCGGCCTCTGCCTCCCAAGTGCTGGGATTAAAAGTGTGCACCATCACCTCCTGGCTCCTCCTCACCCCTTGTTCCCTTCTTTGCAGGTACTACCTGGATGAGTGAGATCCTGGACATGATCTACCAGGACGGCAAGCTAGAAAAGTGTCGCCGGGCCCCCATCTATGCCCGGGTGCCCTTCCTTGAGTTCAGATGCCCAGGAGTTCCCTCAGGTAAGAGCACTAGGGAGTTAGACACAAGTGGAGAGAGAAAGGACCTCTTAACAAAGTTCTCTGATCAACTGTAGGTCTTGAATCTTTGGAAGAGACACCAGCCCCCCGGCTCATTAAGACGCATCTGCCCCTGTCCTTGCTTCCTCAGAGTCTGCTGGATCAGAAGATCAAGGTAAAAACAAAAACAAGAAACCCCAGTTATGGTGGTACCTTCCAGCATTTGGGAAGTAGAGGCAGAAGGATCACAGTAAGTTCAAGACCAGTCTGAAGCTGTATCTCACCCTGTTTCAGGAAGACAGAGAAAAAGAAAGGAAAGGAGAGAGGAAGGGAAAGAGGGGGAGACAGGGAGGGAAGGGGGGCTGAGGGGAGAGGATTCAAGGGCTCCTGGGATCATCTGAGCTTTGATCTGTTCTGCTGGGAATTGTGGGACTACTGAAGCCCTGTTTCATCTTGTATGGAGGATCTCTGGCTGTCACTCTGGCAGGGCTAGGATAACAAGGAAAATGGAATTCTTCAGTGTAAGCTAGAGAAGCAGAGTCCAGGTGCTCACAGGACAGAGATTGGGAGGGGATGGTGGAACTCTGACCTACCATGTGGATGTGTTGACAATAAAGGAGTCAGATAAAATATAGTTCATGGAATAGCCAGGACTTTGGCATCAAAGATGTAATCTTAGGTCAGTGGTACCCATACCATGAAATCTCAACAAGTCAACTTCTAGTCCTGTGTTCTCTTCTGCCATCTCCAAAAGAAGTGCGGAGAGTCCCCAGTGTTAGAAAGTTTGGTACCTCACTAGGTCCTGTGAAGGGTAACAGGACAGCAGGAGGAACCAGAACTAGGGATCATCTGCCCCTGCAGGTGATCTACGTCGCTCGAAATCCAAAGGATGTGGCTGTCTCCTACTATAACTTCTACAACATGGCCAAGGTGCACCCTGATCCAGGCACCTGGGAGAGCTTCCTGGAGAATTTCATGGACGGGAAAGGTGAATCTGAGTCTGTAGCCAGGAGGGGGCTGGACCCAGGGGCAGAGCTGGAGCTAACAGGGCCTGTGTCTGTGCTGTCTTGTCCCCAGTGTCCTATGGGTCGTGGTTCCAGCATGTGAAGGAGTGGTGGGGACTGACACACACTCACCCTGTTCTCTATCTCTTCTATGAAGACATGAAGGAGGTGAGGCTGCCTGCTACCACTTCCTTCTGGGTCCCACAGGCAGGAACCTCAGGAACCTGGCCCTGAGCCCCATCCCTATCCCAGCCCCACCCCAGACAGCACCTCCCATCTTACCTCCTGGCTCAGGATCTCAGCACAGCTCAGCACAGAGCATGCTCAGCCCTTATCGTGGAGGAGGTGTCAGTCATGTGCCAGGATTGACCTGGTGGCTTGCTGCTCTTGCTTCTCCCTGCTCCAGAGGTGCCAAGTCTGGGCACCAGAGATCAAAGTCCGTCCCTGTCCTCTCCAGAATGAACCCAGAGATCATGCCAAGATGGCAGGGTAGGAAGCTACCTATTTTGCATCAGGGCAAGAGGCTTAGAGTCAAGGCATTAGTTCTGAAAGTTTCTTGGTAGAAGTGGCCAGCTTCCTGTGGGTAATCCCCCCAAACTTATCCCAGTGAGCATCCAGAGATCCTCTCTATACTCCAGAACCCCAAACGGGAGATCAAGAAGGTCCTAGAGTTTTTGGGGCGCTCTCTGCCTGAGGAGACTGTGGATTTCATTGTGTATCACACATCCTTCAAGAAAATGAAGGAGAACCCCATGACTAACTACACCACCATCCCCTCTGAAATCATGGACCATGGTGTTTCTCCCTTCATGAGGAAAGGTAGGTAGTGGACTGGATGGTCATTTGGAGTATTTGGGGAAGGGACGTTGGATGCACCGACAAATCTGCAGTCATGTGGGTCCTGTGGCTGTGACTCAACAGTCTCTCTCTTTCTCTCTCCCTCTCAGGTACCACTGGGGACTGGAAAAACACCTTCACTGTAGCCCAGAATGAGCGTTTTGATGCCCATTACGCTAAGACAATGAAAGGCTGCAACCTCAAGTTCCGTTGCATCTGTAAGTGCATCTGCATCTGTATACTGGGAATAAAGGCAAGCTGACATAATTCATTATGACCTCAAGACTAAAACATGACGCATCCTGCTGTATTCCTACAGGAAATCTGAGCTAGGAGAATGAACAGGACTGAGGACGTGTATGAACGAAGATGGTTTTATCAACGTTGTGTCAGGAAAGCAATGGATTTGAGCACTGAAGAGGAACCCAAACACGCAAGAACAGAAGACAAACTGTATTTTACCTGAAAGAATAAATGCCCTGGGAGCTGACTGGGTCTTCTCCCTTCTGCGGCCATCAATCCATGTGTCTGATGGAGGAGGGCAAGAGGTTCTGAAGCACTGAGGCCCAGGAGACACGGTGAGAGGGAAGAGTATTTATTTGATTACAGGAACTCCTTTGTTGCCTTCTCCTGTGAGGTCGGCAGTGGCAGACTCTAGCCTGCCCCCAGCTTCACTTTTTCTTGGGCTCCTTACAAGCCACCACGTACCTCTGCGCCACATTGAGAGGAGGGGAGTAGCCATCTGCATAGGAGGTGTCTTCAAACAGGACTGAGTAGTCATCCTGAGGCTGTAGGACACACAGGAAGGGCTGGTCAAGACGTTTCTAGGCCAGGGCAGCCTCTCCTTGCCCAGAGTCCCAGCTGATCTTCCTGTCTCTCCTGCTTCCCTCTCTACTCTGGAGACAAGGGATCTACCAGGAAAGCCTATGTTTAGGAGATGAAGGACAAGAAGACAGCAAGAAGGAATCCTGAAGAATGATTCAGGGGACCAACCCTTAAGGTTCTGGTGTCATCAAAGGCTTTCTATGGTGGCTCCTTACCCGCTGTGGGGGTGTGTGGATCAGGGCACGGTAGAAGCAGGTGGTCTGGGGATATAGGGCCAGCACCAGCTGCTCCTTCTGAAACAAGGCCTCAGGGTCTGTCTCAGGGTTAGCTTTCCACTGGGGCAGTGGGATGATGCGCCGACGGCTCAGGGTGTGTCTCCTGGGGGAACAACATAGGCCGTAACCAATGGAGGCTTCTCCCCCAAGCTTGGTGACCCCACTGCTCCCCATCTGGACACTCACTCTTTCCCTTCTTCATCAATGTCGTCTACCTCATACCTGCGGGCAAACAAAGGGGAAACAGTGCTGGGACATAGGGCAGTCTGCATCCAGGGGAAAGGATGAGAGAGGATGAAAAGAGGCTGAAGCAGCTTGAGGGAGCACCCCCACACACACAGCCTTCGGGGGAAGTCCTCCCCCAGGCGGCAGAAGCCGGAGCAGTGAGAAGGCAGAGTCAGACACACACTCACTTGTTGGTAGCATGGCTGTAACTGACTACTTCAGCTAGGATCCACTGCTCATCCCCATCCACAGCCTTCACTCTAGCAGCCACCTTGTCTCCAGGTTTGGCCACATAGTCCCCTGAGGCTGGAATGGCTCCACAGAGCGGTGGGGGCCTAGGAGAGAAAGCCTGTTAGTCTGGCCCCCTGACACCAGCCCTCTCTGGCTAGTTCCTGCCCTCACTTGTCACCAGGCTTCCCGATCCAGAGGGGCAGAGTCATGGCTGACTGCTGCAGCAGCGTCATCAGCACCCCTCTGCGCATGGTCTTCCGTGGGGGCTCCGAGTCATTGTAGAGACCTGCGATCTTGGCCGCTGTGGGAAGCAAGTGAACCCCTGAGGACACGTAGATGGTACCTGACCCAGTCACACCCCAGCAACTGCTCTGAGCTGGAGCACTTTATACCAGCATCCCAACACCATCCATGCCCCTTCTTAACAGACATCTAAGGTTGGGAAGTGACAGGCCCAACTCTCAAAAGGGTGAGATGTCAGGACAGTGGCCACCATCATGGAGAAGAACTAAAAAGGAGGGTTTCCAGGAAGCAGGTTACATTCCATTTCCTGATCACGGTGCAGGATATGTGAATGTGTTGGGTCAATGAAAATTCCTGAAATGAGATACTTGTGTTTATCTCCTTTCTACTAGTGTATGTAATTTCAGTGGAAGTGGCACAAATTATCTAATGTGGATCACTGGCCTCATCAGCCATGGCTCATCACACTCTTCAACTGAAAACAAACAAAAATGGTACCGTGATTACGCTAAAGGGTGAAGAGTTGCATCTGGGGCAAGACAGAAGTCAGGAAGCCAAGGAGGTGGCACCTGAGGAGACCCACAAGGCAGGGAACTAAGCCAGTTTCACATGTGTGGCTGGCTTTGGGGCACAAAGAGTGACAGATGTCACCAAAGCACGCCACAGAGGGAGCAGTGATAGGAAGGAGAGAGATGACCAGCCCTGGATAAAGTGAGTAAGGGCAGTGGGAAGGGTAGGGCAAAATGACTGGGTCTGGGCAGAGAACTAGGCACACTCTTGGCCTCTGAGTCTGTCTCTGACAGCTGTTGGGTGACTCCACCAGATCATGTGCCATGCTCCCTGCTGGGCCGTGACTGCTTTCCCCCAAGCCCCCACCATGCCTGGACAAGAAATGCCCTGCATTTCTCCCACTCACCGATCCGCCTCTCTTCCAACAGAGACTTGATCTCAGCTATCTTATCCAGCGCTTTGCGGAGGATGCTAGGCAGGGAAGGGAGAAAAGAGTGCTCGGTGAGGCACTCAGCATAGGCTTCTTGGCCGTTGGGCTCCCCAGACCAAGTCTATGCTGCAGACTACAGATCCTGTTGTATGTCCTGTAATCCTGCCACTCTGGAGGCTGTAGCAATCCTGTAGTGAGTTTGATGCCACCTTAGCTACACGGTGAGCTCCAGGTCTGCCTAGGTTAGAGAGAGACCTCGCTTCAAACAAAAAAGGAGAAGGTTTGGATATGGCCCAGTGAACTAAGTACCTGTTGCACAAGCTTGAGGATCTGAGTTAGATTACCAACACCCATCTGAGAGTCAGACATGGTGGCATGTGCCTGCAATCCTGGCACTGGGTTAACGTGGAGACAGCTGGATCCCAGGAGCTCACCGGCCAAACACCCTAGCCAAGTCAATCAGTTCCAGGTTCAGTGAGAGACCCTGTCTCAAAAACTAAGGACAATCAAGGAAGACACTAACATTGACCACTGGTCTACACATGCACTCTCTCCCATGAACATGCACACTCACATGCCTGGGAACCTACACAAACATATATTCATACTGCATAAATATACATACCACACAGATACACAAAATATTAATAAAAAACAAAGAAAAATATGAGACCATAGACCCTAAATAGAAATAGGTATTACCCCAGGTATCTCAGTCAACAAGTCTGTATACGTCACAATCCTGTGACAGTGGCCCCACAGGATTATAATGGACTTGAACAAATTTTACTGCCTCACGGCACCACTGCCAGCTTAATGTCGTAGTGCACATATTACATTCTCTGCAGTGACAGTCACATACAAGCAGGGCACATACAATCATATACACTCAATAACACTTGATTATAGTATTGATTACGCCACTGATTTAGAAATATACTGAGGCTGGAGGGATGGCTTAGCAGTTAACAGCACTGGCTGCTCTTCCAGAGGTCTCAAGTTCAATTCCTAGCACCCACATGGTGGCTCACAGCCACTTATAAAGGGATCCGATGCCCTCTTCTACCATGCAGGTGTATATGCAGATAGAACACTCACATACACAAAATAAACAAACAAATATTTATCTGGATAGTGATGGTGCAGGACTTTAATCCCAGCATTCGGAAGGTAGAGGCAGGCAGGCAGAGATCTCTTGAGTTCTATGCCAGCCTGGACCACAGAGCAAGTTCCAGGACAGTCAAGGTTACACAGAGAAACCCAGTCTTGAAAAACCAAAGCAAACAAAACAAACATTTACTAAATTATACTTTTGAGAAAACACATGAAACACTGGTAGCTACATCACACATTTCATGTTCAGAGAATGTCTTTATTGTGTAAGAGGCCACAGTGAGTGGTCAATACATCCAAGTTTGTGTTAATGCTCTGTGATGTTCACGGTGGGATTCATCAATGACAGGGCTCAGAATGTTAACTAACCAATGATTATAAATTTTATTCAGTGCTCAGGATGGAGCCAAGTGCCATGTGAAAGCCTGGCAACTGCTCCAATGTTGTTTTCCACTGTGAAAGCATAAGGGCAATTCAGTAAGAGTGGCAGGACAAGTCCTTGAGAAAGCAGGTGCATGAGGTCACTGATACTGCTTTGGCCAGTTCTGTAGAGATCCTGCCAAAGCTCTGACCCCATCCTGAGATGACAGGAACGGAAGTTGAGATCTGGGTATGCCACGTCCCTAATAGGCTGTGTTTGAGCAGGTGGTCCTTAGTTGGTGGAGCTTTTTGCAGGGTTGTGGACATTTAGGAGGGGGGCCTTGCTAAAAGAAGTGGGCTGGTGAGGGGCAGACCTAATTTAGTGTCCTGCCTGAGCTCTCTGCTTCCTTAGTACAAGGCAGGGCAACCAGCAGCCTGGAGCTCCTGGTGCTGTGCCTTCCCTTCCATGACAGACAACCTTCTCACAATGAAGCCAAAGGAACCCCTCTTCCTTAAGCTGCTTTCTTGTGGGAGTTTCATTACAGTAAGGAGCAATAACAGGGAAGCTCCAGGGGCTGGGCCAGGTAGCAGAGGGGGAAGCAGAACCCCGGGGGGCCTAGAGAGGCCAGGTAAGCTCAGGGCAGCCCCAGTTACAGGGACTCATTCCTCCAGGACTGAAGCCATTTGCACTCCTGAGTAGTCCTGTACCCTGAGCCTCCAGAAGTCAGTTTACAGGGGTTCCAGGCTGGCAGGCAGGCCAGCAGTGGATATCACTATACAGGTTCTCCAGAAGCCTCTTCTCTCAGATCTTGTGACATCTTCCAGAGAAGGCTTCAACCTTAGTCAGCAGGAACAACTCGATTGTGGGTCATTTTTTTCTGTTTCCATAGCAAACCCTTAGCAAAGCTGTAGCTTGGGAGTGTTGGGACTCAGACAGCGAGGAACCCAGAAAGCAGACAAAGAATGATAGTCAGGAGGCCAGAGATACTGTGAAAGGCTGATATTGCTGCTGGGCTTGTTTGGAGAACATAGTTTTCTGTCCTACATTCAAAGTTGCAGTCTACATGACATCAAAGGAACAGCAACAACAAAAACCAACAAGAACCGGCCCAGTGCTTCAGGAACAAACATAAAGGGATACTAATCGGTGATGTGAAGTGGGATATTCAAACAGTCACAAGACCTTGCTGATAACACAGTGGGAAGCACACCTGGGAGATCCCACATCAAGTAAGGAGACACAGCATCTTGGGCCTTCAAATAGAAGGCTACTACTGTGGTGCCAATGCCTGAGGTGCCAAGCCTGAGTCTAGAAGCCAGGAAGCACTAAACACTCCCATGGGAGGGACATGCCCCAGAATAATTAACCTATAACCTTCAAAAGGTCAAGTCATAAATGGCTAAGAGACTGAAAAGTGATCCAGATCAAAGCCTGGAGACTGGACATTTGAGCAATGGAGATCTGCACTAGAACAGGCCTCTTTCATGATGAAATAGGAATAAGCTCTCTGGGTCACAGTTTTATATCTGCACTGATATCCTAATTTATATGCTATATAAGAAACGCTATGGTGTTTATTACTAATTACCCAGAAGAATTCAGTAACACCGGTGGCATGGGTTTTTCTGACCTAGATGGAGAGTAGCTTCATCTCTCTTGCTTGCTTTCTCTCTCCCAGCTACTGAGTTGGGAAGGTCTGGTTGGGTATTTGTAGGGTGATGAAAATCTGAATTAGCAAAAGGATTTCAATGCAAGCCCATGTTTACCAAACAGGCTCCTAAGTGTTGAACGCTGGGTAAGTTGTGCCAGAGTCATTCCATACCAAATTCGTTTGAGTCTTCACTCTGTCAGCAGTTAGGACAGAAAGGGCAGTTGACTTTTTACTCCCAGTGAAGATTTGGAGTCTGCAAAGGCGCTGGGTTCCCAGCTCTACATCCCCAGCACTACAAAAGGAAAAAACCATAAAACCAGAAAAACAAACACATGCAGCCCTCTGACCTACACGAGCTACTCCAGTCCAGATGAGTGGGAGGGCACGGCACTCAGAAGAACTCATTTTGTTTCTTCTGTAGGAGCAGAGCCCACTCCTCTTTCTCTTCTGTGCTCCAGCCTCACATGGGGAGCCACACCAGACGCTTCTGTCCAAACTAGAAGCTTTGCCATCTTGAACCTCCCTTCTGACAACTACCTCCCTAAATAGATCTCAAAAACCGCTCTATTGAACTGGTTTTTGCTCTCTACCCTTCTACCACGTTCCACTGACCTCCATCACCACCATGGACTTGGTCTCTAACTGGCTTTGAATTCTTCCCCAACTCTTCTTTTTTATTGCAACTTTAAGTCTTATTTTTCCCGAGGCCTCTAGAGTGAGGCCTGTGGCACTCGAGGCCCTTATGAACCACCTCCCCTGCTTCTGAGCCATGTAGGCTACTCTGGTCCTTATCCCACAGCTGGCATTCTGAGGGGCCCTAACACACTGTTAAAAACAGCAGACTAAGACTTATTAGGAAGGCTTAAGATTATCTGCCTACAACTTGCATTAAAAAGTGAAGAGGCTGGGCAGTGGTGGCACACATCTTTAATCATAGCACTTAGGAGCCAGAGCCAGGTGGATCTCTGTGAGTTCAAGGCCAGCCTGTTCTACAGAGTGAGATCCAGGACAGGCACCAAAACTACACAGAGAAACCCTATCTTGGAAAAAAAAAAATACAAACAAACAAAAAAAATTGAAGAGAATTGGCTACACATAACAACACATCAACTGTAACTTCTGTCAGAATCCTGTGAGATGTGTTCATTTAAAGTAAGTTGAGCTGTAGCAACCTAGCAGAGTACTAACTGTGGACTTCTGCCTTAGAAACCAGACTTCCCCATTTACTAGCTCTATGAGTTTTGAAGATTTATTATCCCTCTATGATTCAGCTTCCTTAACAGTAAATTGGTACAATACTAAAAACTACATCAAAGGAATACTTTGAGGATCAAGTGGAGTAAAGAAATATATAAAGTATTTGGACCAGGTATGGTGGAGCTTTAATCTTAGTACTAGGGAGGCAAAGGCAGCCAATCTCTGGGAGTTGGAGGCCAGCCCGTTCTACATAGTGAGTTCCAGGACAAGAGCTACATTGTGTGACTCTGTTTCAAAAAATAAAAATATTAAAAAAGTACTTGGAATGGTAACATGACCACAGTAGTACCATATAGTGGTTGTTACCATTACAGGCAGAGCAGTGCCATACAGTGGTCCTGGTTACCATTACAGGCACAGCAGTGCCATACAGTGGTCCAGGTTACCATTACAGGCAGAGCAGTGCCATACAGTGGTCCTGGTTACCATTACAGGCAGAGCAGTGCCATACAGTGGTCCTGGTTACCATTACAGGCAGAGCAGTGCCATACAGTGATCCTGGTTACCATTACAGGCAGAGCAGTGACATACAGTGGTCCTGGTTACCATACAGGCTGCAATAGTCAGCATATTCCCATCGGGAGAAGAACAGTTTATAGAATCCAGCATTCTCTCCACATTATCCCACTGTCTGTTCACAATCCAGTGGGAGTTATCACTGGATTTTAATGGCAAGGCAACAGTTTCAACTGACTTGACTGCAGGGTCACCTGACTAGGAAATGGTACACAGGGACATGACACTGATTACTGCATCTATAAAGCAGTGAACTAAAGGGGAAGAACGGGTAATGAAGGTAGGGCTTGGGAAGACTCAAGCAATGGGAGAGGCAGAGCAGGAGGACCCTCTTCACAGACAGAAGGCAAGCTGGGGCTGTGGCCTCTGGTCACATGTGGTCCAGAATAGAGGTCAGGGAACAGGCAGCAGCAGCCCTGTGGGTGGTACTCACTTGCACTCAGCCTCCGCATCGGCCTTGGCGGTTGTGTAGAGGCCACGCAGCTTTGTCCGGTAATAAGGAGAAACTATAAACACAGGACGAGGAGGCATGAGCAAGAGGAGGTGGCAGCATGGGACCCTGACCCAGGACATCAGAATCAGCTTGAAGAGGCTCAGAGGCCAGGGCCTGGATTCTAAGCTTTAGGAGTTCAAACATGCTCCCAGGAGGTTAGTAAGATGGCTCAGTATGGAAAGTACTTGCCTTGCAAGTACCAGGAAACAACCTCTATCACCAGAACCCAAGTAAAGAAAAGCCAGGCACCTCAGATGTGGTAGCATTTGCTTTAATCAGCACTTGCAGAGGCAGGTGGATATCAGTAACCTGAAGGCCAGTCTGGCCTACACATTGAGTTCTAGGACAGCCAGGGATATATAGTGGACCATTTCAAAAACAAAAACAACAAAAAAAAGTGAAAGGTGCCTGAGGAATGAAACATGAGGTTGGCCTCTGCACACACACACAAGTGCATATACACCCCCTCACAATACACATTAAAAAAGTGTTCCCTGATCATCAGGGTCACATTTCCATATGGTAAAGACACCACCACTATTCTTTTTTTTTCTTTTTAATAATAATTTATTCGTGCTTTAGGTGCATTGTGTGTGAGTATGTCAGATCCCCAGGAATTGGAGGGAATGGTAGTTGTGAGCTACCATGTGGCATGTGGGTATTGGGAATTGAACCTGGGTCCTGGAAGAGCATCCAGTGCTCTTAACCACTGAGCCACCTCTCCAGCCCCCACCATTCTTAGAAAGCACTTCTAACCTGCCACCTGTCCATACCAAGACAGGTACAGAGAACCAAGGAGAAGCTGGTACTATCCAAAGTTATTCTGAGTTAGAAAGCACCAAGCACAGGGAGGGTAAGCTGCCTTTGTGCACATGCAGAGGCCATGGGGGAACTCTGCTCCAGAAAAGCTCTGTGCCCATGAGCTCTAAGGTAAGGGTGAGTTCTCATGCACACAAGGCTGCCTTTCCAGTCCTGAGCTGACAGACTCTGAGGTCCTGTGGTGCAAGGCAGTCAGTCAGTCATCAGTCCCTGTCACTTTAGGTCATTCAGCCAAAGGAACAACGACCCTGAAGAGCAACTTTGGACTATGCAGATACAAGCAAAAGTCCCCTTGGAAGACACAGTAAGGCCATGCTCCTGGTCTCAGCCCTTCCCACCTCCTTTCTCTTCTGCCTCATTTACTCACTCTTGTTCTCAGTCTGCATTCGCTCATGGGTTTTCTGGATGTTCACCAAGTTGTGCTCGCTCCTCGAACGCTCTTCCTGTAAAGTTGAGGTCAAGAGGCCATGAGGTTGACCTTTACCCTAATGACAGCCCACTGTTTACATTACGGCTCCCTCTGCATTGTGCTGCCCTATGGGTTGAACAGCCACTTCAGTTGTAGACCTCTCATTACAGCATCATACACAAGAGTCCTACCTCCCTAAACATCCTCCACACCCCTCCTAGCCTTTCATCCCACCCCAGTTCTCCCAAGGCTCTGCCATTCACATCTTTTTAACTTTCTCTAGTGTATCTTTTCTGGAATTTGTCACACAGTTGGAATGAAGCATACAGTATGTAACCTACTGGGATCTTTCACTTAGCAAATATGCACCAGTATTTTATGACTCTTATTTTTCAGGGTACACCAACTAAGGGTAGGTTCTGGAGAAGAATTTCTGGGAATTGTTCCCTACTGGCTCACTGGACCATGTGGTGCAGAACAACTAGTGTGTGGCTATAAACATCAATAAGCCGGACATGGTGGCACATGACTTTAATACCAGCACTTGGGAGGCAGAGGCAGATAGGTCTCTGAGTTCTAGGCTAGCCTGGTTTAGAGAGCAAGTTCCAGGCCAGCCAGGGCTACACAGAGAGACCCTGTCTCAGGAAAACAAAACAACCATACATACACACACACAAACTTCAGTGAGCAAATGCTTGGAAAGGTAATAATGGACAAATAGAGCAATGGCATGCTCAACATGCTATGAGTAGGCTACAGGAACAAACACATACGACTCTTTATTTGTGAATGAGAGAAAAGCTATTTGAATATATAGGAGGAAATGGGATTTCGAGCACTATGGGGCTGGAGAGATGGCTCAGCAGTTAAGTGCTGCTCTTCCAGAGGACCCAGGTTCTAGTCCTCGCGCCCATGTGGCAGCTCACAATTGTCTATAACTACAGTTCCAGGGGATCTGATGACCTCTTCAGGCCTCCAGGGACACCATGTATGCATGTAGTAAACAAACATACATGAGGGTACTCACCCATAATCGTAAAGTAAAAATAAGTCTGAAAACAAAAAGATTAGAATACTAGATATCACCTGGCAGATGCAATTCCTTGGTACTACACTCAGGACAAATAAATGTGCATGTGACTGTCACCTTTTTAATCCTAGAACGGGCACTGTACATTTTCTGGTCTGAAACATGTACCCTTACTACACCCAGGTCATCAGTATACATCTGCAACATGAGTGGCAGAGTCAACACTGACCCACAGACAGAAAAGGGCTTTGGAAGAGGCAAGTGACAGCCTAATGCCTTGTGGGACAAGACAAATACATGATGAATGAGGAGCTGCATTCAGAGGAAAAGTATTTGTTAATTAGGATAAGATGATCAACGTGAGTTCTCTTATAGGAAAAAAGCCAAGAACGGAAGTCAATTTAGAAATGGTGAGGGACTCTAGAGTCAGGCAGGACCAGCACAAATGCTAGGCAACTCTAAAACCATCCATCGTGGGGAAAGAAAGGGCTTAAACACTGAACCAACAGAGCAGGTTAAGTATTGTGAACAGATAGAGGCCAGAGAAGCCACGAGACAAAGGCCTTCCACCCTCACTCCTGCAGCCTATGGACATCTCCAGGGTACTTGTAACACAGTGAAGTACCATGACTATACAGTAACAGAGCAACCTAAGCTATGTCCTGAAGCACTGTCAATACCAGTAAGAAATACTCTAAATACCACCTGTGTCTATCTCAAAAGAAGGTGGTAGGCTCTAATACATAATGCCATGGTAACCTGTGTCTATCTCAAAAGAAGGTGGTAGGCTCTAATACATAATGCCATGGTAACCTGTGTCTATCTCAAAAGAAGGTGGTAGGCTCTAATACATAATGCCATGGTAACCTGTGTCTATCTCAAAAGAAGGTGGTAGGCTCTAATACATAATGCCATGGTAACCTGTGTCTATCTCAAAAGAAGGTGGTAGGCTCTAATACATAATGCCATGGTAACCTGTGTCTATCTCAAAAGAAGGTGGTAGGCTCTAATACATAATGCCATGGTAACCTGTGTCTATCTCAAAAGAAGGTGGTAGGCTCTAATACATAATGCCATGGTAATCTGTCTGGACTGAGGCAAGGTGACTGGCTTTGTTTTCAGCTGAGCTGCAGCCCAGAAATATGTGGTCATGGGCCAGGTTAGTAATCTGGGCAGCAGAGGGTGAACAGGGTTAACTCAGTAGACCTGGGTTGTCTAAACCCCACACATTCTAAAGTGCTTCCATATCCTGGAAGTTAACTCTAAACCCTTCGACTGGCTTACCTCGTAAGAACATCTGTGTTTACTTGGAGTTTGGGGATAGAGGAGGAGGAGTTTGGGGTGGAGGAGGAGGAGTTTGGGGTGGAGGAGGAGGAGTTTGGGGTGGAAGAAGAGGACTTTGGGGTGGAGGAAGAGGACTTTGGGGTGGAGGAAGAGGAGTTTGGGGTGGAGGAAGAGGAGATTGGGGTGGAGGAAGAGGAGATTGGGGTGGAGGAAGAGGAGATTGGGGTGGAGGAAGAGGAGTTTGGAGTGGAGGAGGAGTTGGGGTGGAGGAAGAGGAGTTTGGAGTGGAGGAGGAGTGGGTGGAGGAGGAGGAGTGGGTGGAGGAGGAGGAGTTGGGTGGAGGAGGAGGAGTTGGGTGGAGGAGGAGGAGTTGGGTGGAGGAGGAGGAGTGGGTGGAGGAGGAGGAGTGGGTGGAGGAGGAGGAGTTGGGTGGAGGAGGAGGAGTTGGGTGGAGGAGGAGGAGTTGGGTGGAGGAGGAGGAGTGGGTGGAGGAGGAGGAGTTGGGTGGAGGAGGAGGAGTTGGGTGGAGGAGGAGGAGTGGGTGGAGGAGGAGGAGTGGGTGGAGGAGGAGGAGTGGGTGGAGGAGGAGGAGTGGGTGGAGGAGGAGGAGTGGGTGGAGGAGGAGGAGTGGGTGGAGGAGGAGGAGTTGGGTGGAGGAGGAGGAGTTGGGTGGAGGAGGAGGAGTTGGGTGGAGGAGGAGGAGTGATTACCGGTAGGGTATGGCTCTAAACTGATTGCGGTGACAGTTATACAACTAAACTTCTAAAAATCACTGAATTGTGCACTTTCAGCAGGAGCCTTGTGTGGTATGTGACCTGTCTTTCAAAGCGCTGTTAAACAAAAGTGAGGTCTTGTACTGGACAGAAAACCCCACAGGAATGGCGGTCAGACACGAGTCTCCCCTCCCACCTCCTCTATGGTATCTTAGCTCGTGGAGGTCTCTCTGAACATAAGCCCCTCCTCCTTACAGCATAACACCACAGCCCAGGCTTCACTTCGCTCTTACCTGGGTTTGCTTGATCAGCTGATGGAGCTCTGTGAGAAGCTCTGCAATTCGGGAATCAGCAGAAACGAGGGCCATGGGACGAGCCTGTGACGGGCATCTGGTCAGAGGAAAGAAAGGAGGGAAAGCTGTCATTGTCTGCTGTGGGTTGAACTGTATTCTGACCCATGAAGTCCTAATCCTTGGTACATGTAGATGATGTATTTGGAAACAGGGTCTTTGCAGACGTAAGTCAAAAGTAAGATGAGACCGTCACCTGGAGCGACTGTGTCCTTATAAGAAGAGACAAACGTACACAAGGGAAAGATAACCAGAGAGGCCGAGACTGGAGTGATGCAGCAAGCAAGCGACTGTTGGCCTTACACTTGAAAGCTTTTGCCGCTGCCTGCAGAATGGCCAGAATGACAGCCAAGCACTACCACTCTGCTTCAAATAAGACTTTACATGAGGGGCTGGAGAGATGGCTCAGAGGTTAAGAGCACTGACTGCTCTTCCAGAGGTCCTGAGTTCAATTCCCAGCACCCACATGGTGGCTCACAACCATCTGTAATGAGATCTGGTGCCCTCTTTTGGACTGCAGTCATATATGCTGTATACATAATAAATAAATAAATCTTTTAAAAAAAATAAATAAATCTTTAAAAAAAAAAAAAAAAGACTTTACATGAAGACGATTTCCAAGTCAGAGACATTATTTTCTCACTAGAGAAGACAAATCACTAAAAAAAAAACAAAAACAACTTTTTCAAGGTAAAGTAAATGCATTATAATAAAAATAAAATGTTTTTGCATAACAAAAATTAGAAAAAATGACAATAAAAGGTAAAAAGAGAAGTAATGACTAGTTGAAGACAGATACATCTAAAATAAAGGTTTACTTGGGATGAGGAAAATACTTTTTGGAGGGGTGCTGGAATTTTGTATAATTGCTGCCTCTTAGAAGGATTGTTCTGGTGCCAGGGATGGTGGTAGATACCTGCAATTCCACCTACTCAGGAAGCACAGGGGAAAATTCCACATTCCAGGCCAGACTAAGCTACATGAAAACTTATTTCAAAAAAGGAAACAAAACAAATAGTGGGTGTGTAGCTCAGTGGTAGTGTTTGCCTAGTGTGCGCAGGCCCTAGGTTCAATCCTAGCACTGGGACAAGGAAGAAAAGAGAGAAAAGGCTTTCATGGACAGGATCCTGAGGGTGCACAACAGGGATCCTAAGGAGGCAAGGGACACACAGCTTCATGCCCACTCTTTGTATAACCTCACCCAGAGGAATATAAGCAGAAGCTCAGCGTTTTCTAAAAAGGGCTCAGAGAGGTAGAAGACCATGTGGGATAAAGACAAGAGACAAGGTTTACCAGGAGAAATGATCTGGTGCCAGAGGAGCCCCCTTCTGAGTGTGTACGAAATGCACACCGAAGAACATCTTCCTAGGCATTGGGGGTGTAACAAAGAAACAGAGAGAGCTGGGGAACAACCCGCTGAGGTGACAAGCAGCCTCTTGAAAAACAAGATGTTGAGCTCAAAGAATAATACTGGTACATTACTGCCTACTGGGCTCAATATAGGAAAACTCTATGCAAAAAGGGTGTACGTGCGAGTGCGTGGGTGCATGCATGTTTAATTTTTAAAAAATTAAACAAAAATGTCTTGTGGGGCTGGAGAGATGGCTTAGAGGTTTAGAGCATTGACTGCTCTTCCAGAGGTTCTGGGTTCAATTTCCTGCAACCTAATGGTGGCTCATAGACATAGAATGAGATCTGATGCCCTCTTCTGGTGTGTAGGCCAACATGCAGACATAATGCTGTATACATAATACATCTTTCATATATTATATTTTGTTATTTTCATTAGGTTGTGTGTGGGAAATTATAAACGCCCTCTTCCTGGAATCACTCCCTTATCCAAAGACAACTGTTGCTTGGTTTGTATATTGTTTGAAATGTATGCAGGAAATAATCCTGTTGGAGCTTGAAAAGTCTCCCCAAGAGACTGTCCTTTTTGGCGTTCTCGTTGAAATGCCAGAATGTCCATATTTGCTCAAATCTACGGCGACTCATTGTCTGTGGAAATATAGGGGTGCATATCAAAGGATCTGTTGACCAATAGTCTCCCAAGCTATATTTTCTTGTTGGGCCCATCAGAATAATTAAGTCAAGGGATTTCTTGATGTCTTTCTGTGGAACTGGAGGCCACTTCAGTGTTCTAGATGGTGTTTTGAGTTTCACTGCAGTTTGATCATGATGGTTGGGACAGCTCTTTGTACAACATCTCAAACAACTCAACACCAAATGAGACATTAAATTCATCACCAAAAAAGAGATTGGTCACAGAGGACACAGAGTCACACTGAGAAGGAGATGATGCAGTGACCCCGGCATGACCTTCAAATGTTTGGAAGTGTGGTGGTGTGCCAATTAAGACCAAAAATTATCAGTAGCTTAGTTAGTGTAGGAATCTCTTGAAAGTACCGCTGCCTTGGGTTTCCTTCCAAGTTAATAATTTTACTGTCAGTAGAATCTGTAGAATTATCTCCAGCATTGTCAAAAGCAGTCATCCACATCTTCAACCTCACTAGGAATATATGATAGATTATCGATGAATACTTCCAGAAGTACATCAGTTTCACTGGTTTCATCCTTTTTCCAAGAGAGGACATTTCTAAAAGCACCAGTAACATGAAGACAAAGACTATTCGAATGACCAAAATACAATGTAACTGCAATGCTTTATGGGTTCGTGCAATTATATAGTTTTTGCAGATTAGCCTGCATGGTTTCCACCAATGAAATCGTTCATTCGAAGTGGACAAGACAGTGTTGACATCTAGTGTTGACATCTAAGGTCTATCACAGACAGTATGTGAAAAATGAGAAAACTCATGAGCAGTCCTTAAAAGATGATGCACGAAACACAGAAAACTCATGAGCCATGTGAAATGTGTTAATAGATAATGGTCCTCAAACTCTTCAGAGATCTGCTGAATATGGCATTTAAAGTGTTTAATAAAAAAAAAGCTTCCTGTAATAGACAGAAATGCCAGCTCCTAGCAATGACCCTGAGGTCTCCAAAGGAAATGATGGGGCACAGATGACTCTACACAGATTGTATTAAAGCTAATCACTAGAAAAGGAACTGCCCATGCCTCATCCACTGCCAGGTCCTGCCCAAACTGTGAACACCGTTGGGTTGACTGTTCTACTCTGCCTTGCCAAAGTAGGTCAGTTTTTCCAAGTTCCTCCTCCACAGGAAAAACTGAGACCTTCTGGGTCTGGCAGCTGAAGATTTAACACAGTCCTGTGTGACAGCCGAATACCAACTTCTTCTGCTCCCAACAAAGCCACTGAGATCACCACAGGAGCATAAGTTAATCATCCAGTAGCTGTTAAGTCTCTGTCATTAATTGATATTGAGGCCATTTGGGTTATACTTCCTGCTCTAACTTATCCTTCTCAGATGTGAGGATGCTGATGACTAACTGTGGCTTTATCAGTTTAACAGATGCAAGCAAACCAGTTCCTCCTCCCAAGGCTGCAGTTTCTTGGCCAGTCCATGTGTTGGTTTGACAGAAAATGACCCCCAAAGGGAGTGGCACTATTAGGAGGTGTGGCCTTGTTGGAGTAAGTGTGGTTTTGTTGGAGGAAGGGTGTCACTGTTGAGGCAGGCTTTGAGGACTCCACTCATATGCTCAAGTCATGCCCCATGAGACAGTTCACTTCCTATTGCCTTTGAATCAAGATACAGAATTCTCCAGCACCATGTCAGCCTGCATGCCACCACACTCCCAGCCACCATGCTCCCCGCCATGATGATAATGGACTAAACCTCTGAAACTGTAAGCATCACCCCAATTAAATGTTCTCCTTTATAAGGATTGCCATTGCCATGGTCATGGTGTCTCTTCACAGCAATGGAAACCCTAACTAAGACAGTTCAGTTCAGTTCATATGTAAAAATCAGGCCTCCCTTTTCTAGAGCTGCTAGGTCTCCTGCTAAGAAAGGCAGACAGTTTACTTTGCTGACAGGCTTCACACTAAAAGAGTGAAAACTCACAAAACAGGTTTCAGTGTAAACTTTTATTATTCCTTTATTTAATGAACTTGCTTTATTTACAATGCTCTCAATAATCAACCACCTGTGTTTCATGGTATTTGATTGGATGGAAAGAAAAGGTTTGAAATTTATGTAAGTTGTGAGAATGTAAGACAGTAAATGAAAGTTGTAAAGGTCTAAGGATGTGAAAGTTTAAGTAAGTTCTGAGGGTATAAGAAAGTGACTTAAAGCATGTAAATGCAAACTATAAATGTCTGAGGAACTGATTTAAGGTATGTGAAAATGAGAAAGGTTTCAGATTTCTTCTCCTCTTTGCTATTGTTATACTAAGATTTCTAAAGTTCAGTGTTTTAATATTAATCAAGGGAGTTTTCATAGGCTATTTATCCAGCCCTGGTAAAGCAATGACTGTTACCAAGTCACAAGCTCAAAACTGTAAATGTCCTTGGTTGTCTTCTAAGTATAGATTTAAAAGTGCTTCTCATTGTGCTGAAAACATCTCTGTCCAATCTACACATCCAGTCCTCTGGAGAGAGGAAAGAGTGCTCGAGCTTTAAACCCAAAACCACAGCTTTTGCTATGACTCAGCTCTTTACAAACACTTACAATGAGCATTTCAGTACAGATTACTAACAGTGGTAATGCTAATACATTAAAAACTTGTACCTCTTTTTGTAAACATTAAAAAAAAAAGCTCATGTAAACTTCAGTGAGCTATGACTTGTACCTACCTGTCATAGGTCAAACTGACTCCAGGTAAGTACTCCTGCCAACCAACAGCCTAAGCCTCCCTGCCTACCGCCTGTTCCTAAGGGTGGGATATCTATCTCTTCCCCGACCCCTACACACACACCCAATGCCTGCCTTGGGACTACTTCCACATCCACAACTACCAGGACTATGGGCCTGAAAGTTTCAAAAGTACACCCGAGATAAAAAAAAATTTTCCCCTACACTTAACTTCTGTATCTGTCCCAGCAGGTTTCCATCAGCTGGAGAGTGCAAACTGCTCCCAGACTGCCTGCAATGCTCCAGCTGTCCAAGTGTTCCTTCAGAACCTGCATCCCAGACTGCTCCAAAGGGGCCTGCACTTCACTAGCCAGGTGGTCCCTTAGAACTTGGGCAGTGATGGAAACAGATGTCGCCCCAGCATGCACTTCTCTCTCCTTTCTGGGCCTTGACCAGCACTCCAATCTCCCTGGGCCCCAACTACCACACCCCAATTTCAGCTAAGAATCAGGTACACAAGAGATTATGTCACCTTTTATTTTTTTTTTTTTTTTTTTTTTTTTTTTTTTTTTTTTTTTTTTTTTTTTTTTTTTTTGGTTTTTCGAGACAGGGTTTCTCTGTGTAGCTTTGCGCCTTTCCTGGTACTCGCTTTGGAGACCAGGCTGGCCTCGAACTCACAGAGATCCGCCTGCCTCTGCCTCCCGAGTGCTGGGATTAAAGGCGTGCGCCACCACCGCCCGGCCTATGTCACCTTTTATTATCAACAAAAAGGCTGCAAGGTTAGGCCCCAAAGAAACTCAGGACAAATGGCTAACTGTGTTGCCTATTAGCACACCAAAGTGTCTGCCTGGACTCCAGGCTCACTCAGCACCTGTGGCTTCTCTCAGCACTTCTCCCCTTGGCCCTACCTTAAACCTCTCTAGCCCAGGGGACGTCTCTTCCCTCCCCCAGCTTCTCCTAGTTATACAACCACGCCATTTTGGTCACGTGCTCTTTTGGGTCTCATAATCCTCTTGGCCCTCTCCCCCCACCCCACACCCATCTCCTCTCATGGCCCAGTTCAGTCTGGATCCTTCCGGATGCCCCTGGCGTATTCTCTCTCATATCTACAATACAATCCTTCTCCTCAGCCCTACATTGGAGTGCCATGTCCTCATTTTCATTCACAGCTGTCTCTCTAGACCTGTCCTTCACAAAACACACAGCTTGTTGCAAAGGCTCAGGCCAGCCCCATTCCATAGCTGCTGCTGTCCTTGGCAATCATCCCATGATCATGGCACCTCCAAATATGCTGGTGTCTCTACTACAACTGGGCGGCACTTCACCAATAGCCTTTCCTGGGCTCTCTTCAGGGCCCCTGCCACACGGTGCCAAGCCTCAGCCGCCCTCCAAGACCCTTTCCACCCCAGAGTTTCCACTGCAACTGAGGCTGCATTTAACCAATGGCTCTCACAATGCCAGGCCTCGGCTGCCCTCCAGGATCCCTTCAAATCCTGAGGCTCTCATGCCACCACAACCAGTAATGCAGGGAGATTCTTACATAGTATCAAGTTTGGTTGCCAGCTAGAGATGCAGCCTTGGCTCTCTCTGGATCACAGTTTCTGATGCTGGTCTCTAATTAATCACTGCTTATTTCTCAACTCCAGCTAATCAGCACTGATTGTCCCACTAAAGCAAAAGTGTCACTTTAGTGGGTTGGTCTCTGATTCTTCAGCTCCAGCTGACCAGACACCATAGAATCTTAATTCAAATATATTATACAAACTGTCCTGAAAGGCTTTGAGGGACTCTTAAACTCTACAAGCCAGGCCTCCATCATTGGCATTTCTCCAGAACGCCTTATCTCCCAAGCTCCACAGAACAAACAGTCCATTAAGCTCTAAGCACCCAACTGCTTTTCCAGCCCCAAAGTTCCTAAGTCCATAATTCTCCTGAAAACATATATGTAGGTCTGTCACAGCAATATTCCACTCCCAATACCAATTTGTCTTAGTTAGGGTTCCTTTTATTTTCTTCCTTTTTATTTGTTTATTCATATATTTTATGTATACGAGTGCTCTATCTGCATGCACGCCTGCATACCAGAAGAGGGCATCAGATCCCACCATGTGGTTGCTGGGAATTGCACTCAGGACATCTAGGAGAGCAGCAGGTTCTCTTAACTGCCTTGCCCTTTCTCCAGCCCCATTAGTTAGGGTTTCGATTGCTAGGATTAAAAACACCCTCATCAAAAACAACTAAGGGGCCAGGCAGTGGTAACGCACACTTTTAATCACAACACTCGGAGGTAGAGGCAGGTGGAGCTGTGAGTTCAAGGCTAGCCTGGTCTACAAAGTGAGCTCTAGGACAGGCTGCAAAGCTACACAGAGAAACCCTGTCTCAAAAAAGAAAAAAACAAAAAAAACAACTTAGGGAAAAAAAGGTTTATTTCAGTTTATACTCCATGTTGAAGGGAAGTCATGCCAGGAACTTAAGGCAGGAGCCTGGAGTCAGGAACTGAGGCAGAGGCCATGGAGGAATGATGCTTACTGGCTTGGTTCCCATGGCTTATTCAGCCTGCTTCCTTATGTAGTCCAGGACTATCTGCCCAGGGCTGACATTACCCAATGGACTGGGCTCTCCTAGTCAATCACTAATTAAGAAAATGCCCCACAGGTTTGCTGACAGGTTGATATTATGGAATTATTTCTCAACTGGGTTTCGTCCTTCTCAGATGACTCTAGCTTGTATCAAGTTGATAAAAACACAAACCCAACCAGGACAGGTGTTCAGATGGTAACTGAGGTGGCAAGGTAGCACTAGAGAAAACATCTAGACTAATGAACAGAGACCAACTCAATGTTGGGCTGGAGAGACGGCTCTGCAGTTAAGAGCACTGGCTGCTCTTGCAGGGGACCCTATTCTATCCTTGGCACCCACAAAGCAGCTCACAACTGTCTGTAACTTCAGTATCAGGACCTCTCTGGCATCCCTGGGCACCAGACACACATGTGATACACAGACATACCTGCATACAAGATACACACACACACATAAAATAAATAAAAGTAAATTAAAACCTATCTTCACATCTGTGGCTGATCTTCAATAAAGATGCAATGATAATTCAATAAGGAAACATGTTCTGTCAATAAGTGATGCTAGGGACCACTGAAAATTGGAATACAGAAGAATGGATTTAGATTGCTATCTGAGTAAGACTTACCCAAAACAAAACAAAAAAAACCAAACACCAAAAAAACACCCAAATGATAGGAAAAAACAATTTCTGAAAGATACACATCTTTCTATCATTATGACAAAATATCAATATAAATCAACTTACAAAGACACACAGCTTTCCCTCGCTATGACAAAATACCCAATATAAATCAACTTATGAGGAAAAAAAGCTTATTTTGACTCAACTTCAGAATTTCAGTCCATGTCACTTGGCTGTGTTGCTCTGGGCTTGTGAAAGGACAATACATCATGGTGGGGGACATATGACACAGGGGTCCTGCTCACCTCATGACAGTCCAGAAACAGAAAAGGCAGCAGGAGCTGAGGTCCCAATACCCTTTCAACTGAGACCTGGTTCCTCCTTCCTGGATGACCTGTTCTGTACAGTGTGGAGATGATCTTTGTCAAGTAGGAGCAGCACCCAGCAAAACATCATCAATGAATTTTCAAAACCTCCAGCAGAGAGGACTGGAGTAGTCCAATTGAGAGAGCAAAGAAAAGGTAACTTGGAACTGGGTGCTTATGAACATCTAGCAGAAACCGACTGAGGAAGCCAAGGCAGGCAGCTAGAGTTCCCGAGTGAGTGGTTCTCATGGATGAGCTGTCCAGGGCTGAACTCTCGGGTCACGGTTCCCATTTCGGGCACTTACATGATGGAATAAACAACAGTAGTCTATGTAGAGAATGGTTCACCTTCTAGCTGTTCTCTTCTCTCCTGTCACAGGTTAGAGGCCAGCCCATCCCCAGACAAGGGACCTTAGTGGACAATGAGATAAACATGCTTGGGTCTGAAATGGAGGAGTCATTCCCAATTCCAGAGCCAGCCTCTCAGTAAGCTCAAACAGCACATGACGACTGACCAGTATCATGTACATTACAGGCTTATTTCCTAATGGTTCTACCACCTCGCTACACATTGACAACTAAGCCTTTAACACATGGGCCTCTGTGGAGATAGTCAAGAGTAAAACTAAGTAGGGGCACACACTTACAATCTCAGGGCTCTAACAAGACCTTGTCTTTAAATAAATAAATGTAGCCAAGAATGGTGGAGCACACCTTTAATCCCAGCCTAGGGAGGCAGAAGCAGGTGGATCTCTCTGAGTTCCAAGCCAGGCAAAGCTACACAGTGAGACACCCCTCAAAAAAAAAAAAAAAATCTAACCTATAGAAATATAAATGTCCAACAAACAATAACATTCTCCCTTTAAAAAAAAATCCAAAAAAGCAGCCGGGCAGTGGTGGCACATGCCTTTAATCCCAGCACTTGAGAGGCAGAGCCAGGCCAATCTCTGTGAGTTCGAGGCTAGACTGGTCTACAGCGTGAGATCCAGGACAGCCATCAAAACTACACAGAGAAAACCTATCTCGAGAAAACAAAACAAAACAAAAAACAAAAACAAAAAATCCAAAAGAGCAAAATAAAAAATCAAAGGAGAGCCAGTCTGTTTGTAATCCTTAGGAGGCTGAGGCAGGAATGATGTGGAATTGGAGGCTAGTCTGTGCACAGAGAGACCCTGTCTCAAATAAAAAGTTTTTAGAAAGGCCACAGATGTAATTCAGTGCAAAGGAGCTTTCCTAGAGAGAACTACAGGGGTCAATCTCTAGTACCGCAAAAAGAAAAAGAAACCGCGATACCCCACATCGTGTGCACAAGAATGTATGCTCTCTGAAGGAAGCATCTGGTATGCTCATAGGCATAGGCTAATAGGAGCCACTGTGCCTCCTGCCTTCTGGATCTGACAACAGCCACCTTTAACTCCAGGGGGAACTAATATCCTTTGCAGGCTCTGCAGGCACCACAAGCACATGCATATATCTTCACACACACACACACACACACACACACATATGCACATAAATAAAAAGCTTTTTAATCTTAAAGGAATAAGAAAAAAAGAGGGCTAGAGAGATAGTCCAGCAGTTAAGAGTTTAGCGCTGTTGCAGAAGACGTGAGTTTAAGTCCCAGGACCCACATTAGACAGGAATCTGACACCTCTGGCCTCTGCAAGCACCAACACTCACATGCACATACCTCTACACAGACTCACCCATACACTAATTTAAGATAAAATAAATGTTGAAATAATTAAATAAAGAGGAGGGACCGGCGAGCCACCGCCATGACAAGCAATATGTAAGGTACCGGTGAGCCACGAGCCATGTGGCTACTTATAGATTTATAGAAATGGGTTAATTTAAGATAGAGAAACAGTTAACAAAAAGCCTGAGCCATTAGGCCAAACAGTTTAAATAATATAAGCATCTGTGTGTTTATTTTATAAGTGGGCTGTCGGACTGCCGGGGCTTGGCGGGACCTGGAGAGAAGCTCTCCAGCTACACCTGGGTACAATGGCTCACGCCTACAACTATAAAACTTTGGTAATTGGAGGCAGGATCAGGAACTCAAGGAAAGCTTTACTTGCATAATGAGTTCCAGGCCAACCAGAGCTACACAGCAAGATTCTGTCTCAAAAAAAAAAAAAAAAAAAAGCAGTCACAACAGATTTATTTTATTTTGTATTTTTTTTTTTTTTTTTGAGACAAAGTCTTATCATGTAGCCCAGACTAGCTACACTCTCATGATCCTTCTGCCTTAATCTCCAGGGTGCTAAGATTACAGGCATGTATACCATGTCCGGCTGTTTGTTTCCATTTAGAAAAAATATTCAGAATATGCAAATCTGAGTAGGGAATGAATAGTGAGAAAAGAAAGAGACTATTAAAAGGGCACATGGCTTTTTCTGTCAGGTGAGAAATTGTGCTAAAAAGATGCATTATCACTGGGTGTTAGTCACTCATGCCTTTAATCCCAGCACTCGGTAGGCAAAGGCAGGAGGATTTCTTTGAGTTCCAGGCAAACCTGGGCTACAGAGTGAGTTCCAGGAAAGGTGCCAAAGCTACACAGAGAAACTCTGTCTTGAAAAACCATTAAAAAAAAAAAGTATAACCCTGAATATACAAACAACACTGACCTGGGTGTATAATGCCAATCACCCTAGTCGTGGGCAAACACTTATCTACTCTGTTTTATTTTGTTTTTAAGATTTGCCTACATTACACTTAATTTCTTCGTACTGCTGAATAATATTCCATTATTTTGATATACAACATTCCATCAATTTGTCAACTGATGGACATTTGATTTGTGCTAACTTTTTGGCTACTGTAAATAATATACCTATGAAAATTCATGACAAAAATTACAGTTTTGCTAATGGCATGGTAAAAACAGACCTTAGCATTAAAAGGAAGGTTAGGGTTAAAAAGTGAGGCTAGAAGCACTGAGGAAGGCAAATTAAAAGGTTTACTACAGGATAGGAAACAGCAAACTGATCAGGTAAGAGCAAGAAGAGAGTGCTCTTAGCTGCTGGGCCACCTCTGAATACTCTGAAACTGATTGCATGTTTAAATATTTTGAATTAAGTGGAATATGTTAGTAAAATAAAGTTCACCACATTTACTTTCAGAAAAAAAAAAAAGAACAAGTGTTTTTAACTGCTGAGCCCCCTCTCCAGCCTCTAAACAGTATTTTTAGCACCACAGGATTATTTATTTTCACATGAAGAAGAATTACGTGCCAGAAAAAAAAGCTGGGTGTAGAGGCAAATACCTTTAATCCCAGGACTCAGGAGGCAGAGGCAGGCAGATTTCTGTGAGTTCTCATACTGGTCTACATACCGAGTTACAGGACAGCCAGAGCTACATAGTGGGACCCTTTACAAAAAAAAAAAAAGTATAAAGAGCCATGATGGCATGCCTATAATCCCAACATATTGGAGACAGGGCCAGAAGCAGGAGTAACTTGAATTCAAGGTTAGCTGGGGCTATTAAATAGTGAGACTCTCCAAATCTGATTATCCTCAAAATTGAAATGTCAAAAAGTATAAAAGGTCTAGTCATGGGACTGGAGAGATGCTCAGCAGTTAAGAGCATTTGCTGCTTTTGCAGAGGACCTGGGTTCAATTCCAGTACCCACAAGATGGCTCACAACTGTAACACCAGTTCCAAGAGATCAGACATCCTCTTCTGGCCTCTGAGGGCCCCAGACATGCACATGATGCACATAGGATGTAGTGAATCAGGAGCTTGGATTAGAGATGACTGGGATAAATATAAGAACAATCAACCTCCAGGCTGTTGCTAAAGCCTTAGGAACTAGTGGGAAAGAGGCTACCTGCTGAGTGAGAAAACCAGAGAGCAGAAAAGGCCCCACTGAGCTACTACAAAGAAGGTTCAGGGTGGACAGGTGAGCTCAGGGAGAAGACCCTGGGAAAGCATGGTTCTCTGCTGCTGAAAGTGAGAAGTTAGGGTGATAACTCAGGAACACCAGTAAATTCAAATTTCAGCTCTTCCTCTAAATTCAAGTTTGTTGCAAACTCAGCATTTAACATAGGAAAGGACATCATGGAAGAAACATTTTGTCTCCTGTAAGCTGCTACTTGACCAGCCTGTCACTATGGTTACACAGAAGCCATCACCAGCATGCCCATGGTCAATGTAGCAATTGAAAAGAACACAGGGCTGCCAGGTGGTGGCAGCAGGTGCCTTTAAACCCAGCATTTGGGGTCAGAGGCAGGATCTCTGTGAGCTTGAGGTCAGCCTGGTCTACAAAGTTACAGGGCAGCCAGGGCTACACAGAGAAACCCTGTCTTGAAAAAAACAAACAAACAAAAACCACAGGGGTCCTGCTGGACAGTGAACACAGCTTAGTCTACCTAAGGCCTGGGGTTTGAGTCCCAGATAAAATATAATGGCTAATTTTATGCGTCAAGCTGACTCTCCTACAGTTACTAAAACATTATTTCTGGGAGTTTGTGAGGATGTTTCCAGAAATGCTTATCATTCAAACTGCAGTTCTCAGGCTTTTGGGTTTAGACTGGACCTACTTTGGCTTTCTTGGGCCTGCAGCTTGTAGACGGTAGCCCATCAGACTTCTCAGCTCCATAACCCTGTGATCCAACCCATGCTAACACTCTCTCTCATGTACCTCTCTGCTGTATCCTACTGGTTCTCGTTCTCCAGAAAACCTAACAGGAAAAGAACAGCTGTTCCTTACTAAGCACTACCACATGCCAACTGCTTTTGTGCAGGTCATTTTCCTAAAAACCCCACAAAGGACTGTTCATTTAGTACTTGTGAGAAACTGAATCTAGAGAAATAAATTATCAAGGTCCACAAGCAGTAAGTGGCAAAGATGGGGTTCATATTCAGATTTTTGTGACTACAACCTAAGCTTGAACATTCAAGCAACCCTTAGGATCATCCACATCCACTCACTCATAATGGTAAATGTTCACGAAACTACCTTCTGTTTGGTTGGGACCTCCAGCTCCCTCCTTCATGATCCAGAAAGACCCATTCCTGTCTCTCCAAGCCCTGCCCACTCAGAAACTCTGAACAAAGGGAAGGCACCAAAAAGCCCAGTTCTGCATTTTTGGAGGCTACAGCAGCTCCTCCGATGAAGTTGCCAGCTGCCCAAGACCCCCCACCTAAAGCGTTCAGTTTTTGATCATACTTGGGCACAAATCCAGCTTATTATGGACACATCAGCACCCCTCACCTACAGGTTATATAACTTTCCTACTTTAATTTGGGTGGGTGACTTCTCCTGCCTGGATCTCTGGGACTGTGGAACTCACCCTGGAGTTGCTCTGCTCAAATAAACCTGTTCTTTTTTTTTTTTTTTCCAATTTGGCTCGATCTGGTTTACCAAGTTAGTGTAGAAATCTATTATCCGTCTACAAAAACCTATTACCTTCTACATGATAGACTGTGGCCACAAATTTTATCGATACCAATTTGGCTTTTTTTTTTTTTTAACACAGATGATCCCATTTAAAAACCTTTGTAAGAATCTTAGCCGGGCGGTGGTGGCACGTGCCTTTAATCCCAGCACTCAGGAGGCAGAGTCAGGTGGATTTCTGTGAGTTCGAGGCCAGCCTGGTCTACAAAGCGAGTTGCAGGAAAGGCGCAAAGCTACACAGAGAAACCCTGTCTCGGGGGGGGAAAGAAAAAAAAAAAAAAAAAACCTTGAAATTCTTAAAAAACCTTTTTAAGAATCTTAATACACACACATTTAGAAATGGGAGGGGGTGTCTCTGTCCCCACTTCTAGCTTCAGAAAGTTGGTACTAAAACTATAGATTCATTTGATCTCTCCTACTGACCCCACACTATCCTAGAACAACCATAGTGAATCGAGGCCCTCTGCACCAAACAAGCACACACTTAGGAAAGTGTGTGCTATTCTCTCTGTCTGCCTGAAGCACCTCTGAAGTACCCTTCTTTTCTTCCTTTTTAGGTCACTCTAATTTATTCAACTTTCAGGATTTAATTACAGTTGTCAAAATAAACTTTTAGTAGGGCAGTGGTGGTGAATGCCTTTAATCCTAGTGCTCAGGAGGCAGAGGCAGGTGGATTTGAGTTCAAGGCTGGCCTGGTCTACAGAGTAAGTTCCAGGACAACCAGGGCTACACAGAGAAAACCTGTCTTGAAAGACCAAAAACAAACAACAACAAAAAAGAACTTCTAAAAGTAGAGCTTATCAATTACTTTCACACCAAGAACATGTTTATATAAGAAAGTAGGGGAAGAACAACACTGCTCACAGACAGTCACAGGCTCCTCCACTTAACACAAGGCCAATTAAAATTGGAAAGTTCCTAAGGCCTGCATATGAACTTTATTCTTGTTATGTTTTTATTGTTGTTGTTTTGAGACTGGAGTCTTGGTATGCAACTCTGATTGTCCAAAAACTTGCTATGTAGAGCTGGCTAGCCTGGAACTCCCAGAGATTCACCTGCCTCTGCCTCCCCAGTGCTGGGTTTGAAGGTGTGTGCCATCATGCCCTGTGGAGGCCCAAATTACTCAGGGTCCGAGAATCTGAGCTTGCTTTACCCAGCAGGGCTGCATAAGGGGATAATTTGGCCATGGGCATGGTTGACAGGTGTTTGGAAGGGTCTACACTTGGCTAGGCTGTGTGCTTTGATCTAGCAAGGGGGAGGTCTTTTGCTCTGATCCTTGGCATTGTTATGAAAAGTCTTTTTGAATACACGGAAAAGGCTGTTGGGTTTTGAACCAGGTCCTCCGGAAGCTATCCTGTGTTTCTGCCCTTCTCCCCTTTGCTATCTTTCTATCTAATATTTTCTTATCCCACTCTCCTCCTCATAGGAACCCTGGGAAAGGTGGGAGCTAGCCTCCCACAATGCCCAGCTTATTTTATTGCTTTTGAGGTAGGGTCTCACTGTAGTCCAGGTTGGCATTGAACTCACATTTCTCCAGCCTCAGCCTTCAGAGTAAACTTCTGTTACTGTATTTGTCATTCATGCATACGATGAGCTGTCTCACTAACAGCTCTCCTACCAGATCCCAAGCTCTGAATACAGGCGCTGCTCTAGTCATCTTCCTGATCTGCACAGGTCTTGGCACACAGTGCTTTCAAATCAGATTGCTGAAGAGAGCTGAGTCCTGAACACCCCTTAGAGCAGTCTTTCAGCTTAGAACACTGCAACTGTTTTTAATCTAAGCTATTCAAGTTCTCCTGTCTCCAGAAAAAGCTGGTAAACACCAACACCTTCCAAGAGAAGCTATCTATTTCCCACATATGTAGAAGAGGTGTTGCCCCTTCATAATTCCACTCAGTAGTATTTGCTAATTATCTAAGACATGAAGGATGTGCAGTAGTGAAAGAAAAACAATGCAGAATGGACATTAAACAAATATAGTCACATGCCAAACAATGCCAACACCCAACAACAGACCAAACACATGACAGTGGTCTCATAAGATTACAGTCCAGATTTTTATATTCAGCTCTAGCATTATATCTCCTCTTGAATGTCTAATATTATTAGTATAAATCTTACTATAATATTATAATAGTTATTATAATTGCCAGGCGTGGTGGCACTTGCCTTTAACCCCAGCACTCAGGAGGCAGAGACACAGGTGGATCTCTGTGAGTTAGAGGCCAGCCTGGTCTACAAAGTGAGATCCAGGACAGCCAAGGCTGTTACACATAGATACTCTGTTTCAAAAAAACAAAACAAAGATTATATGCTCAAAAAATATTATAAGCTCAAAACTTCCACCACCTCATGACTTCTATTAAATATTTATTTATTGCACGTAGGAGCACATGTTCCACAGGTTTACTGGTTTTCTTCCTACCACATGGGTCACACTCAGGCGGTCAGACTTAGTGACAAGGGTCTTTACCCTCTGAGCCATTTCCCTGGCCAGTATTTTTATTGAACCTTTTCTGTGTAGACACACAAATACTTTTCATTTTATGAAGACTACCTATAGTATTTGTTATAGTAATATGCTGTATATGGGTATAGCCCAAGAGTAACAGGTATGTAGTAGGCTACACAATCTAGGATGTATAAGAACACTCTTATGACAAAATCACCTAACAGAGCATTTCTTAGATTGCATTCCCATCATTATGTGATGCATATGTTCCATATACTTATTGTTAGGGTGAAATAAGCACTAAAGAAGATAAAGACATGTGATGATTAGTTTTAACTTGACATCTAAATCACTTGGGAAAAGATTCTCAATGTCTAGATCAAGTTGGCCTGCGAGAGATTACCTTGATTATGTTAACTGGGATGGGAAAACCACCCATCCTTGATGGCATCATTCCCTGGGTTTAGGTCCTGGACTGTGTAAGTGTAGAGAGGGGGATGAACACAAGTAGACATTCGTGCATTCATCTCTTTCTACTCCTGACTGCAGCTGTGACACACAGCTTCGAGCTCCTGCCTTGGCTTCCCCACAGTGATGGACTATAACCCGAATGCTCAGCCACACAAACCTTTCTCTTCCACGTTGCTTTTTTGTCAGGGTGTTTATCACAGCAACAGAAAGGAAACTAGTACAATACATAACTGGGTAAATCAGAATACAAAAGGACAATATACAATTCGGCACTGAGACTCAAGAATAATCCTGTTCTAACACACTGATGGAGAAAAGTGGGGGAAGCCCACAAATAACTCCCAAGTTCCTAGCCTGAGTGTCTGGAGGATGGGAACACTAGTGAAAGTATGAGCATGTGAGGATAAAACCGAAGATTTCAGTTTGGCTCATCTCTGAAGTGTCTATCAGACATACACTAGAGCTGAATCTAAAAATCTGCAGCACTCATAAGACCAAGACAGGAGGATCACCATGAGTTCAAAGTCAGTCTGGGCTACAGAGTAAAACCCTTTCTCAAAAAAAAAAAATAATAATAATAATAATAATAATAATAATGAGCTAAAGCAATGGCTCGGTGATCAAGAGCACTGGCTGTTCTTCCAGAGGACCCAGGTTCAATTCCCAGACCCCACATGGTGGCTGATAACCATGTGTTCCAGTTTCAGAAAATCTGATAACCTCTATGGTCTCTGCATGTGGTGTATAAACATCAGACAAAATATTCATATTCACAAAATGAAAGTAAATAATCTTTAAAAAACAAAATGTTGCTGGGCATAGCAGCCCATGCCTTCAATCCCAGCACTGAGGAGGCAGAGGCAGGCAGATCTCCGAGTTACAGGCCAGCCTGACTTCAAGGACAGGTAGAGAGAGCTACATGGGGAGACCAGTCTCAAAATTTTTTTTTTTTAAAGTTGCAAAATATTTTTAAATTAATAATAAAAATACACAAATAAATCTAAATAAAAATAAATCTTGAGTTGAAGGTAGAATTGTTGGGGATGTGACAGCCAGCACTAACCTGATGGCATTATGTTATGGCCTGCTCTATCCCGATCAATTAGTGACACTTCCCCCAGAGTGCTCAGATCTGTGTAATAATTTATACATAACTCTCCTGTGATAGCCAAAGAAACTTAATATGGTACCAGGCATCCCTTAGGGGCCCTTTACCTTTGCCCAGCCATGCCTGTGATATCCTAGTGGCCTGCAGGTGAGATAAGAATAAGAAAGTGGTGTTTCTGCTTTCTGCCTTTGTAAACTTGCTTATCGCTGTGCACTGGGATGAAGTGGTCTTTTTATCACTATACAATGAGAAAGAGAAACAATTGAGGGTTGTAAATTTTCCTTAGAAACCCTTCTTTCAGCCCCTTCAGCAGGCATGTTGTTTGGTTCTAAGGTTGCTGTCCTTCTGCTAATAAGAATAAACTCGGGGTTGGGGATTTAGCTCAGAGGTAGAGCGCTTGCCTAGAAAAGGCAAGGCCCTGGGTTCGGTCCTCAGCTCTGAAAAAAAAAAAAAAAAAAGAATAAACTCATTTAATCTAAATTTGAATTGAGCGTAAGTCCCAGTGGATTCAAATGCCACAACAGAATACTGATCTAAAAATATAAATGTGAGGGGCCAGTGAGAAAGCCCAGCAGATGTAAGTGCCTACACCAAGCCTGATGACCTGAGTCCCATCCTAGAAGCCCACAAAGCGGAAGGAGAAAACCAACTCCTGAAAGCTGTCCTTTGACCTCTACACAAGTGCCACTGCATGAACACGACTGCCTTCACACACACACTAAATACTTTTAAAAGGTAGGTAGAATCGAAAGCCAGGCAGTGGTGGCACACGCCTTTCATTCCAGCACTCGGGAGGCCGAAGCAGGCGGATCTCTCTGAGTTCAAGGCCAGCCTGGTCTACATAGTAAGTTCCAGGACAGCCAGGACTGTTATATAGAGAAACCCTGTATCGAAAAACAAAAACAAAACAACAACAACAAAGATAGAAATGAGTTAGCACCAATATAAATGTTATTTATATTGAAAGTGTTCCAGGAAGTGAACAGAAAGAAAGGCAAGATGTTTATGTATTTCGATGGTACAACCATTAAAGATAAAGAAATGGAGCAAGAGTTTTAGGTAATGAAAGAGGATGTTACCAAGCCGTCATCGCTTAACTTGGCAACTCGGAAGTCGAGGAGGCTTTGGTGGAGCTGTTTCTCCGGAATGACAGGAGACAGGGCTTCCCTGGAGAGAGCTGAATAGAGAACGGCGGGGGAAGATGCTAATGAGTAGCAGCCGACGCCCTGGGCTGCAATGTAAACTGACAGGTGAGTGAGCTGGAGGGTGGATGAAGTTACACTGTTGTGTAAACGGACACCTCTGGGGAATGGGTCGCTCAAGTCTGTAAGCTCAGCACTCGGGGCTGGGGCAGGGCTACTGCGAGCTCCAGGCCAGGCTGAGCGAGACCGTCTCAAAAAACCAATAAGCTTTTGAGCAAGTAGGAAAAAGTGCAGGTGTCCGGGGCCCCATCTCAGGCCGAGCACCTCACCAGGTGCCCGCCCCGGGGTAAGCCAGCGCCAGCCGCTGCCCACCTCGCCAGGGACGTAGGGCGCACGCGCAGACCCAGGGAGCCGGGGCGCAGGCACCCCCCAGCCCCGCCCCCTTCCCCGTCCAGGGCGCTTGCGCGTCTCCTCCGAAGCCGCCTCAGCGAGCCGGGCGCCGGGCAGGAACGCTGGCCCTTCGTTCCCGCGCTGCTTGGAAGTACCTTGCCATGGTCCCGTCCCACCTACCGAGTCTGGGGCGAAACAGCACGTCGCGCTGGTAACTGAGGTGGTGGGAACAGGAGAGTCGCTGGAACGCTTCCTCACAGGGTAGTACAGCACTGGTGTTCGAAGGTTCGCGGCACGTCAAGAACCACACACGCTGTTTCTCTTATGAGCGCGGTCGAGCGCGGAGGACTCCTTTGCGCATGCCCGATACTTCTCTGTGACGTGCTGCATTGCACCCTGGGAAACGTAGTTTTTACTTTGACACCTGTGCCCTAATCTATTTAACCATGACTTAATCGATCAGAGTGCTTGTTTGTTTTCTGCGTCTTTGCATACTCCCCCGAAAACTTTCATATAAATCAAGCGAACCGAAAGGCATATATGGAGCCTTGCCTAGCATGTGGGAGGTAATGGGACCGCATCCTCAGCACCAGAAAAAAACTAAACAGAACATCGGATTGTTGAGGAGAGGGAAAGAAGTCCTCCGGGAGGCATATGAGAACTCCGAACTTTAAGCTAAATTTTGTTGGGAATCTAAAATTTATATATATATGTTTTTCGAGACAGGGTTTCTCTGTGTAGCTTTGCGCCTTTTCTGGAACTCGCTTTGTCGACCAGGCTGGCCTCAAACTCACAGAGATCCGCCTGCCTCTGCCTCCCTAGTGCCAGGATTAAAGGCGTGCGCCACCACCGCCCGGCCCCCAAAATATTTTTAAATTATAAATAAGCAGTTTTGAGCTCAGAAGTCACATTTTTACAGAATCTTCCGAGGAAATAAAAGATGTAGACATGCAAACGTTTAGCTATAAACGTATTCCTTGGAAGCCTACCTTGTGGCCTTAGCCTGGTCCTTGTTTCAGTCCTCAGGACTGTACCCACTCCCAAGTATCTGTACTAGTATTTCATACATAACCCCTAAAAGGTCAAGATGGTTTGGTGGTTAGGAGCACTTGCTGCTCAATCACGAGGACCAGAATTAGAATTCCAGCACCCACTTCAGGTGGCTCACAACTGCCTGTAACTCCAGTTCCAAGGATCTGATTCCCTCTTCTGACCTCCAAGAAAACACATACACACACACACACACACACACACACACACACACACACACACACAGGAAATAAATCTTTTTTTTGTGGGTTTTTGTTTGTTTTGGTTTGGGGTTTTTTTTTGGCAATGTTTCTCTTTATCGCCCTGGCTGTCCTGGAACTCACTCTGTAGACCAGGCTGCCGTCAAACTGAGAGATCAGCCTGCCTCTGTCTCCTAAGTGCTGGGATTAAAGGTGTGCGCCACCAGCACCCAGTGAAAATAAGTCTTGTTTGTTTTGTTTTGTTGCTTGACAAAGTTCCAGCATTTTGATACTGCAAATCATAACTTTTCAGCACCTTCTTGCTTTCTGTGATTTTTTTTTTGTTGTTGTTGTTCATTGTTGTTTTGCCTGCATGTATGTCTGTGTGAGGGTGTCAGATCCCCTGGAACTGGAGTTACAGACAGTTGTGAGCTGCCATGTGGGTGCTGGGAATTGAACCTAGATTCTCTGGAAGAGCGGCCAGTGCTCTTAACCACTGAGCCATCTCTCCAGCCCATTTACTTTCGTTTTTAATGATTTTCACTATGTGTTAAGGGAGTTTCCCTATGCCTGTTTCTTTGGGAAATTTTGTGTGAGCTTTGGTGAAGGATAAGAATATATACAGTGCGCAAGGCCAACCTGGGATACAGAGTGAGTTCCAGAAAAGGCACCAAAGCTACGCAGAGAAACCATGTCTGGAAAAACAAAAACACAAAACAAAACAAGAATATATACAGTGGCAGTCTCTTTAAACAGACAAAAAAAATCCCTGCCATATGGAACTATATAGCATGATAACTCTGCCTACTTCCCACACAAGACTCCCCATTATGCACCCCCCTCCAATTACACCAAGAATAGAGGTTAAAGACTTGTTAACTAGGCATATCTGGTCCCAGAAATGAAAAACACACAATCGAGAGAAACAGTGAGTGCAGAATCAGAGCCTGAGGCAGTTTAGGGCAAGGGTTCAGTTAATTAGAGAACAGTGCTGCTATTAGTGGCCTACTGCATGTATGTCAAGGTCTGGTATGCTCCACTGTGAGCAGATTCTGTTAAGAAGTTAGACTGGCCAGGCAGTGGTGGCACAAGCCTGTAATCCCAGCACTCGGGAGGCAGAGGCAGGTGGATCTCTGTGAGTTCGAGGCCAGCCTGGTCTACAGAGCTAGTCCAGAACAGGCTCCAAAGCTACAGAGAAACCCTGTCTCAGAAAATAAAAAAGAAGAAGTTAGACTGGGGCTGGAGAGATGGCTCAGAGGTTAAGAGCACCGCCTGTTTTCCAGAGGTTCTGAGTTCAATTCCCAGCAACCACATGGTGGCTCACAATCACCTGTAATGAGATCTGGTGCCCTTTTCTGGCCTGCAGGGACACATGCAGGCAAATACTGTGTACACAATAAATAAATAAATAAATCTTTTAAAAAAATCTACTTTCAAAACTGTTCCTATCACTCTATTCATCCCCCCTTTATTTAAAAAAAAAAAAAAAAAAAAAAAGAAGTTAGACTGGCTTGGTCCCCCTCTGCCATACACAGGAGCACACACTGAAGGAATCAGAATGGTATGGTATAATGGAAAAAGAGTAAGATGTCAGGACCTTCCCTTTGGGAGCTTACAAGGAGAACAGTTCTATATTATAAGACAGGCACACACACACACACACACACACACACACACACACAAAGACAGGCACAAAGGAATACAATCAGGAAACAGTTCAATGCTTGTGCTACACTGTACAAATGCTGCATCATAGCCCTTGAGGAATGAAAATTGCTCTTAGGGGTTTGTTTCTCAGGATTCAATGTCTGATCCCTCCTGACCACAAAGACTGAGACCATGCAGGAGGAAGTGTAAGAGGGTGCCTAGTGGGGTTACTGAACCTTAGACAATAGGCATTTAGATTCTTGCTTTGTGCTTCTAGAAAAATCCTGGTAGGGTTACTGAACCTTAGAGGACAGTAGGTGTTTAGATTCTTGCTAAACTTATTGTTTTTTTTTTTTTTATTTATTATGTATACAGTGTTCTGTCTGCACATATCCCTGCAGGCCAGAAGAGGGCACCAGATCTCATTACAGATGGTTGTGAGCCACCATGTGGTTGCTGGGAATCGAACTCAGGACCTTTGGAAGAACAAGCAGTGCTCTTAACCTCTGAGCCATCTCTCCAGCCCCCTTAAAACTTATTGTTTTTTGCTTCAAGAAAAATGCTGTAATGGCATTGATGACCTCTTTCACCCCAGAATCATTGTTTGCTTTCGATATTGACTGTGCTCAAACTATAATGCAATTATAGAGTATATGAGGTACAGCCTGTTTTCAGCAAATGGTCAGTCATGCTGATTGGCCCTTAGGTCCTGTCAGCCCCTTTCCCTCACCAACTGCACATCTCCTCTTTGGGACCTGAACCCCGCTGGAGCTGGACTCTGGCAGTTTGGTTTTTCGAGACAGGGTTTCTCTGTGTAACAGTCCTGGCTGTCCTGAAACCAGCTCTCTAGACCAGACTGGCCTCGAACTTACAGAGCTCGACCTGGCTCTGCCTCCTGAGTCAAGTGCTGGGATTAAAGGCGTGCGCCACCACCGCCCAGCTGAAAATAAATCTTTTAAAGTTGATAATTACATACTGTTATTCTCCGATAGAATTTCAGATTCTACAAGGTCAAGATCATAAGTTTCATCCATTTACTCATCCCCAGCATGCAGCACTGTGCCCAGCACACAGTGAGCTATCAGATATTATTCTTTTTTTTAATTTTTATTCATTTTTTTATTTTATGTACAATGGTGTTTGCCTGTGTATGTTTGTGTGAGGGTGTCAGATCTTGGAGTTACAGTTGTGAGCTGCCGTGCGGGTGATGGGAATTGAACCTGAGTCCTCTGGAAGAACAGCCAGTGCTCTTAACCACTGAGCTATCTCTCCAGCCCCATGAGATATTTTTCTATTAGGGAACATTAAATTTCAACACTGGAACTATTTCAGTCCCCAGACTAACAAAGAAAATTAAGAAAAATGATGAGGCTAGGTGTGGTGACCCACAGAGGTTTCCTAGTGAGAACTCTCTCAGGGTCCGAGAATCTGGGCTTGCTTTATCCAGCAGGGCTGCATAAGATGATTTGACCACGGGCATGGTTACCAGATGTTTTGAAGGGTCTGCACTTAGCTGTATGGTGTACTTTGATCTTGCAAGGTGGGAGGGTCTTTTGCCGCTCCCCTTGGCATTTGTATAAAAAGCTCCCCCCCCCCTTTTTCAATTTAGAAGAGGAAACGGTTTAATTCATTTTATACTTCCAGGTCATGGGCCACCATTGAAGGAAATCAGGGCGGGAACTGAAGCAGAAACCGTGGATGATCTTTGCTTGGTTACTGGCTTTGTTTTCTGGCTCATGCTCAGCTAGCTAGCTTCCTTTTTCGTTTTTCTTCTCTTTTCTTTCCTTTTTTTTTTTTTTTTTTTTTTTTTTGGTTTTTCGAGACAGGGTTTCTCTGTGTAGTTTTACGCCTTTCCTGGAACTCACTTGGTAGTCCAGGCTGGCCTCGAACTCGCAGAGATCCGCCTGGCTCTGCCTCCCGAGTGCTGGGATTAAAGGCGTGCGCCACCATCGCCCGGCTTTTTTTGATTTTTTGAGACAGGGTTTCTCTGTAGTTTTGGAGTCTGTCCTGGATCTCGCTCTGTAGACCAGGCTGGCCTTGAACTCACAGAGATCCTCCTGCCTCTGCCTCCCAAGTGCTGGGATTAAGACATGGGCCACAATGCCCATCTTCAGCTAGCTTTCTTTTTCTTTTTCTTTTTTTTAAAGATTTATTTATTTATTATGTATACAATGTTCTGTCTGCACATATCCCTGCAGGCCAGAAGAGGGCGCCAGATCTCATTACAGATGGTTGTAAGCCACCATGTGGTTGCTGGGAATTGAACTCAGGACCTTTGGAAGAGCAAGCAGTGCTCTTGACCTCTGAGCCATCTCTCCAGCCCCTCAGCTAGCTCTCTTATACAACCCAGGCTCACAGTGGGCCTAGCCCTCCCAGATCAATCATCAATCAAGTTAATTTCTATCAGACATGACTACAGGCCAATCTGATAGCCCGATCTAGCTGTTGACCCTATAAAACCTACGCTCAAACCTGTTGAACCTTGTCTTCTGTCCATCCGTGTAGCCCTAACTTTCTTTGAAATGAGGGAGTGTAGGGGAACAAGGAAATGGGATGTCAGTGTAAAAGGATGGCCGACAGACTTTATAGGAGGGTCTTTCCACTTTCACTTCACAAGGTACAATTTTTTTAAAAGCTCTTTTGAATAAATGCCTCGAGCAGCTGGGTATTGACCCAGAGCCCTCCTGAAGCTATCCTGTGTCTCTTTCTCCTCGTTGCGTAGTTCTATCTTTGTTGCTCCAATTCTAAAATGGTCTTTTGATAAAAATCCCAGAGCCTGCCAGGCGGTAGTGGCACATACCTTTAATCCCAGCACTCAGGAGGCAGAGCCAGGCAGATCTTTGTTAGTTTGAGGCCAGCCTGGTCTACAAAGCGAGATCCAGGACAGACTCCAAAGCTACACAGAGAAACCCTGTCTGGGAAAAAAAAAAATCCCAGAGCCTGATATTGGGGTACATGCTGAAAGATCAGAGAGACAAAGGAACAAGCCACAGCCACCTCTTACCTCTAGGACGCCTCAGCCTGTAAAGGCTTTAGTTCCTGTCTCCTCACACCTTATACACATTTCTCTGCCCAGCCATATCACTTCCTTCTTGGTGCTAGGATTAAAAGCGTGTGTGCTTCCCAAGCAAAGGCATGAGATTTCAAGTGCTGGGATTAAAGGTGTGTGCCACCACTGCCTGGCCTCTATTTAATCTAGTGGCTTGTTCTGTTCTCTGATCTTAAGGCAAATTTTATTAGGGTACACAATATATCATTACATGTCTTTATACCTAATATTTCTTCATTCCTCTTTACTCCACCCAAGAACCCTTCAAAAGGTGGGAGCAGATCAGAGCTGGACGCCCACAGAGCTCCACAGCTAGAGAGATGTCCAGCAATTAAGAACACATACTGCTTTTGCAAGGAGCCCAAGGTCAGCTCCCAGTGTCCACATTGGTGACTTACAATGGCCTATGATTCCAGCCCCAAGGGTATCTGATGCTTCTGTTCTTCTCTGGCACCTGCATTCATGTGCACATACCCACACAGAGACATATTCTTTTTCTTTCCGAGACAAAGTTTCTCTATGTAACAGTTCTGACTGTCCTGGAACTCACTTTGTAGACCAGGCTAGCCTCCAACTCACAGAGATTCACCTGCCTCTGCTTCCCAAGTGCTAGGATTAAAGGCATGTGCCACCACCACCCAACCCATTTCATTTTTTAAAGATTTTGTTTTTAGGATGTATTTATTATGTATACAAGTGTTCTACCTGCATGTATGCAGGCAGGCCAGAAGGAAAAATATGGAATGCTTCACGAATTTGCGTGTCATCCTTGCTAATCTTCTCAGTATCGTTCCAATTTTAGTATACGTGCTGCTGGAGCAAGCACTCATTTTTTTTTTTTTTTTTTTTTTTTTTTGGTTTTTTGAGACAGGGTTTCTCTGTGTAGCTTTGCGCCTCTCCTGGAACTCACTTGGTAGCCCAGACTGGCCTCGAACTCACAGAGATCCGCCTGGCTCTGCCTCCCGAGTGCTGGGATTAAAGGCGTGCGCCACCACCGCCCGGCCGCAAGCACTCATTTTTATTTTTATATGTATGATTACTTTGTCTGCATATGTGTACATATACTATGTGTATGCCTAGTATTTAAGGAGGCCAGAAGAGGGTATCAGATCCTCTAAAACTAGACCTACAGACGGTTGTCAGCCACCTCATGGGTGCTGGGAACTGAACTGGGGTCCTCTGCAAGAGCAACAAGTATTCCCAACTGCTGAGCCATCACTCCAGCACCAACCCTGCATTTCTTACCATCACTCAATGAATGGCACTACCACCCATCCTGTCCCATTTTGGAAAATTATATCATGAAGAATTTCACAGCCAGGTGTGGTAGTGTACCCCCTCACATTTGGGAGGCAGAAGCAGGAGAATCTCTGAGTTTGAGGCTAACCTCCTCCTCTACGGGGAACTCCGGGACATGTGGGACTACATCGAAAAACAGATATATTGTCTCAAATAAACACAAGAATTCTACAATTTTTACTGCTTAGTTTTTGTTGTTGTTGTCTTAGACAATATTTCACTGTGTAGCCTTGACTGGCCTGGAACTTTGATCTGTCGGCCAGGCTGACCGCAAGCTCAGAGATGCGCCCTGGTCTGCCACCTCCCTGTTTTGGTTTTAGAGGCCGGTGGGGCTTGCACTCCTGATCTCACTACGGCTGCCTCCTAGATGCTGGGATTACAGATTTACCCACCAGGCCCTGCTACAAATTTTCCATTTTTAAAGGTCACAGAAACTCTCTCTCCTGAAAGTCAAATATGGACATAGTTGCTCATTATAAGACATTTAGGTTTCACAATTATGGTCCTCATTACTTTTCCTGCTGCTATGAGTAAAAATACCCTTAAAAGGCAATGTAAGGAAGAAAGATAGATGTAGACATTTTTTTTTTTTTTTTTTTTGGTTTTTTCGAGACAGGGTTTCTCTGTGTAGCTTTGCCCCTTTCCTGCAACTCGCTTTGGAGACCAGGCTGGCCTCGAACTCACAGAGATCTGCCTGGCTCTGCCTCCCAAGTGCTGGGATTAAAGGCGTGCACCACCACCGCCCAGCTAACAGATTTTTCTTTGGACTGCCAACTCACAAAAAAGTGATATGGAGACATTATTAATTAAGAAAGTTTGGCCTTAACTTGGGCTTGTTTCTAACTAGTTCTTATAACTTAAATTAACCCATTTTTATTAATCTACATGCTGCCATGTGGCTCATGGCTTTTACCTCTCCTTCTGCATTTCCTACTTCATCTCCATCTCCTCTGGCATCTCTCCCAACTAGATTCATCTCCTCTTCTTTTCTTTCTGCCCAGAAGTCCCACCTAACCTCTTCCTGCCTAGCTATTGGCCATTCAGCTCTTTATTAAGTCCAATCAGAAAGCACCTTGGCAAAGACACATCTTCACAGTGTACAAAAAGATTGTTCCACAACAGAAAGATTTATTTGGGTTTAGTGTTTGGTTAGGACTGATCAAGGTGATGTGAAAATAAAGAAAGAAACCTACCTCAACAAAAGGATATCATTAATGAGAACAATGAAGGGCAGCTGCCTGTCTTAGAAGTGGAGACTGTGCAGAAGTACAGGGGTTGGGGGTGTTAGGAATTTTTGTAGTAGAAAATTTCATATGCAGATCCCCCACCCCCCCGCCAGCCCGCCCACAAAGTCTCAAACTCAAACAACCTTCTCAGGAGTTTACTGGCTCCCAACTGTTTGCAGATGTTATTAGCCTGACAACTTTCCAGTCAGGGATTTTTTTTTTTTTTTTTTTGGTTTTTTGAGACAGGGTTTCTCTGTGTAGCTTTGTGCCTTTCCTGGATCTCGCTCTGTAGACCAGGCTGGCCTCGAACTCACAAAGATCCACCTGCCTCTGCCTCCCGAGTGCTGGGATTAAAGGTGTGCGCCACCACTGCCTGGCCCCTGAGGCTTTTAAGTCATTAATCCATACTTACAATTCAAGATACAGTCCATCAAGTCACAACAGCAGGAGCAGAGTCACAGAAACCTACAGTTAAGAAGCAGAGATGCCCAGGCTGGCCTCAAACTGGTGATCCTCCTGCCTCTGCCTCCTTCAGCAAATCCCACCAGCATGCACCACCAACCACAACCACCACCACCACCACCACCACCACCACCACCACCACCACCACCACCACCACCACCACTACCACCACCACCGGAACTGGAGAGATGGCTCAGCAATTAAGAGCACTGATTGCTCTCCCAGAGGACCCAGGTTCAAATCCCAGCACCCACAAGGCAGCTCAGGCAAAACACTGATGCCCATTTTAAAAGAAGGAGAAGGAGAAGGAGAGAAGGAGAAGGAGAGAAGGAGAAGGAGAGAAGGAGAAGGAGAGAAGGAGAAGGAGAGAAGGAGAAGGAGAGAAGGAGAGAAGGAGAGAAGGAGAAGGAGAGAAGGAGAGAAGGAGAGAAGGAGAGAAGGAGAGAAGGAGAAGGAGAGAAGGAGAGAAGGAGAGAAGGAGAGAAGGAGAGAAGGAGAAGGAGAGAAGGAGAGAAGGAGAAGGAGAGAAGGAGAGAAGGAGAAGGAGAGAAGGAGAGAAGGAGAAGGAGAGAAGGAGAGAAGGAGAAGGAGAGAAGGAGAAGGAGAAGGAGAGAAGGAGAAGGAGAAGGAGAGAAGGAGAAGGAGAAGGAGAGAAGGAGAAGGAGAGAAGGAGAAGGAGAGAAGGAGAAGGAGAAGCAGAGATGCAGCTGGGCATGGTGGCACATGCCTTTAATGCCAGCTCCTCAGGAGGCAAATGCAGATGGATCTCTGATTTCGAGGCCAGCCTGGTTCACACTACATAGTGAGGTCCAGGACAGTCAGGGCTACACAGTGAAACCATGTCGAGAAAAACAAAAACAATGGAGTACTGATGCTTGCTAGTGCTCAGTCTGGGATCCCTGCCCAGGACTCACTATGGAGTCCAGAATCCTGTCCACAGTTCTGCCCAAGATTGAGTTGGGTCTTCCCATAGACGTGCCCAGAGGTCCATCTCTTAAGTGATTCTAGACCCTATCAGGTTGACAATTAGCATTAACTGTTACAGTTGTTAAATTTTGCCTTCAATTCCTGATTTTCTATATATGTTAGTCTTTTGGTTTTTTGTTTTACCTGAGTCTTACTGTGCTGAAGGGACAAAAGCACCTTGTCCTAAGTACTGCCATTTTGACTTCAGACTCCATTTTACCTGTAAGGTGAAACAAAGTTCAGGTTGCCAAGCCTTAGGGGAGCTGAGAACTTTCCAATGGCTGATCAACCTCCTCCTTAAACAATAGAAATAGTCTGTTCTCTGAAATATTATGGCTGTTCCTAACAACAGAAAGAACAAATGAATCTGGTTGGTTGGACTAAAAAGCTTACATTCTGTGTTAGTTGACAATGATGGAATACATAAGGAAAGTCCCTAAATTTTAACTTCTGATTAGCAGAAATTTAACTGTAACTTGGCAACAAATGTGATTTTTGTGGGTATAAACCCCACTTCTGCCCCTGTTCAGGAATGCCAGGAAAAACAAGGCTCCCAAGTCCTTGTCCTGCAGCCCTGATGAATCAGCAGCCCTGATTATGTGATGATTTATTAAAGACTTTGGAACCCATGAGTGTTGTCTCTCTCCTTCCTCATGGCACACAACGGGCAAGGTGTAACTGCAGATCTGCAGTCCCAGCTGCTATGAAGAAGGAGGCAGGAGGGTCATTTGAGCCCAGGAATTAAAGGCCAGCCTATTAGGAGAGTCCAAGGAAGAGGGAGGAAGCAGGGGTGTGTGTGTGTGTGTGTGTGTGTGTGTGTGTGTGTGTGTGTGTGTGTGTGAAAATTCTGTCTTCCTTGTCACATCCAAATGTCTCAAGACAAACAAACAAACACAAAACCAAACCTATTAGCCGGGCATGGTGGCACACACCTTTAGTCCCAGCATCTGGGAGGCAAAGCGTGAGGATCTCTGTGAGTTTGAGGCCAGCCTGTCTATATAGCTAGCTCCAGCACAGCCAGGGCTATAGAGAGATTCTGTTACAAAACAACCTATCATCGCATTTTCTGTTTTTCTTTCACTGCCTCTCACTTGATGTACTCCTCAGAACCAGAGCCTGAAGGTTGTCCTTAAGACCCCCACTTCTTTCCAATCTTCCAAGTCAACCCGCCACTAAGTACCTGCAAAATAAAGATACATTTGTCAGACACCCAGCCCTGCTGGGAATGTTCTGCATGTATATTCATTTATAGAATACAATTCATGAACTTTCCCTTACCATGTCCACTCAAGTCCGAGGGCCTCCTCTGCTGCAACCAAAGAGATATTCTATTGTTTTTAGCCTGGTGTGGTGGGTCAAGCCTCTAATTCCAACACTCAGGAGTCTGAGCCAAGTTCAAGGCCAGTCTGGTGTACAGAGTGAGTTCCAGGACAGCCAGGGCTACACAGAGAAACCCTGTCTTGAAAACAGCAACAACAAATCCCCAGCTTGAGGCTAGCCTTGATACACAGTGAATTCCAGAGTTCTGTACCAACCTGGGTTACATAGTGAAACCTTGTCTCAAAAAGGTCCCCTAAAATGGGGGTGGGGTGGGGGGCAGGGCTGTGGTTCAGTTTGCAGAGTACTTGCACAGCAGGTGCAAAGCTTCCCAACTGCATAAACTGGGTGTGATGCTTAGGTGGGAGATGTATGAAGATCAGAAGCTTAAGGTCATCTTCAGCAACAGGGAATTCCAGGACAGTCTGGGCTCCAAGAGACCCAGTCTAAAAATAAAAAAGCTTCCTATTGTTCTAATCCCAGTTACTGTTTTTTTTCTTATGCATTTTTTTTTTTTTTTTTTTTTTTGGTTTTTCGAGACAGGGTTTCTCTGTGTAGTTTTGCGCCTTTCCTGGAACTCACTCTGTAGACCAGGCTGGCCTTGAACTCACAGAGATCCACCTGGCTCTGCCTCCCAAGTGCTGGGATTAAAGGCGTGGGCCACCACCGCCCGGCTTTCTTATGCATTTTTAAGCCACATTGTATTTTATTAGGGCCCTGTGTGGGCATGCATTTTTAAGCCACATTGTATTTTATTAGGGCCCTGTGTGGGCATGCATCAGCCACAGCCAGGCAGCTGTGCTGAGTTCACAGTACAACCTGTGGGAGCAGAACCTCACTACCGTGTGGCTGCTGGCGTTGAATTTAGGTCAGCAGGCTTGGCAACAAGTCTCTCTACCTTCGGCTCCATCTCACTATTCCCTTATCTGTTTTTGATTCAGTAAGGCTGGCCTTGAATCCTAGGGCTAGAGCCATCCTCCTGCTTCAGGTTCCTGAATAGCATTAGCCTGTTTGCTTGTTTGTTTGAGACATGGTCTCTCACTATGTAGTCCAGGCTATCCTGGAGTTAGATCTGTAGACTAGGCTGGCCTCCAATTCACAGTGTTCCACCTTCCTCTGCCTTCCGAGGGCTGGGATTAGTTTGCCACTGCCTGGCCTCCTTATTTGTCTTTTTAATTGGTTTGTTTCTAAGACCTGTCCTTTTGTTTACATTTTTTCATTTTTATATGTGTGGGTATTTTGTCTTCTTGTATGCCATGCCTGGTGCCTATGGAGGCCAGAAGAAGGGGTCACATCCTCTGGAACTGGAGTTACAGACTGGTGGCTGTGAGCCACCGTCTGGGGTCTAGCACCAAACCTGCCTGGAGAGCAGCCAGCACCTTTAACCACTGGGCCACCTCTCCAGCCCCCATGCCTGCTCTGTGACTTAGAACAAGTGTGCCATCAATTTTTTTCTTTATGTTTGAGACAGATGAGCTATGTAGTCCAGGCTGGCTTTGAATTTGCTAATTCTACCTCAGCCTCCTGAATGCTGCTGTTACAGGCCTGTGCCACTGAGCTTAGTTTAGTTAGACATCCAACATTTTGAAGTTGTTTAGACCATGATGATGGACCCAACCATTGGCAGTCACATACACTATCATGGTGTACCACCTCATGCCTGCCCCCTTGTGGCCGGTGTGAAGATTTCTCTAGAATGTTATATTCAGTAGTTAGAACAATACCTTCTTATATAGTCTCTGAGAGTCTGTTCTAACCAGATTGGTCTCTCTAAAATGCAAATGTGTTCATGCCCTGGTACACCTATTTCCTGCTTGGGTCTTCTCCATCGCTCTCCTCCCTCAGAACTTCTGTAAATGCTCAGAGAGCGTTCCTCTTCCCCCCTCCTCCTCTTCCCCCCTTCTAAGATTGATTTATTTTAATTTCATGTGCATGAGTGTTTGTATGCACACATGTACATATGTGTGCAGTGTCCACAGAGGCCAGAAGAGGGATTTGGATCTTCTGGAACTAGAATCACAGATGGTCATGAGTCACCGTGTGAGTGCTGGGAACCCAACCCAGGTCCTCTGGAAAAGCAGCCAGTGCTCTTAACTGCTGAGGCATCTCTCCAGTCCCTTCTCTTGTTTCTTTACCTCCATGACTCTCACTCACTGTGGGTCTTCCTGACAGGGTCGTCCTCTGTGCCAGTCTCTCACAGGATTGTGTAGATCTCTGTCACTGTGACAGTAACCCAAAAGCCACAATTTTAGGTGATGGGGGAAGTGGTGGTGGTGGTGGTGGTGGTGGTGGTGGTGGTGGTGGTGGTGGTGGTGGTAGTGGTGGTGGTGGTGTGCTTGTACTTCTGGGAATCAAACCCAGAGCCATGGGCATGCTGGGCAAGTTCACTGCCACTAAGCTACATCCTCAGCCCAACAGGTGTGGCATTTAATTCAGGTGTGCCCTGTCTTTTATTCCTTGGATATTAAAATCCATGAAGGCTAGACTCTCTTCTGTGTCCTCAGCTTGGCATTTGATATAAGTATTTCTTAAGTAAGCCAAGCAGTGGTGCACTCAGGAGGCAGAGGCAGGCCAGTCTGTGAGTTGGAAGCCAGCTTGGTCTATAGTTTCAAAAAAATTTTTTTTAAATAAAAGAGCAAATGAAGGTGCCATTTCTTGCTTGGGAAGGCTGTGGCAGGCAGCATTTTGGTGGGGTGACTGCTACAGTCTTTGGTCCACAACTTTGCCTGACCAGGAATTGTGTTCTATCACCAATTTCTCAGGATAGCTTCCCAATGATGCAGCCCCCAAGAGACTGAGTCCACAGAGTCATTTGGGGAGAACAGTGGGGCTGACCAGAATATTCTCCTTTCCTAGAAAAGTCTCAGCAGGTGAGGAAATCGGGGTCTCCATGCTCTCACCTCATCTCCTCCAAAGAATCTTGAAACACCTCAGGGAAGGCAGGCATGGCAGCCCACATCTGTGATCTCAGCACCTGGGAGCCAAAGTCAGGAGGACTGTGAGTTTGATACCAATCTGGGTTACTCAGAAAATTCTAGGCCAGCCTGACTACATAGCAACACTGTGACTCAAAGAGGGTTGGGGTTGTAGCTCTGTGGTGGAATGCAAAGACTTGTGTTCAGTCCTCAGCACTGGGGGAGGAGGGGATACAGAGATCTATACTGAAGGGCACTGAAGTTCCAGAGCACAGCTTCCCAAGACACACTTTACCGGCCCTTCCCACTGCAGAAGGCTAGCTCAAAGTGGGGACCGTCTTTTTGCTTGGAGGCTGCAAGTGTCTCTCTCAATTTCTCCCTGATCATGCCCACTCAACACGTTTGATGGAAGCAAAAGGCTTTCTCTCCAAATATGGCCTGCCTTGGCAGGCAGGTAGAGGAGACTGATTTTGATTGAGTGAGTCTTGATCCTGGTGTACACACAAAAGCCACATTATAACCAGAAGGTGGCAGAGCACGCATGGAGTCCAAGGACAGAAGGAAGGAGTGAATGAAACACAGGAACTCCTGGCAATTGCTTTACGTCTGCTTAGACATTACATAGTATGACAAAGTCTGAAGTCCACACTATATAACGGAGAAAATGAGTTTCTCCATGACCCCAGTCTAAGCTATATCCACTATGCAGAGTTTGGTATATGTTTTACTGTCTCCCATTTTCATGCTCAGTAAATAAAACAAATTTTCCTACCAAAACATTACAAAGCCAGGTGTGGTGGCACATGCCTATAATCAATCCCAGCACACTGGAAGCTGAGGATCAGAGTTTGAGGCAGACTGGGCTACAAATCAAGACTGTAAAAAACAGACAGACAGATAGGCTGTGGAAGCCTGCTGGGTGTGCTGGGTGATGCTGGGCTCAGGATCACCCTCTGACGGCAGTGTGGCTGGACTCCTGGGTGTCGGGACAGTGTCTGGGACAGGTTCCCCAGTGCTGCCCTGGGGCATCCCTAGCCTCCAGACGTGCAGCCTGGCAATGTTGCTGGCTCACCTTGCTAATGTGGGAGTTAGTAATTAAGCCTGCATTGTTATCCTCTCCAAGAAGCCTTCACCAAAAATTACAGTACCATGCTACCCACATACCTCTCGTCCTGGCACTAAGCATTTAAATTCCCTCCAAGATGGGGCAGGGTGGCACAGGTCTGTAATTTCAGCATGCAGGAGGCCAAGGGGGGAGGATAGCTGTTTAGAAGGTAGCTTCAGTCTGGGCATGGTGGCACATGCATTTAAACCTAGCACTTTGCAGACAAAGGTAGGTAGGGCTCTGTGAGTTTGAGGCCAGCCTGGACTACATAGGGAGTTTCAGGGCAGTCAGGGCTATATAATGGAGAGATCCTTTCTCAGAGAGAGAGAGGGGGAGTGTGTGGAATAATCCTTTTGTACACTGTGAAGATGTGTTGCTCTCATTGGTTTAATAAAGCGCTAACTGGCCAATAGCTAGGCAGGAAGAGGTTAGGCAGTAGAGCCAGACTGAGAGAATGCTGGGAGGAAAAAGAACAGAGTCTAGAGGAGACTCCAGGAGAAGCAAGGTGAACATGCCATGTTAAAGAAGGTACTGAGCCACATGGTAGAATGTAAATAAGAAATATGGGTTAAGTTGTAAGAGCTACTTAGTAACAAGCCTAAGCTATTGGTTGAGCATTTGTAATTAATAATAAGTCTCCGTGTTGTTTATTGGGGAGCTGGTAGACCTAATGAAAAACTCCACCTACATGAGAGCTGTGTTTCTCAGCCCAGAAAGTGTAATCTAAAATCTAAACATAACCCCAAACTGTGGCTTCTGACTCTATAAAACGCACCTAATTGCTCAGAAAATGTAACTTGGGGTAGGAACCCAAAAACGCACCTGCAGATGAATGCCTATGTGAGATTACGATATTATAGCTCAAACCTATATAAGCCATGGGAGATTTCTGTTCATGGCTCAAATCCCATAGTCATTAGCCAAGCTGAAGACTCATGCTTTTATTAAGGAACTCTCCTTATCAATCTCTGTGGTGCTTGGAGTGATTTCTCACTTTGAAGGCTTAATTCTGCCCTCAGGAGGGAATGGCAGGAATGTGCTTGGTTAACCTGGGGTCAAAGAAACAAGCACAACAGGTGTTAGATGCCATTGGCTACACTGGAAGTAGATATGAAATTGGAACCAGATAGCATTTTAGGAAAATAAACATTATTTGTTCTTTCTTTCTTTTTTTTTTTCAGGCAGGTGTTGGGCATTGTGGCATGTACCTTTAATCCCTGCAGAGGCAAGTGAATCTCTGTGAGCTAGCATGGTCTACATAGTGAGTTCCAGGCCAGCCAGGGCTGCATAGTGCCTCACACAAAAGTGGTGGGGAGGGAGCTAGCGAGATGGCACAGCAGTTGGGCCACTTACTGCTCTTGCAGAGGACCCAGGTTCAGTTCCCAGGAACCACATGAGGACTCACAACCACTGTAACTCCAGTTTCAGCGAATCCAATGCCTCCTTCTGACCTTCTCAGTCACCAGGCACACACAGAGTGCACATGCACACATACAGAAAATCTTCTTTTTAAAACATAATTTCTTTATTGATTCTTTGGGAATGTCACATCATACAGCCTAATTCTGTTCACCTCCCAGTCACCCCCTATCCTCCCCTCACCCCTACAGTGCCCCCCAAAATAAAAATAAAAATATCAAAACAAAGAAAGCAAGCAAGCAAACAAAAACAAGAAGAAAACAAAACAAGTCTTCGATTATCCATCTTTCCTGCCTCTCCAACACCTCTCCATTCATCCTGGTGGCATTGGGTGTGGTGTGTCACATAGTATATACCCTTTTGTCCAATCAGCTTTACTAGCAAATGGTCATTGCAATGAGTCATTGATCTGGTGCAAGGCCTCTGGTTTCTGGTACACCATCATCACTGGATCTTCACCAAAACTGCTCTGGGTATCTTTCCACAGGGCTGCCCTGAGTCTTGGAGATCCTGCGGGTATTGGATATTGTTCGGCAGGATCAGTCCCTTCATGAGCTCCAGCAGGTCCTAGATGGGGTAGATATTCGGGTGGGCCAACCCAAGGCCCAGCTGTGGGCCTGGGTAGTAGCTGAGTTGGTCAGTCCAGGCACTGAGGCTGCCCTCCTCGGGCGGGCGAGGGGGCAGAGTCATCTCCTCTGCACTCCTGCCATCAGGGGCAGTTCTTCCTCACCTGTGATGAGGGAGGAAAATAGGAAAGGAAGACAGCTCTCCTATGAGGGTTGGGGCCAGCTCTCTTGCTGCAGTGTCCAGCGAGAGGCGGGGCCAACTTTCTCAGGGCCCGTGAAGGGCGGGGCTGACTCAGCATGGCCCTGGGATTTCATCATGTATGGTTCCTATGGCCCTTGAGGTGACACAGTCCACAGACCCAGCTGCAGCTGGGCCATGTCTGGCCCTTGGCAGCAGCTCAGGCCAGAAAGACATCCTGGCTCTGGGGGGAAGCACTGGCCACTCAGATCAGGATGGCTCTGTCAGGGGCATGAGCTCCAGACACCAGCAAGGCCACAGCCCCAACCCTGGATTTCCATGTAACCTTTGGTGGCAGCATGGGCCTTGGACTTCAACAGACTCCAGTAGGACCACAGACCGAGACATGGTCCTCAGCAACAGCCAGGTCTGGATGTCACCATTGCCCCAGGTCACAGTGCAGGCCACTCAGATTGGCCAGAAAATCTTTTTAAAAGGGGCGTGTGTATAGCCGGGCGGTGGTGGTGCACGCCTTTAATCCCAGCACTCGGGAGGCAGAGCCAGGCGGATCTCTGTGAGTTTGAGGCCAGCCTGGTCTCCAAAGCGAGTTCCAGGAAAGGCGCAAAGCTACACGGAGAAACCCTGTCTCGAAAAACCAAAAAAAAAAAAAAAAAAAAAAAAGGGGGCGTGTGTGTGTGTGTGTGTGTGTGTGTGTGTGTGTGTGTGTGTGTGTGTGTGTGACCAAATGAGTGCAGATGCTAGAGGAGCTAAAACATGTCACATTTCATAAAGCTGGAGTTACAGGCTATTGTGAACTGCCCAGTATGGGTTCTGAGAATCAAACTTGGGTTCTCTGCAAGAGCAGTCTGTACTCTGAACTTCTGGGCCATCTCTTTAACTGCTTTTTGAGACAAGATCTCACTATGTAGTACTGACTTCAAACTCTCCATCCTCCTGCCTCCACCCCTAATGAATGTTGGGATTACATAGGAACACTACCACACTTGCTGTTAGGATTTTGTTTTTTATTTGCTTGTTTTAAATAATAAATGTTTGAAATTTTTTATTTATCTATTTATTTGTTTGTTTGTTTTTTCGAGAAAGGGCTTCTCTGTGTAGCCCTAGCTGTCCTGAAACTGGCTTTGTAGACCAGGCTGGCCTCACACTCCGAGATCCACCTGCCTCTGCTTCCCAAATCAAAGGCTTATGCCACCACCCCCTGGCAGGGTTTGTTTGGTTTGTTTGTTTGTTTTCTGCCCTCATGGATGATTTTGATAATCAAGCTGTTTACATTTACTACCATGTCCAGGTGTTTTTATTTATGTGTATGTGTGCATTCATTGGGGGGGGGGGTGGCTTGTGGGTGCATTCTTTTTTTTTTTTTTTTTTTTTTTTTTTTGGTTTTTTAAGACAGTTTCTCTGTGTAGCTTTGCGCCTGTCCTGGAACTCGTTCTGTAGCCCAGGCTCGCCTTGAACTCACAAAGATCCTCCTGTCTCTGCCTCCCGAGGGCTGGGATTAAAGGCATGCGCCACCACTGCCTGGCTGTGGGTGCATTCTTGAACCAGAATCAGAGTAAGTGTGTGTGCAGGTACCCTGGGAGGCTAGAGTGGGCGAAAGACACCCCCCCCCACCCCCCGCCCGGGACTAGAGTTACTGGTACTTGTTAGCTGCCTAAAGTGAGTGCTGGGAACCGAACTCTTCCTTGGAAGATGGGCACTCTTACTTACTAGCCCTTGCTCTAGTCCTGGGGATCTATTTTTATGACTATGCAGATATGTACAGTAAGGCCTGTGGGAGCAGTGTACCCTGGTAGAGAGCATGTTTCACAGTGACACCGTTGAGAATTGACGGTGGATGCAGATTAATTTACATCAGACTTAGGAAGTTCTTGCCAGGTGTGTGGTGACGCAGGCCTGCAACACCAATTGCTTGGAGGCTGAGCCAAGAGTCACGAGATTCAAGGCCAACCTGGGCAACCTAGAAATACTGTTTCAAAATCAAACAAGGTTAAGTTCTCTGTAAACAGCAGCCTCCTTATTGACTGCAATAGGGTGGCTGACTGCCTCCACCTCCTAACCAGTGTTCCCACTGCCCGGCCACAGTGTTCCCTTCCAGATCTAACAAATACAAAAATTTTTAGCTCAAGTAAAAGTCTATACTATGATAGAACTACACACACACACACACACACACACACACACACACACACACACACACACATATATCACATTTGAAATTAGAGGGTTTGAAAATCTTCCTATCTACCCCTGAGTTAGTACAAGCCACACAGCATTGATGGATGTGCTGATCACCACACCCTTGTCTGCAGGCAGAGAGAGACAGTACTTTTGTGTTGTAGTGGTGATTGGTTTATTTATTTTGTGAGTGTCTGTGGAGTGGGGGAACCCTCATGTCACAGCACACATATGTTGAGGACAGAGGACAATTTTCAGAAGCTGGTCCTTTCCCTCCACCTCACATGGGCTTGGTAGCCAGCACTTACCCACTGAGTCAACTTGCTGGCCTGGTTTTTTGTTTATTTGTTTTTACTTATTTTTTCAAAGTAACCCTGGCTGACCTCTGACTCACAGAGATCCACCTGACCCTACCTCCTGAGTTAAAGGATTAAAGGTGTATGTCACCATGCTCAGCCTCTTTTTGTTTTTGTTTTATTTAATTGGTTTTTTGTTTGTTTGTTTGTTTGAGTCAAGATCTTGTTAAGTTACCCAGGCTGAACTTGAATTCATGATCTTGCCTCAGCTTCCTGAGTGCTGGAATTACAGGTGAGTGCCACTGTGCTAGACTTGACAAGCTGAGGTTTTTTGTTTGTTTTGTTTTGTGTTTGGTTTTGGTTTATTTTGGGTTTTTGTTGTTGTTGTTTTTTGTTTTTCGAGACAGGGTTTCTCTGTGTAGCTGTCCTGGATCTCCCTCTGTAGACCAGGCTCGCCTCGAACTCACAGAGATCCTCCTGGCTCTGCCTCCAAGTGCTGGGATTAAAGGTGTGTGCCACCACCGCCCTGCTTGACAGGCTGAATTTTTAGAGCATTCCTGAACTGGGGTTGGGTTATTGCTTCTAAATCCAGGACTAGAATTCCCTATACCAAGACTCCTTTCACTGACTAAATTCACCTCCTTTACTTCCTGGGGGCACTTCTGGGATGTCCTGGTTCAGCTGACTTCCAACTGTCCTTTTCCTGTGGCCCTCTCTGGAACAGGGGCACCAAGCAGCCTATTCTCCATTACTTACTATGCTGTTTGATAATTTCCTCACTGGACACTGTTTTCCACTGTTCAGTCTAGGAGCTCCTTGAGTACAAGGTACTGAGTGTTCTCCATTTTGGGTTGCTGTTTTGTTTTGTTTTTATATCCTCAGCACCAAGCAAGGGAACCCGTGCCTAAACATTCATGCAATAGAGAATGCTTGCCTCTCTTCTCCTTTTCTTCTGCTATCATCTTGTCTTGCAGGTCTAGGCATTGACCCCTGGTCTTCTCAGAGGCTAAGGACATGCTCTAGTCCTGAACTCTACCCTGAGCCCTGGTCCTTTCTTCTTCTTTTATATGGGATTCGATTTCTTTTTCTGTTAATGAGGCCTTGAGGGCTGGAGAGATGGCTCAGCCTTTAAGAACTCTTACTCTTACAGAGGACCCAGGCTTGATTCCAGTGCCCACTTGGTGGCTCACAACTGCCCACAATTTCAGGATGCACATGATGCAGACATACATTCAAACAAAATATTCATACACATAAAGTACAATAAATAAATATTTTTAAAACAAGATTAAAAGGGGGTTGCGATTGCTAGTCTCTGGAGTTAAAGCCAGGATTTGAAATGTTTATTCTGCATTCTTCTATTCTGTTGTTTTATTTGTCCATTATCTTCTTTAGTTACCAGGAAAAATGGATGACACCTTTATTAAGCTAAAAACATGTATAACTCATAGCCATCATTACAACAAATTTCATGCAAATGGTATTACCTGTTTTGTTTTGTTTGTTTGTTTGAGACAGATTTGTTTGTCCTGTAGCCCAGGCTGGCCTGGAACTTGCTATGTTGTGAGTGACTGTCCTCCCAGCCAGGCAACTGCGCCATCTTGGGGAGTTCCACTGCACCCCCTTGTAAAAGACTTATCCTAAGCTGGGTTTCTTGACTCTTTACCCTTCCTCATGGAGGGGTGAGGAGATCATGAGACCCTCACCTGTGCATCCAAGTGATACACACTGCCACCTGTTATATGCCTTAATTGCACATGGCCTGGGAAGAGGCTACAGTGTACAGGCTGGGGGATCATAAAGGGAGAGCTCGGCCCTGCTGGGGGTTGTAGGGCAAGGAGCACCTACCCAGGCAGGGAACTCTCCTAACCTCTGCTCCGGAAGGAAGCCCACAAAACTCACTGATTGCCTAGGGTGAACCTTAGCAGAGTCATGCCTTTATTTGTTGTTGGGAACGTAGGAGAAGAAGTGGGCTTTGTGTTTCTGTCTCCTACAAAGGAATTTTAGCAAAAGTCGCTGGGGTAAGTTTGAACTTCTGATCTGGGGTTACAAGTGGGCACCACCACACCCAGTTTATGAAGTGCCGGGTGGGGTGGGGTGGGGTGGGGTAGGGGGGAATAGAACCCAGAGTTCCAGGAATGCTGGGCAAGCACTCTGCCAAGTAAACTATGTTCTCAGCCCTGCCCCCACCTCTTTATTAACTTCTTTACTTGCTGTAGGAGAAATTTCTGCAAGTCATACCAGAGTATCAGGGAGGTATGCACATTTTAGGATCTTACCAGTATTCCCCAAGCACTTGTTAAAGCCAGAATCTGTGCTCAAAATGAGATCACAGAACCTAGAGAAGTTCCCAGTGCAGCCTAGGGTTGAGGGTCCTGTGGGCCAAGCACAAGCTGTAATTACTAGGTTGTACTGGGTATTCCTGGCCACCTCCTGGGAAGTTATAAAGGTATAATAAAATGATAAAGAACAATTTTAGATTTTTCTGTAAGTCCCTTTCTCGGGTTCCTATTTCTTCACTCAGCTTTCTCCGAAGTGTTTAAGTTTCTTTTCATTCCTGAAAGCTCTCAGTCAGGTACATTTACCCTTACACCATTACAGAGGATTTTTTTGGTCATCAGTGAGGCCAGGCTGAAGCAGCTTTTAGTTTATGCTTCAGAGCAGAGCATTCAGAAGCTAGACACAACAGTATTGACAGAACTTGTCAAAGTTTGTGTATTTGGGTTGTCATTTGCTGAGTTGGGTGTTCAAAGAATGGAGGACAGGCAAGATGCCTGCCCTAGAGAATAACAATACTATCTTCAAGGCACTGTGCTAATAAGGGCCTTCCTATTTTTCCTTCTAAGATGGAGTCTTAGCTGGGTGCAGTGGCACACACCTGTAATCCTAGCCCTGGGGGAGCAGCAGAATCATGAGTTCTAGGTTAGTCCGTGTTTAAAAAAAAAAAGCCAGTTGGGTGTGGTGGTGCATGCCTTTGATCCTAGCACCCAGCATTATGGAGGCAGAGACAGATCTCTGTGAGCTCAAGGCCAGCCTGATTTTTGTAGTGAGTTACAGAGCATCGTGGTGAACCCCTTTAATGCCGGTACTCAGTGTTAGATCAGGATTGATGAGGTGATGTGAAAATTAAAAGGAAGGGGGAGACGGACCTCACAGAGGCAGACTGTCCTTTATCAGGACCATGAAGGATGGCAGTTTCTCCAAGGAAAAAGAGACCTGAAGATTCAGGAGGTTGGAGGGATTATAGGGCAGAAAAGGGAAGTTGTGAGGTGGAAAGTTCCCTCTGTGCCTCTCTGTTCCCTGCAATCTCAAGGTTGTAAATACCTGCTGTTGACTTTATTGTCGGGTAGCTGCCTTACAAAAATGTCTCTTCCCAGATACCTGATGGCTCCCCTTCCACATGGTGAATTTTGAAGCCTTGCTCTTATCTCTATTGCCTCCTTCCTAACAGCCAATTATCCCGGCTGTTTGCTATCACACTTATCTACCCTGCAAGCAGCCTTGAGCCATGAATCCCCGCCCCTTTTATCCAGGTGCTAACAGCCAATTTTCTCATCTGTTTTCTATCAACCCTAACCCTTCCCCATAAAAGGAACCCCAAAAGTCAGTGAGGGGCTGCTCTCTGAAACCCCGACAGGGTGAGGCAACCATCTGGCCAGTCCCATGTGCACCTCTGAATAAAGGTTGCTTTAATCAGGCAGTCGTGGAGATGTTTTTTGCCTCAGGTCTGACACCAGCTTGGTCTACACAGTGAATTCCAGGCCAGCCAGGGCTGCAAAATGAAACCCTGTCTCAACACAAAAGGGAGAGAAAGGATAATTTGGAAAGGAGGAGAAAAGATCTTGCTGTCTTTTAGACTGGCCTCAAACTACCTTCCTCAGCTTCCCAAACAGCTGGGATTTCAGGCATGCACTGTAACATGAATCTTAAAATGGTCTTTTAATAAAAAACAAAACAAAACAAACCCGGAGCCTGATATTAGGGTGAAAGCTGAAAGATCAAAGAAGCAGAGCGAACCCAGCCACCACGTCTTACCTCACCAACTCCTCAGCCTGACAGATTACAATGCACCACAGCACCAGGCTAAGAATTCTGGCCCCTTGGAAAGGATGGATAGATAGATAGATAGATAGATAGATAGATAGATAGATAGAATGTAGTGTGTGTATTGTGAGAGAGACAGAGACAGACGGACGGACAGAGAGAGAGAGAGAGAGAGGCTCACAAGTACTCCACAGAACTTATATATAGGTCAGAGGACAGTCTATGGGAGTTGGGGTTTTCCTCCCACCATGTGGGTCTTGGGAATTCAGGCCCTCAGGCCTGACAGCAAATGCTTTTACCTAGTGAGCCATCTCATAAGCCCCAAGAATTGTCCTTTTAATGCTCACAAAGACCCCACTAGGGTCTAGACATGAGGAACAAAGACATAGAGAGGTTAAACAACTTGTCTGATGGCACACAGTCGACAAGGGGTGGAACTAAATTTTGTTTTTGGTTTTTCCGAGACAGGGCTTCTCTGTGTAACTGATCTGGCTGTCCTGGAACTCTCTTTGTAAACCGGGCTGGCCTTGAATTCACAGAGATCCACCTGCCTCTGCCTCTGAGTGCTGGGATTAAAGACTTATGCCACTACTATCTGGCCTAAATGTTGGATCCAGGCAGCTGGGTTCCAGAGCCTTTTGCTTTTAACCACTGATTAAATAACCAATAATCTGATTCAAGTAGAGACGGATAATGAAAAACTAAACAAGTGGAAACGATACTTTATCTTGATTTTCTCTGTGTAGCCCTGGCTCTCCAGGAACTGGCTTTTTAGACCAGGCTAGGCTTGAACTCAAAGATCTGCCTACCCAGTGCTGGGATCAAAGGCCTGCGCCACCATGCCCGGCAAGGTTCTTTCGCTACTGTAAAGTGGATGCTGGAAAGCTAGTAGAATAGAGCAGGGTGACAGCATGGACGATGGCTGTTGATGTGCTTGGTTTGCTCTGGTATTTATTATTTGTTTTTGACAGGGCCTCGCTATTGAGATCCTCCCACTTCAGCCTCTGTGTGGCTGGTTACAGGCCTGTCTTTATGGCTGGCATACGTCTGGTGCTTAGGACAGGGATGTGTACCGCTGTGCTCAAGAGCCATCTCCCCACAGCACAGAGCTTTCCAAAGGCATGTGAGGCTCTCCACATGCTCGGTTCAAGGCCTGCTCCAGAGAAGGCACAAGTGCCTGGGAAGGAAGAGTGCAGGGGGAGGCACCTGGCAATGACCACGCATACACCAAGCCAACCCTTGCCACTGTGTGCCCTGCTAGGGTCTGTGCAGATCATGGGTCCTTTGTCAGTCATAGTGCTGTGACCTTCAAACAGACACCCCTAGAGCCTCTGTCTTCCTTCTCTGAGGAATAAGGAAATAACAGGATGTCACATGTTGGCCCCGGGCTAAGCCCTGTCATACACAGGCAGGTGTTCTCTTTGTCCTGGATTTGCACAGGAGCAAACCGAAACCAGGAAGCTGACGGCTATCATGGTGTGTGGTGAGGAGGCAGGAAGAACCTCCTGTGTCTTTGGAAAGCTCTGCGCTGTAAGGAGATGGCTCTTCAGCATAGCCGTGCACATCCCTTGTCCAGCTGCCCAGGAGCCCAAGGACCTCTGACAAGTCACCAAGGAGGCTGGTGGCAGAAGTCAAGGAATGTAGCATCTACCTCTCAGCAGGGCTAGGACTGCCCCTCAGGGGGCTTCCTAGGCGGGTTGGTGTGGCTTGTCATAAGGAGGGGGAAGGGACACAAGAGAAAAGTAAAGGGCTAGGGGTGTATCTCAGCGGCAGAACTCTGTGCAAGACTCGGGGTTTAGTAAGAGGAAAAGAAAAGCAGGACAGTTGTGTGTCCGTGTGTCCCACATCCTGACTGTACTGCTGTCTTGATGGACATTCAGGACAAAAGCTTATTTACAACCCCTTTGCCTACAACCTGACTCCAACCACGTCACAGTAGAGGGATTATTTTGCTGTCCCCGGGATAAAGCCCTGCAGGTCCAGGGAGCCGTTTTCTGTGCCTTTGTCTTGACGCATTAGCTCCAGTTTTTGTTTCTTTGCTTATTGTAGTCTTTGTTTTAATGGTGATTTGGGGGAGACAGTATCACCGTATAACACAGGCTGGCCTTGTGGGAAAAGAATAATCTCAGTGTCACACAAAGAAATACACAAGCAAAGCAAACACGAACTAGCAGGGCACTTTCTTTTCTTTTCTTCTTTTTTTGGTTTTTTGAGACAGGGTTTCTCTGTGTAGCTTTGCGCCTTTCCTGGAACTCACTCTGTAGCCCAGGCTGGCCTTGAACTCACAGAAATACGCCTGCTTCTGCCTCCCGAGGGCTGGGATTAAAGGCGTGCGCCGCCGCCGCCGCCGCCGCCGCCGCCGCTGCCGCCGCCGCCACCACCACCACCACCCGGCTTTTTTTTTTTAAACATTTATTTATTATGTATACAATGTTCTGTCTGCATATATGCATGCAGGCCAGAAGAGGGCACCAGATCTCGTTATAAATGGTTGTGAGCCACCATGAGGTCGCTAGGAATCGAACTCAGGACCTCTGGAAAAGCAGCATGTGCTCTTAACCTCTGAGCCATTTCTCTGGCACTTTCTTTTTGTAGAAAGAGTGTGTCATGACCCGACCCAGGCTAGCAGGTACAGTGGGACACGAAGTTCACTTAAGTTTTATTCTAACACAAGTGGTGACTTAGTCTCATCCCACTGGTCGGAGCTTGATCTCATAATCTGACACTATTGGCTAATTTAGGATCAAGCCTAAAGGAAATGAAAGAATGGAGGAAGGCTCGTGTCTGTTCTGAGATCAGCGGGGCCTTTGCATGCAAAGAGTTACATCAGCTAGGGGAGTTTAAAGATTTTCACAAACATTTACAGTGTTGGGGAATCTATGGAGTATTGGCCCTTGGCAGGCTAGCTGCCTTAGATAGAAAAAAAAAACAAGTTTCTCAGAGCCTTGGCTTTGAAATCCTGCTGCTCCAGCGTCCAAACGCTGGGATTCCCAGCCTGCACCACCACACCCAGCAGCTCTGTTCGCTGTTTCCTTTACTTGTGTTTCTTTTGTTTATGTCCACACTGCGGGTCGGACCCAGAGCCTCAAACATGCTAACTAAGCAAACTCTCTACTCTGAGTTCAATTCCTAGTCTTCTTTTATTTTTTTTTTTTTGGTTTTTCGAGACAGGGTTTCTCTGTGTAGCTTTGCGCCTCTCCTGGAACTCACTTGGTAGCCCAGGCTGGCCTCGAACTCACAGAGATCTGCCTGGCTCTGCCTCCCGAGTGCTGGGATTAAAGGCGTGCGCCACCACAGCCCGGCCCTAGTCTTCTTTTAACTTTTTATTTTGAGAGTCTCACCAAGCTTCCCAGGCTAGACTTGAACTCATTCTGTAGCCCAGACAGGCCTTGAATTTGCCATCTTCCTGCCTCAGTCTCCCGAGTAACTGAAATCTCTCATCAGCTACCAGGGCCAGACTCCATAACGGCATTCTCTCTTTCCTGTCATCATGAGGTCTGTAACTAGGCCAGTGCTGCTCTGACTCAAGCAACCTTCCTACTCTCTTTGTTTTGTTTTTCCGAGACAGGGTTTCCCTGTGTAACAGTCCTGGCTGTCCTGGAACTTGCTTTGTAGACCAGGCTAGACTCCAACTCACAGCTGGGATTAATGGTATGCGCCACCACCCAGCCTGTTCTTACTTTTACATCCTAGGTTTACATTTTCTTTTACTCTATCTATCCTCTATCTCTCCATCTATCCACCCATCTGTATGATTGTGTATGTTTATGTATGACTGTAATGTAAACACACGTGCCCCCCCCTGTGTGTGTGTGTGTGTGTGTGTGTGTGTGCGTGTGTGCGCGCGCGCGCGCGCGCGCGCACGTGTCTTGTGCACGTGCGTGTGCAGAGAACGCCTTATTCTCTTGAAACAGAGTCTGTCACTGAGCTTGGAGCTAGGCTGGCAGGCAGTAAGCCCCAGCAGTCTTTCTGTCTCTATCGAGACTCTCCACAGTGCTGTGGTCACAGGTGTATACACAGCCAAGCCTGGCTTTTTACCAGAGTGCTGGATCCTAACTCAGTCTTCTTGTGCCCCAAGTGCTCTCACCCTCACACCATCTCTCTAGAGGTATCCTGGGCTTTAAGGAGCGCAGTCGTCACTGGAATCTGGAAAGCAGAGCCTTGGTTTTGTTGTTTAGGGGAGGGAGCAGCAAGCAGAAGTATGGTTTCTTCTTCTTCTTCTTTTAAATTTTTACATTATTTCATGATTTTATTAAATGTACATAAATATTAGCATGGCTTCTTCTTATGCAGAGTAACCATGGTCCTGTAGCAGGCTTGGGGGAGGATCGAATTCAGGTAATACTGAGACAGAAGCGCAACTAGGAGGCTCTCAGCCTGTGGAATTCGGCCGAGGAACAACATCTGGCTGGGTTGAGAGGTTTGGTTTCACTGGAATCCAGTTTTGTTTTGTTCTGAGACGTGGAATGTTTTGTCTAACTCCCTGCCTAGAGACAAGGAACACAGAGTTGATGTGGGCACCCTTTCTGGGCTAACAAGACTCACAGGGTTCTGATCCTTCCATCAAGAGTAGAAAATTCCCCTCCCCTCAGGGATCCGGGAACTATGCGGAAGAGGAGGTGGAAAGGAGGTGGAAAGATTTGTAAGGGCCAGAGGGGATGGAGGACACCAAGGAAACAGTGTCTTCCATACACAAAAGGACTGATGCCCACATGAACTCAGAGACTGGCAGCATGCCCAGGGCCTGCCCAGGTTCAAACAGATGGGGTCCCAGCGCTGGGAGAAGAAAGTGGACATGGGCTCCCACCCCTAACCAAACTGACATCTGCTTACAGAGGAAAAATTCGTTTTCTCCAGTATCGTCTCACTGGTTATATTAAGCACAGTTAAGGGCAGGCCCCGTGTGCAGCAGTAGACAGCCAACACAAGGGTACTTACGTAGACTTTTTGTCTCATACTGTTTTGTTTGGACATTTTTTTGTCTCACTGGTCTTTTGCTTGCATATTATAGTTTCTGATTTTGTGTTTTTATGAATTGTGTGTGTGTGTGTGTGTGTGTGTGTGTGTGTGTGTGTGTGTGTGTGTGTATTTTGTTAGGTCTCAGCACCCCCTCCGCCCATCATCACCACCACCACCACACATGTACAAATGGCTGAGGTACCTATTAACATATCAAAGCAGATGCTGTCTCCAGCCTCTCTAGGCATTGCCAGTACCTGGCTGGCATAGACCTGCCCTACCCTAAACTCTCCAGCTCCGTCTGGGCTTCCCTTCCCCCGGCTTCTCGGGTTCCTATATAACCAGCCTTTTGACCACACCAGTCCCTTTGCCTTTACCTCTTGGTCTCCAGATTCCCAGGACTCTCCCTGCCTCTTGGCCACGTGGTCAAGCCCTCCTCTCCTGTCTCTCCTCACTTCCTCCCTGGTTCTCCCCCTCCCCCACAAGGCCCTGTTGAGTCTGCAAGCACATTCTGGACCCTTCCAGATGGCTCTGGCTGTGTTTCCCTCATATCTGCAATAAATCTTCTCTACCATACCTAGGAGCTGTCATGTCCTCCTTTTAAATTTTTTTCATTCATATTTCTTCTTCTTATTATTATTATTATTATTATAACAATTATTATCATTTACCTGTTTGTTTCCTAAATAGAGAAAGAGTGAGGAGTTGGGTGAGTGGGGAGGACCTGGGAGCAGTTGGGGAAGAGAAACCTTGATAAGAATACATTGTATAAAAACCCTTTAAAAATACTTTTATATGCATTGATGTTTTGCCTGCATGTTATGTCTGTATGAAGGTATCAGAGCCACTGGAACTGTAATTACAGACAGTTGTGAAGTGCCATGTAGGAGCTGGGAATTGAAAACAGGTCCTCTGGAAGAGCAGCCCATGTTCTTAACCCCTGAGTCATCTCTCCGGCCCCAAAACTTCTTTTTTTTCAATTAAAAAAAAAAGAGTAGAAAACTCCATTTCACATGTTTCTTTTTTCTTTTTTCTTTTTTTTTTTTTTTTTTTTTTTTGAGACAAGCTTTTTCTGTGTATCTCTGGCTGTCCTGGAACTCGCTCTGTAGACCAGGCTAGTCTTGAACTCAGAGATCCGCCTGCCTCTGCCTCCCAAGTGCTGGGATTAAAGGCGTGTGCCACCACTGCCTGGCTTCACATATTTCTTATTTGAACTTAAAATTCACACTAATTCCTATCAAGTTCACACCTAAGACCTGGCATGATGATGTATGTACACTAGCAGGCACTGGTCTCAGGAGGCTGAGGCAAGAGGGTTATTCCAACCTAGAACATTGACTTCCACTTGAGCAGCATAATGAGATCTAGTCTTAAAAAAAAGTCCTGAGCTTGGCATGGTGGCACATGCCTGTCTGTAATCCTAACACAGGGGAGGCCAGTGTGGACTGAAAAATTTTAATATTTAACTCATGCTTAAATTCCTACTGGCTAGGTGTGGTGATGCCGGCCTTTGATCTCAGTACTCAGAAGGTAGAGGTGGGTTGATCCCCAAGCTCAACACCAGCCTGGTCTACACAGCGAGTTCTAAGCCAGCCACAGCTACAAAGTGAGAATGCCTGAAATAAAGGGAGGGGGCACACATACCTGTTTATATCATTATGCCTTCCACACCAATATAATATTTTATTTAAAATTCAAAAGTCACATTTATATATTGTGTATATGTGTGTCCGGGCATGTGAAGGTCAGAGTACCATTTGTGGGAGTTCTCTCCTGACACCGTGTGGGTCCTGGGGACCCCTGAACTCAGGTTATCAGTCTTGGCGGTAAGTGCCTTACCCACTGAGCTGTCTTGCCAGCCCACAATATATTATTTTATTCTAAATTCCTCTTTTTCCACTCTTCTTTTTGCCACAGTGAGGGCACTGTATGGGACATCATGGGAAATTGTGACTAACCCTTACGCCATTGGCATCTGTTGCCAGGGCCTTTCCAGGCATTCTGCCACCGGAGCCTCTCACCAACCAAGGTTGCTAGGGTTAGCCTCTGTTAATGGGGAAACCGGAGCAATCAGAGAGGGAAAGTGACATGTCCAAGGTCACACAGCAGACACCAGATCTCAGCTGACTTGTTGAGTTTGTAATCCCAGCGTTTGGGATGCTGAGGCAGGAGAATTGCAAGTTCAAGGGTCAGCTCTGCCAGAAAGAGGGGCAGAGGAAGGTGGGTCAGGGGTCAGAGTGTTGAATCCAGGGTGTTTGTTGTCTCTACCAGCCAGCTAGCCTCCAGCTCCTCCGATGAGGGGGAAGTCCCTAGGGACTCTATTGAAGTACAGTAAGGGGACTTTCCATAAAAATAGAAGCCTTGGGCGTGATGGGATAGGAGCTGCTGACCTGGCATGTAGTGTGCCATTGTCCCCTCCTCTCCCCTTTCAGTGTGTATGCTGCCACCAAGTCATGAGTCTGAACCAGACTAGAGTGGCAGTGGGGGGCAATGTGTGGCCATGACCCAAACCCAGGCCTGTGGCAGAGGTTGAAATGACAGGAAGGAGTGGCCCATCTGAGGCCCTCTGCTCTCCCTGGCCGACATCCCAAAGACGGTTTGTGCCCAGATCCTATCTGCTCCCTCCTCCCCCAGAGGCGGGAATCTTCCACGTGGAAAAACACAGCTTGGGCCTGGGTAAGCCCTGTGAGGGAGGAGGAAGGGGAGGGTGCGCCTCTCTGCTCAGAGCTGGTGTCTATGGGCCCAGTTCTGGGAAAAGGCCAGATTGCATCAGACAGGACTCGGAGGGCGGGAGCCAGCCTGTGTCTGAGGAGGAGACAGCTGTATAAGTAGGGGTGAGGGAGCTGGGAGAGGGTAGACAGTTGGAAAATACGACACAGGCAAGACCAGAAAGCAGACCAGACATGACGACCACCTTGCTGCCAACAACCAGTTCCTCCCAGCAACCCCTAAACCCAGAGGATGAAGATGGCATCCTGGATGAGTACGACCAGTACAGCCTGGCCCATCCTTACGTCGGTAATGGCAGCTCTTTGACTTCTGGTTTTCCTGCTTGGATTTAGGTTTTCTCTCCCAGATTGCCTTCTCTAACTAATCTGTTCCCTACCCCCAAAGTAACCCCATTCTAGCCTTATTTACTGAATTCTGTCTTCCTCAGCCCTGAGAACTCACATCTGAGCATCTTTCATTCTATGCATGAGTAAACAGCAGGGATAGAGTGCCCCAAACTTACATGGTGACTGCCACCCTCTGGCATGTCCGCCCTCCCCACACCTATGCTCCCGGTTCCATTTGTCTGAACTCACACCTCTCCTCTGCCTGTGTCCCACCTACCTCCTGCTCCACCAGTCGGGGGAGGTCGGAAAGGTCGTACCAAGAGAGAAGCTGCTGCCAATACCAACCGCCCTAGCCCTGGTGGACACGAGAGGAAGCTGCTGACCAAGTTCCAGAACTCTGAAAGGAAAAAGGCCTGGCGCTGAGGCCGAGCTGGAGGTGAGGAGCCAAGAGCCAGAGAGCCAGGAAAGGTGGCTTTGCATAAAGTGACAGGCCTAAGTGTGCTACTGAGTAGGAAGTAGGGAATCAAAAGTGGGTGCCGGGCTGGTGGGATGGCTCAGCAGGTAAAGGCACCCGCTGCCAAGTCTGGCCACCTGTGCTTGATATCTGGGACCCACGTGATGAAAGGGGAGAGACTCAGTTGCAAGTTGTCCTCTTAGGGAGACCCTGCAGAGGTCACAGAGGGAAGTGAACCTGAGAAGAGACGAGAATGAAAACCCGGTGCAGACTGACTTCATCAACCTGGGTCAGACTTCGGGGGTCTGAGGCTAGGCGGTTCACTGGCAGCAGATTTAAAATATTGTATACTTTGGGAAAAGGTTTCCAGTCAGTCCAATTCCAGGGCACAATAAAGCTTAAGGTGTGGCTACATAGAAACTCTTTTACACAGTACATGTGACCATGAGGGTGGGTTCCATAGTTAAAAGACCTGGAATCTAGTGACCAATAGCACAGAAGTCAGCAGGCCATGAAGCACATGTGACATCTCCCCTAAGGATGGGTAATGGTCTAGGGAGGGAAGAGTCTGCGATAATCATTCTGGGGAATTAGGGTAAGGTCTGCCTCTATAGCAAAAGGAGGGTGAGGTCTGCCTCCACAGACAGCAAAAGGATCACCAGGTCGTTAACAACCCACTCTCAGCTTTCTGGATGGAATGCAGGTATTTGATCTTCTCCGTTGAGGAGACACCCCTGCATGATTGACATTTGTGATTCTCTTAGTGCTTCTCTGTGAGGACAAGGACCATGCCCTCAGCGTCCTCTGACCTCCCCATGCTCACAGTGGCCCAAGGACGTGAGAATACATGTCTGCACATTCACATACCAATAAATGAAAAAAAAGTAGTGTGTCATCTTCAGCAAGAATAAAATGAGACCCATATTTGACTCTGGGTCCCCTGGTGACCAGAGGTGGGGAAAGTTTCCCACAGAGCCCTTCCCATTGAGAGGAAATTTGGCTTACAGAAAGGGAAACTGAACCTGGACAGAGTCAAGAACTTCTCAGGTTACAGAAAAAAATGAGAAGGAAAGCCAGAATTCAAACCAGGTGCTGCCCTGGTTTCACCACCCGCTTTCCCTCCCCACAGACGAGGCCAGACCACAGACATCACACCCAGCCATGGATACAGGACAACCACACCCAGCAATGGATACAGGACCTTGGAGAAATTAGGAGATACAGGCAGGACCGAGGCTTGCTTGACTCCTTCCCACCCAAGTGAGGTTCTGGAGAGGGGGCACCAAAAGCCCTTCCAGACCCAGCAAAAGGGCAACATTGGAGCAAAGAGCAGGGGAAGGATGGGGGAGCTAGCACCCCCCCCAAAAAAGAAATGTGAGCGAAACCAGATGCCTCTGGAGGGCAGTGACAATAAAAAGTACGGCAGCAACAGCTTTTGGGTGTGTTTTGTGCTGTCTTTGTGTGTCGTTGCGTCTGGCTGTGTCGGTGGTGTGTCCGTCTTATTCAAGAATGTGAACAGGATGAGGTCATGTTTATGTAAAACTGCTTTTTAAAGAGAATGTTGCTATTAATACTATTTGCAAAATGAAAAAATTAACAGCCGGGCGGTGGTGGCACATGCCTTTAATCGCAGCACTTGGGAGGCAGAGCCAGGCAGATCTCTGTGAGTTCGAGGCCAGCCTGGTCTACAGAGCAAGATCCAGGATAGGCACCAAAACTACACAGAGAAACCCTGTCTCGAAAAACCAAATAAATAAATAAATAAATAAGCAACCAGAAATTTAAAACATGGGGAAGACTGGCTGGGCAGTGGTGGCACACCTTTAATCCTGACACTTTGGAGGCAGAGGCAGGTGGATCTCTCAGTTCAAGGCCAGCCTTGTCTATAGAGAGAGTTCCAGGACAGGCAGGGCTACACAGACAAACCCTGTCACCAAAACAAAATAAAAGACAAAAACACACACACACACACACACACACACAAAAAAAAAAAAAAAATGGGGAAGATTTGTTTTAAGTGACCCAGGGCTCAAATCCAAGCATGGAATAACAGACTGGCTTCCAGGACAGGATGCTGGGTCAGCTGGGCAGAGTTCCAGGAGAGTGTGGAACAAATGAGAAGATGGTTGGAGCTAAGTGTATAGTTGACTGAGGTCTGAGTTTGGAATGCAGTAATGACACTCAGACAAAACAAGGTAGAAAGTTCTTTCTTTCACACATAATAGCTTCAAGAGTAAATATTCTTAAATTACAGACGGCAATTCTGTTGTATCAGGCACACCCCATACATTTCTACTCTGAAGCCCCAAATAGCTGCTTTAGTACCTGCCATCACATCAGCATCTCAGTCTGTTAGGCAGGAGAGAGATTAGAAGAAGCCACACATAATGTTTTCCCCTCCCTGAGACAGAGGATCTCTGTTTCTCAGGCTGTTCTCAAACTCCTGGACTCCAGCCTTGACTTCCTGCGTGCTGGGATTCTAGGCAAATGCCATGACTCCCACTTTACCTCTTCATTTTTTTAAATAATTTATTTTTTATTTTATGTGCACTGGTGTTTTGCCTACATGTAGATACATGAGTCAGATCCCGTGGAACCAGAGTTGTAGGCAGTTGTGAGCTGCCATGTGGGTGCTGGGAATTGAACCCAGGTCCTCTGGATGAGCAGCCAGTGCTGTTAACCTCTGAGCCATCTTTCCAGCCCCTTATCCCCTCATGTTTAAGGCCACCATTTGAAAGTAGAGCATACAGTGCTTGCTCACGGTTTAGTCACATGCTGCACCCAACTTGAAGAGAGGCTGGGAAAGCCATACTGAGCTGCTCAGCAGTGTGCTAACCCAAGCTTGGGTGAAGGTGGAGCTTTATTAGAGGAAGGAGAGGGAGAACACTGGCAGAAATGAACAAGAAGCCTCACTTGTACTCAGGCCCAGCCAAAGAGGGAGGAAAGGGGCCTAGCTCCAGCCCTGGGCTGAGACTTTGGGTCCTTCTCCACATAAACCCTTGTAGAGCTTGGAGTCCATGGCACTTAGGTAGAGGTTAGGGTGCCAGCTGACTCAACGACATTACAGCAGGCTGTGACCCAGCTGGAATTCTCAGGGACCATATTCAGCCACCTCTGAGTCCAGACCAACAACAGAGTCTCTCCTAGACTCTGCAAATGGGAGCATTAAAAAACAAAACAAAACAAAACCTGCTGGCCTGGCTGGGCATGCTGGCACACATCTTTAGTCCCAGCACTCAGAAGACAGAGCTTTGTGAGTTTGAGGCCAGCCTGATCTACAGAGTGAGTTCCAGGCCAATCAGGGCTCCATAGTGACAACCTGGCATTTTTCAAGACAGGGCTTCTCTGTGTAGGTTTTTTTTTTTTTTTTTTTTGGTTTTTCAAGACAGGGTTTCCCTGTGTAGCTCTTCGCCTTTCCTGGAACTCACTCTGTAGACCAGGCTGGCCTCGAACTCACAGAGATCCACCTGCCTCTGCTTCCCGAGTGCTGGGATTAAAGGCATGCGCCACCACCGCCCGGCTCTGTGTAGTTTTGGTGCCTGTCCTGGATCTTGCTCTGTAGACCAAGCTGGCCTGGAACTCACAGAGATCCACCTGTCTCTGCCTCCCGAGTGCTGGGATTAAAGGCTTGCACCACCAACACCACACTTTTTTTTTTTTTTTTTTAAATAGTCTTGGCTGTGTAGACCAGTCAAGCCTTGAATTCATAGAGATCTACCTGCCTCTGCTTCTCTCAATTGCTGGGATTAAAAGCATGTACCACCATGCTTAGCTCATTGTTTTAACATTTGCTATTGCCTGTTATTTTACCAGGGCAGGCCTGAAGCCCAGACTTTGCAAAGAGTGACACATGGTGCTACTGTCAGCTCTAGAACCCGGAGCACAGTTGGTAGCAGCACCTCTGGGCAGTGTGCTGGCAGCAGCACACATCTATCTGGGTATGGGCTTCAGAAACCATAGCAACAGCGCCCATGTTTCAGGCTGCTGCCCTGGGACAGGTTCTGTTCATTTGTTTGTAGGGTTTCTTGTCTTCTGGCCATCAAATGTGGGGCTCCATGCTAAGAAGGCAGTCTGCCCAGTGCCAGGACTTTACAGGAGTTCCTCCTTTTAATCCTTACAGTAACCCAATGGGACAGATTACTAATGCTCCCATTTTTCCAAACAGAAATCCAAGGCTCAGAGAATTTAAACTTCACCTTGTAAGTACATACTACGTTATATAGAGTAAGTTATATTGTACTTCCTAGTTCACTTAAGAGTCATGCAGCTTCAACCAGTGGGGCAGCCGACTATGAGCTCAGGTCTATCTGATTTCTAACCCCTGACCTTTTTCCTTTTTATGGTATGCTTAAGAAACACAGAGTCCTGGCAACAGGAGACCCTAGATTGTAGATCTAAGGATAGGTTTTCTCACCCGTCAAAAGGTGAGAGCAACATCCCTCTGTCAAAGAGAAAATGAAGGTCAGGAATGCCCTGACCCAGCTTTTGTAGCCAGTCCTAGCTGCTGGGCCGTTCAGCACCTGCTTCTTGGGAGACACACCTCCCCCTTACCCTTGGCTCCTGATTGGCAGCCCCCTGCCTCACCTGTCCTTGGCACAGCCTCTGCCTGGGAGGTCTTCCCAGGCTGTTCTAGGAACGGTTACAGCAATTCTTGGAACCTCAGCTATCTCAGATCAGGAAGGACCCTGAGAGAATGTCCCTCTCCTTTACCCCTCTTTTTACCCCCTGCTTCTTCTGGGTGCGTATAACATCTATTACCACAAATTCGGGGATTCCTCACTAGAACTAGAGAAATCACTAACCTCTTTCCCTTCAGGGCCTTCCAGAAACTTCTCTGAGATTTCCACAACTGAAAGGATTCCCAGCCCCTTGCAGAGAATTGAGAAACTCACTATTTCTTCCTTCTAATTTTTCTATAAAACCAACCCTTTCTCAAAAGCCAGCTCATAGTACATATACATGTGCATACATTCATATATACACATACATTTAAATTTCAGGATGACTCAAAGTAAATTTTCAACCAGCACTCCTTAAAGATAATGCTGGTAATAGTCATAGCTGTAGCCACCGCTGTGTTGGGTGCCTCAGGGCTTCCCCAGCGCCATCTCTCGCAGCACACTGTTCCTTCTAGTTCCGCCCCTGGGGCGCTCGTGATACGTTGTATTTACTTAGCATTGGAAAATCACCCCTTTACCCTTTTTACTCAAGTGCTTTTAAAAAGGAAACTGTGTAACCATTCTAAGCCGTAGCTAAGTATCAGGAGCAGAAATTAAGTCTGGCCTAGTATGGTGTCTTACAATCCCAGCCCTTGGGAGGCTGAGGAAAGAGGATTGCAGTCCCCAAACACAAAATGAACACATAAATAAAGCCTAACTGTATGATTAACTTCTTTAAGAAGTTCATCTAAGCTGGGCATGGTGGCTCCTGATTTTAATCCCAGCATTCAGGAAGGAGAAGCAGGCAGATATGTGTGAGTTGAGTTCAAGGCCAGCCTGATCTACAGAGTGAGTTCCAGGCTAGCCAGGGCTACACAGCGAGGCCCTGTCTTAAAAAAAGAAAAAAAAGAAAGAAAGAAAAAAGAAAAGAAAAGAAAAAAGTCATGCTTGGCCTCAATTTATTTCTCACCCACTTCACAGTGGTGCAAAAGCCATACACACTCAACAGAAAGTGTACTTTGTTTTGAGACAGTTTCTCGTAGCCCAGCTTGATATGTAGTTGAGAATGACCTTGAACTGCTTTGTTATTAGTGTCAGGGGAGGCCTGGGTGCCACAACGTGTGTGAGGTCAGAGGACAACGTTGCAGAGTCAATTCTCTCATTCTCCCTTCTGAGGGTTCTGGGGACCAACTAGAGTTGCCAAGATTGCCTGGTCAATGCCTTTTGTCCACTGAGCCATCTTGGGTGCTGTGCCGAACTTGGGCTTCTGATCTTCTCGCCTCCTCCTTTTGAACGCTGACATTACAATGAACACCACTGGCCCAGCATGGGGGCGCACGCCTTTAATCCCAGAGCCTGAGAAGCTGGGACAGGCAGATCTCTGTGAGTTCAAGGCTGGTCTGATCTATATAGTAAGCTCTAGGACAGCCAGGGCTATGTAGAGAGACCCTGTTTCCCTTCCACTCCAAAAGGCACACCACTGCTCCCCATTTTATTAGGTGATGAGATCAAGCCCAGGGCTTCATGCATTCTGTGCAAGCTCTCTACCAACTGAGCCACACCCCTAACTCAGCATTTTAACTTTCAAAAATTACTTCTACTCATTTATTCATCATTTATTTATTATTTACATTGTGTGTTTGTGTGTGTGTGTGTGTGTGTGTGTGTGTGTGTGTGTGTGTGTGTGTAGCATGGTACATAGTACAAGTGTAGAAGTCAGAGGACATCTTGCAGAAGTCAGTTCTCTCCCTCCACCATGTGGGTCCTGGGAATTGAACTCAGATTGTCAGGCTTGGTGGCAAGCACCTTTCCCTGCTGAGCCATTTTGCTGTCCTGCCTCTCCCCATTTTTTTATTTGATTGAATTATTGGTTTTTCCAGACAGGGTTTCTCTGTGTAACAGCCCTGGCTATCCTGGACCTCACAGAGCTCCACCTGCCTTAGCCTCCTGAATGCTGGGATTAAAGGTGTGTACCGCCATGCCCGACTTTCATTTCATTTTTAACATTACATTTATTTATTTACTTATTTAATATGTGGTTTATTAAATAAAGAGGTTATACATACTACAAAATACATGTGCAAGTCAGAGAGGAACTTGTGGGAGTTAGAAGTCGATGCAGTTCAGCTCCTCAGACTTGGCAGCAAGTGTTTTTACCCTTGGAGCTAGTTCACTGGACTTATTTTATTATATATTTTTAAATATTTGTTTTTATTTTTGTGTGTATGGATGTTCTGTCTAACATGTATGTCTGGGCACTACATGTATGCAGTGTCCACTAAGGCCAGAAGAAGGCATTAGATGCCCTGGAGCTGCAGTCACAGATGGTTGTGAGCTGCCATGTGGGTGCTGGAAGAGCAGCAAGCGTTTTTTGCTTTTTTTTTTTTCATTTTTATTTATTTATTTTTCTATTATCATCTTGATAACAGTATAAATTCTTATCCTAATAGTGAAATGTTTGATTGAGGCTTGCCCAGTAATTGAGTAAAACAAAAACTTATTATAAGCCACAGTCATCCTAGCATCCCCCCTGCTATGTAGCCTCCCTGCTTCTGTGGGTTGCAGTCTGATTGCTCTTTGCTTTATATCTAGTATCCACTTATGAGACAGCAAGCGTTCTTAACCCCTGAGTCATCTCTCCAGTCCTTTTAAAAATACTAATGAATTAATTACTTAGATGTTTAGAACGGAAGTCCTGGCTTTCTTCTGCTGTTGTCAGGAGCACCATGACCATGAGCAACATAGGAGGATTTCTTTCATCTTCTCTTCCCGGTCACAGTCCACCCCTGAGGGAAGTCAGTCAGCTCGGGAACCCAAGCAGGAGCAAGCCGGAAGCATGCAGGAGCACTGTTTACTTCTTTCTCCCTCTGGCTCCTGTCCAGCCAGCTTGCTTTCTTTTTTTGTATAAAGTTAATTTTTAAATTTGGGTATGTGGACATGGCAGTGTGTGCACATGAGCGCAGGTGGTGGGGCTGGAGCCCCTGCAGCTGGAGTTAAAGGGGGTCATGAGCTGCCTGATGTGGGTGCCGGATGTGGAGTCTCCTGCAATAGTAGTGTGTGGTCTCAACCATCGAGCACAGTCCTTCAGTCCCTCAGCCACCTCATACAGCCTGGACCCAGCTGCCTCGGGATGCACTCACGGTGAGCTGGCCCTCCTGCACCAATCAGCAGTCAAGAAAATGACCCGCAGACGTGTCCACAGGCCAGTCTGATCTAGGCAATTCCTCAGTTGAGGTCACTCTTCCCAGGTGACTCTAGTTTGTGTCAAGTTGACAATAAAACTAACCAGTGCACAAGGTTTGACAGTGTTGTGTGGTGGTATTGTGTTCCCCAAAATATTGTGTATCCTAATAAACTTATCTGGGGTCAGAGAACAGAAAAGCCACAATATTAAACATAGAGGTTAGGCAGTGGTAGCACACGCCTTTAATCCTAGCATTCCAGAGACAGAAATCCCTCTGGATCTCTGTGAGTTCAAGGCCGCATTGGAAACAGCCAGGCATGGTGACTCACGCCTTTAATCCCAGAAAGCAGCCTTTAATCCCAGGGAGTGGTAGTAGAAAGCAGAAAGGTTTATAAGGCATTGAGGACCAGAAACTAGCAGCATTTGCCTGGTTAAGCATTTGCCTGGTTAAGCATTTGGCTGGTTAAGCATTTTGGTTGGTTAAGCATTCAGGCTTCTAGCAGCACAGTTCAGCTGAGAGCCATTGGGATGAGGACACAGAAGCTTCCAGTCTGAGGAAACAGGAGCAGCTGAGGATCAGGCGAGTTGAGGTGGCTGTGGCTTGTTTTGTCTCTCTGATCTTCCAGTATTCACCCCAATAACTGGCCCTGGGTTTGATCTTATTAATAAGACTCTTTAAGATTCCTGCTACAGTGTTGCCCAGGCTGGCCAGGAATTCGAGATCCCCTGCTTCAAACTCCCAAGTGCTAATGCTGCAGGTGAGTGATTCCACCCCCAACGTAAACATTTGCATTTCCTAGTTATAGTTCCACCTTGCAGTGGGCTGACTCATCAAGGCATGAAGCCATCATAAACCATTAGGTGAAGGGTTGGGTGCCCCCGCTGCCACTCAGGTTTTCTTTATATTGTCAGGAATGTATTGCCTGGTTGTGTGTCTGGGAGGATAGCCTTGGATTGGAGTATGACACCAGTTGATTCTGTACTTCTCTGTGGACACATACAGTGGGTCCTGTGACTTAATCTGATGTTGTCATTATATGAATTTCGTGCAGACTCCACAGTCCCACAAGACTGCCATCACCATAGAAGCCAAGCTAAAGCCTTGGCCTTCTGCACTTCTGACCCATGGAGACAGGTCAGGGATGACCACAAGAGGGCACAAAGGCAAGTCAGCTCAGAGCCCTGAGCAACGAAAGCAGGATGTGTGATCTGCCTTCCTCCTGACACTCTCCAGCAGCCTTGTCATAAGACATTAGATTGGGCCGTCAGGGAAGAATTCTTACGGAGTCGAGAAGCCCCTTGTGATATGTCCAAGCTAAAATTAGGATTAGAGATAGTTATACAAACGACAAAGATGGAGGGGAATTGTTATTGAGGAAAAACTTTGTCCCATAAAATGCCCTTGGTAAACCCCCAAAATCAACTCAGAGTTTGAAGGATTTGTCAGAGCAAAATCTACAAAACCTTTGTGTGCGTGTGCGTGTGCGTGTGTGTGTCTGGTGCCGGGAATTGAACCCAGATCTTTGGCACATGCTATGGCTCACACCACTGAGCTTTATTCCCAGTCCTTGTTTCCTTTTAGTTGACCTTAAAATCACTGATTTTGGAGGCCACACACTGGGCAATACATTACTGACTCCTGTTAACTTTGACATCTTTGGCCTGAAGGCTATGTTGACAGTAGCTTAGGCTTCTTTGCAGAAACTTGAAGGCTGCTTTTGCTGGTAGCATCGGGATCACTTGAACCTATGAATGGACCATAAAAATGAGATTAAAAAGTATGGTAACTCTCTTCTTATATTGCTTCTGTCCCTTTTGCTACCTCACACTTTAAATTAAATTCTAATCTGCTCCACAGATAGACATGTTGCTTACGGCAGAAACGTTTAGTCCAAGACCAACTATGACATAGGCAAACCTGGCCTATTTCCCATCAAATCATTTCTTCTTCCCCACTCTTGGGCTTTCTCAGCAGCTCTGCAGCTGAAGAATGTACAGTCCCTCAGCCTTACCCTTAGGCCCAAACCAAACCCTGAGGACAAAACATTTATGGAAGAGGATGACATCAAGCCAGGTGTGGTGGCCTGTGATCTCAGCCCTGGGGAGGGAGAGACCGGAGGACTAAGAACTCAAAACCAGTCCAAGGCCAGCCTGAGTAGCATGAGGCCAATGCTGGCCATGGTGGTAAAGCCAGTCCAAGGCCAGCCTGAGTAGCATGAGACCAATGCTGGCCATGGTGGTGCATGCCTGTAATCCCAACACTCAGGAGACAGTGGCGGAAAGATTGCCAGAAGTTTAAGGCAAGCCAGGACTACACAGGGAAACTCTATCAGAATATCAAGGAAGGGAGCTGAGATGTGGCTCGGTTGGTAGAGTGTTTCCCTGGTATGCTCAAGGGCCTGTGCTCTATTCTCAGCATCTCACAAACCAGAGGTGGAGACCAGAGAGTCACAAGTTCAAGGTCATCTAGCTACATAGTGAGTTCAAGGCCAGCCTGGAATACATGAAGCCCTGTCTCAAAATAATTAATAAAAGATGACATCAACAACAGGAGATCAACAGCTCTGGGGTGAAGCTACTGCCACTAGCCTGCCCCAAGGTCAGAATAAGTGTGCAGAGGAAGGAAAAATACCTTTCCTTTTAAAACCATGCCCCTGACCAGTGGACGGCAACTTTAGTTCCGTCCAGAAAACTGAAGTCTGCTCTTGGGTTTACTAATGAGCAGCTTGTTCACCCCTTCGGTCTACACCGGTTCCCTTCTACTCCAGAGGTGAAGTGCCTGCAGGGAGCCTTGTCACTTGTACACTACACGGCATGCCCTCACTTTTGGTCCCCATGTCATCAGAGCCTGCCATCCGGCAGCAACAGCAGCTATAAAAATTCAGGCTTCCCAGGACCTTCTCCTCGGGCTCAGTCATTTGCCAAAAGGGTCCACAAAACTCAGGGACACATCTGCCTCTGTGGAGCGGTGTGGACAAAGGTTACCACTCAGAAACAGCCCGAACACAGCGGAGCTGATGAGGAGGTAAAGACATTCCTGAATGTCACCTTGCTGGGCCCTCCCCCCACATGTCACCTTCCTGCCCCGCCCACTGTGTACTCTCCAAATCTTTTTAGGTTTTTAATGTCAGTTCTAACTCACAGATCAGCTTATTTGCCTTTTTTGTTTGTTTGTTTGTTTGTTTGTTTGTTTTTTTCTGGAGCTGAGGACCGAACCGAACCCAGGGTCTTGCGCTTGCTAAGCAAGTGCTCTACCACTGAGCTAAATCCCCAGCCCCAGCTTGTTTGCCTTTGAAGCTCCACTCAACTTCTGGTCTCTTCCCCTCTCAGGGGCTGTGGGGAGGTGAGAGCCAAACCCTCTAGGGTGGGGCTGGTTCGGCTGCCAGGCCATTCTCCAGAAGTCATCTCAGGAGCACAAATGCAGCTAATGACTGAAAAGGATGGGAAAAGAACCCTAGCCCATGTTTCTCTCGACTGGCAGAAAACTCAAGGGCTTCAGGAGCTCTGAGCCCAGAACTTTGGGAAGAAGACTTGCTTACTTCCTTCTTTTTCCTCTCTTCTCTCTCTATCTCTTCTCCACCATCCCCTCTCTCTCTCCAGGGTATCACTATGTAGCCCAGGTTAGCCCCTAACTCTCCATTCCTCTGCTGGGAGTATAGATTTGTGCCACCAAGCCAGGCTTATAAATCGTCATTTCTTTTTTCTGTTTGTTTCTGTTTTGTTTTGTTTGAGACAGGATCTCAGGTAGCCCAGGCTAGCCTTCAACTCCCATTGTTACTGGAAATTCTGGGGAGTCCCACCAGTGTTGCCACTTCTTACCAGGGAAATCGGGGTTTCCCACTTGGAGTTCTTAGTCTCATTAATAAAAAAGTTTAAGAGTAGACTCAGAAGGAAGTTCCAGGACAATTTTATTAGAGTTTAAGAGAAAAACCCCAGGGCAGACTGTGTAACTCTCTCGGCCAACTGCTTGAGGGAGGGAGACGGAGAAGAGGGAGAGAGAGAACCATTTTCTTTGAGTTACGCATGGAGGTCAGGCATGGTAGACAAGCAGCTGCATGGTGGGGATGAGAGCTTTGGAGCAGGAGTGAAGCCCACAGTTTTAGAACAGCATGCTTGGGGCAGAGACAGACTGACTGAGAAGATGGCTTGGCTAAGGGTGCTTAGAGCAGGAGTGAAGCCCACAGTTTTAGAACAGCATGCTTGGGGCAGAGACAGACTGACTGAGAAGATGGCTTGGCTAAGGGTGCTTAGAGCAGGAGTGAAGCCCACAGTTTTAGAACAGCATGCTTGGGGCAGAGACAGACTGACTGAGAAGATGGCTCGGCTAAGGGTGCTTAGAGCAGGAGTGAAGCCCACAGTTTTAGAACAGCATGCTTGGGGCAGAGACAGACAGACTGAGAAGATGGCTTGGCTAAGGGTGCTTAGAGCAGGAGTGAAGCCCACAGTTTTAGGAAAAGCATGCTTGGGGCAGAGACAGACTGACTGAGAAGATGGCTCGGGCGTAAGGGTGCTTACCGTTCTTGCGGACAGCCAACTCTAGTGGTTCCAACACCATCTTCTGGCCTTCAATGCCTGGTGTGTACAAGCCAATACACCCATACACATATAGACAATTAAAAAAAACTTAACTGAAAAGAGATAGAAGGAAGAAAAGGAAAAGTTATGTTTTTCTGAGAAATTAAAAAAAAGCAGACTCCTGAAGTTGCTTAGCTTTGTAGGAATTCTGGGAAGGAAAACTACATTGTATCATTAGAGGGCTAATTATTCCTCCCACCTCATTCCAATGGCTTAAGGTGGATCCACTTTCCTGACCTGCCCAACTGGTAGCTTGGAATGGTAGATTTGCACACAGGCAGAAGAAACAGCTTTTCCTAATGGGCCTCCTGTGAGGTCCAAGCTCCGACTCCAGGAAAGGAGGAGGGTTACAGGAGTTGGGGAGATTGAAGAGATTTCCAGAAACTGCAGGCAAGTACAACAGGTTTTATTCACTCTGGGTGAAGGTTGATAGGCAGGCAGCCACTAGTCAGCCTCCAGCAAGCACCCAGGCACATGGATGAGCTGCACACAGGCAGACAGTTGAAATTAGAGAAGATGGCCTTCCATCTCGAGGCCATACTTATGCAGAATCTCATAAAAGTAACACCCTGCCAAAATAAAGTTAAGCGATAGCCCCCATCCCTAAATGCCTGTGCTAGTTCTTACCATGATGTAGTCCCAGCACACAGGAGGTAGAAGCAGGAGATTCAGGAATTCAAGGGCAGCCTGAGCTACACAGACCTTGTTTAAAGTAGAGAAGCTGGGTGTGGTGGTACACACCTTTGATCACAGCACTCGAGAGACAGAGACAGGTGGATCTCTGTGAGTTCAAGGCCAGTCTGGTCTACAGAGTTCCAGAACAGACAACTTTGTCTTGATAAAAGAAAAATTAAGGTAGAAAAGGTTGGATAAGGTGACACATGCCTTTGATTCCAACATTGAGGAGGCAGAAATAGGTGGGCCTCTGTGAGTTACAGATCAGTCAGGGCTAACCATATCTCAAAATCACATCAATAGTATTATTAAAGTGGAGAACAATTGAGGAAGATACCAGACATCAACCTCTGACCTCCATGCAAACACACACACAAACATGTATGTGTACCTGCACATACACAAATTTATACACACAGGACAACACGAAACTCCAAGGGTTGGGATGTAGTTCAGTGGTCATTCCCCCAGTATGTGTGTTGGGAGAGTTTTCTCCATGAGGGTAGGGAGAGAGAATATAACCCCCCCTTCTAATGTCCCAGTAACAAATCAGCATTCAATCCACCAACCAAAGCTCCTTCTGGGGAATCAGTGAGTTTATTAGGTTTATATAGAGTGCTGTGAGAAGGGCTATGGGCAGGAGCGTCTGGAAGGCCTGTAGTCAGCATGGATGATGGTTTCTCCAGAGTCACACAGATGGAGCCCCTTTCCTCTAGTCTTTCCCAGCCTATAGACTCCAGCTCCTCCCAAGACCCCAGGGATGTGTACAACTAGGAAAGAACTCCATACAGCTGGCTGGGAGGAGGGGCTGGTGAGGGTCCCATGACCATTCCCACCCTCCTGCTATGAGGGGACTGCAGTAGTCAAGATAAAGCCTGGCTGTGCCGTCTTTGCCAAGCAGACCTGGCAGTCTTAGGGAGAGGGCAGCTGGGCTGTTCAGAGGACTGTGCTGTGCCACACTATAGAAGTTCCCAAGTTTGCTTCCCAGCACTGTAGAGAAGAAAAAAAGAGAAGGAAACCCAAGCAAAGCTACACAGAGAAACCCTGTCTCAAAAAACAAACAAACAAAAAGAGAAGGAAACCCATGCATTACCTTACACTCCAGAGTCCTTGAAACTTAGCTGTTATGATACAAAAAAAAGTTCATAATGGCACACCGAGAGACAACATGGGAAGGCCACAGTCTAGCTGAAGTCCCAGCTGAAAGCTTCTGAACCATTGTCACCCACCAGACTGGTGACTGAACAGAGACTGCAAGTGAGTTTAGTCCCAGCTGGGCAGTCACTGCCAACAACTGAATCTTCAGAGAAGGCCCAAGATGTCTCAGGCCTAGTTCTTGACACAAAGATCCACAGAGTGTAATAAAATGTTTACATGCTGTGTTACACTGCAATGTTTTAATTCCCCTGGAGACCTGTGGTGGTTTGAATAAGAAAGGCCCCCACAGACTCATGTTTGAATGCTTAGGGAGTGGCATTAAGAGGTGTGGCCTTGTTGGAGGAAGTGTATCATTGGGGGGTGGACTCTGGGGTTTCAAACGTTCAAGCCAGGCCCAGTGTCTCTCTTCCTGTTGCCTGCAAATCCAGATGTAGAACTCTCAACTCCTTCTCTAGCACCATATCTGGTGCCATGCTTCCCGCAATGACAATAATGGACTAAACCCCTGAACCTGTAAACCAGCCCCAGTGAAATGGTTTCCTTATAAGAGTTGTCTTGGTCATGATGTCTCTTCACAGCAATAAAAACCCTAACTAAGACACCACCCATATCCAGATCCTGTCTGCAAACTTGACCTACATGTGTAAGAAATATTAAACACAACCAGACATAGGGACGCGTGTCTTCAATCCCAGCACTTGGGAGGTAGAGGCATTCAAATCTCTGTGAGTTTGAGACCAGCCTGGTCTACATAGTGAGCTCCAGGCCAGCCAGGGCTACATAGTGAGACTCTGTCTCAAAAAAAAAAAAAAAAGAAAGAAAGAAAGAAAGAAAGAAAGAAATATTGAATATTACTTATTCACTTAGAACACTGTAAAACTTTTGTTTACAACAAGAAATTCAAAGTAAAACCTTTATACCAATGTTTTAACCCCCCCCCCACTCATAAACTTGTGTTTACAAAAGACCCTACTGCATGCATTCTTATGACTTTCATGGCTGACCCCTCCCCACTTAATGTTTTCTTTTGCGCTAATTCTTCTCAAACTAGCCAAATTTGAGAGACTCTGAGGTCAGACCCCATTCAGTCGGGAGAAGATACAGTCTTTAACCTGTGTTAGAATAAAAATCAAGCTGGTCCGTGGTAACACATGCCTTTAATCCCAGGACTCGAGAGGCAGAGGCAAGCAGATCTCTGTGAGTTCGAGACCAGCCTGGTCTACAGAGCGAGTTCCAGGACGGCCAAGGCTGTTACATGGAGAAACCCTGTCTCGAAAAGAGGAAGAATAAGAATAGGAGGAGGAGGAGGAGGAAGAGGAGGAGAAAAATCAAGGGCTGGAGAGGTGGAGAGCACTTGTGCCTCTCGCAAAGGACCCTGGTTAAATTCCCAGCATCCATGTGGTGGCTAATCGCCATCATAATATAACCCCAGTTCTGGGAACCTGGTGTCCTTTGCGGAATTCCAAAGGACAGGAGTCCAGCTGCACGTGCTGAGAGTGCTGCCTCCTTGTCCAGCTATATGCAATAAAGTCTTCCTGTTCAACTCTGTAAAAACACATGCTGAGCTTTAGAGGTCCTGCACCTTCTCCATCAGAGCCGTCCCCCCCAAACCCAGCTTCTTTGTGTCCACTGTGTTGGTCCTTTCTGCATGCCCTTGCTGCCTCAGTCAGGTGTGTCCCTGTGTCATGCAAGGACTCAGCGCCTGACAATGTAGCCCAGGCTAGCCTCAAACCAAATATCCTATCTCAGCTAGGTTTATAGGAGTAATCACAACCAGCTGGGTGTTTCCTTCAAATGACCTCTTTGCTTGATGTAGGGGAGGGTTTATAGTTGCTATCCACCACGTCTTTGCCTTGCCTGCTTCACTCTTCCATCTTTATGGTTCTTGTGCCTTGAGTCCCTTAAAGCTGCTGACTTAAACTGAGGCTGTAGTGATATCCTGCTATGGCCTGTCCCCTCGGAAATTCATACTGAATTGCGGTTGAAACCATGTTGCAGGAGGATGTGGGGATACAGGCTTGTTTTTTGCCATTTTATTCAAAACAGTGTTGCAGGAGGATGTGGGGCACAGGCTTGATTTTGCTGTCTTATTTGAAACAGTGTTGCAGGAGGGTGCCGTGGGATGCTCTGTATGCTGTGAATGTGTTGCTCTGATTGGTTGATATTAGTTATCAATGCTGATTGGCCAGTAGCCAGGCAGGAAGTATAGGTGGAATAAACAGACAAGGAGAATTCTGGGAAGTGGAAGGCTGAGTCAGGAGACGCCAGTCGGCCGTCCAGGGAGAAATGGGCTGAGTTTAAATGTAAGAGCTAGTCAGTGGTAGGTCTGAACTAATGGCCAAACAGTTTTAATTAATATAAGCTTCTGAGTGATTATTTTATAAGTGGTTGTGGGGTCTGTGGGGCTGGGCAGGACCAGCGAAAACTTTCAGCTACAGGAGGGTGTGGTGGTACAGGCTTGTTTTTGCTGTTTTGTTTGGTTTTAATGTACTTATTTAGACACAGTCTCACTATGTAGCCTTGATTGACCTAGAACTCTCCATATAGACTAGGCTGGCCTCAAACTCCCAGAGAATGAGTGCTGGGATTAACAGTGTGCACTACCATGACCTGCTCTAGTCTTCTATTCTAGCACTTGGGAAGTAGAGGTAGGAGGATCAGAGGTCCAGGCCACCTGGGACTACATAAGACTGTCTCAAAAAAGGCTGGGAACGAGGCTAGAGAGAGCCTCGGGTTAAGAGCACCTGTTTTTGCAGAGGACTTGTTCTATTGCAGACACCCCCAGGGTGGCTGGTAACTGTCCATAATTCCAGTTCCAGGAGATCCAGTGCCCTGGAGCAAGGTGGCTCGGGAGTTAAAAGTGGGTACTGGTCTTGAACAGGACCCAAGTGTAACTAGAGCCTTTTCTCTGACCTGCTTGGTCCCGCAGCAGCTTATAAAATAATCACTCATAGGCTTAATATTAATTATAAACCCTTTGGCCGATGGCTCAGACTTATTACTAACTAGCTCTTACAAGTTAAATTAACCCATTTTTATTAATCTAACTATTGCCACGTGGCTATGGCATTACCAGTCTGCTGGCATGTTGCTCCTTGGGTGGCTGGATGACATCTGCCCCTGACTTTGCCCTTCTTCTCCTGTATCTCTGCTTGGAATTCCTGCCTGGCTCCAGCCTGCCTTGCCATAGGCCAAAGCAGTTTTACTTATTAACCAATGGGAATAACACATATTCATAGCATACAGAAAGACATCCCACATCACTCTAGTTTAGTTCCCATATCACGTGACCCAAAACAACCTGTAATTTCAGATCCAGAGGATCTGACAACCTCTTCTGGGCTGTTGAGGTATCTGTATTTCCTATACACACAGCTAGGAAAATAGTTTAGAGGTAGAGCACTTGCTCAGCAAGCATGAAGCCCTAGGTTCAATCTCCAGTCATGTAAAAGAAAAAAGCTTGCCGGGTGTGGGTATTACAAGGCCTGACCCACAGGAAACAGCAAGAAATACCAGATTTTGCTAATCTGAGATGAGAGTCAGACCAGGCACTCAGCTTCTCACTTGCTGGGAAACCCTTGAAAGTCACCTTCTGGTCTTTGTTTCTTCCCTTGGAGAATGGGGCTCAGCAAGCAGCAGTTTCCTTCCCAGAGGAACTAAGGGCTCAGAGGAACAGAAAATGCTACATAAGGAGACATCCTGGGAAAGGGACCAAGCCCAAACACATTTACTTCTTTCATATGTGCCTTATGTACACAGCTGGAGCCGGGTGGTGGTGGTGGTGCACACCTTTAATCCCTGCACTCAGGAGGCAGAGGATCTCTGTGAGTTTGAGGCCAGCCTGGTCTACAGAGTGAATTCCAGGACAGACAGGCTACACAGAGAAACCCTGTCTCAAACAAACAAACAGCCCCCTCTGTTGTGGGTAGCCGTTCCAGCCTGGCGAGACGGCTCAGAGGTTAAGAGCACTGGCTGCTCTTCTAGAGGTTCTGAGTTCAATTCCCAGCACCCACATGGTGGCTCACAACCATCTTCAATACTCCCGCCAAAGTTCATTATCAATTACCCACCTAGGTGAAGTGGCACATGCCTGTCATCCCAGGACTTGGGAGGTTGAAGCAGGAGGATTGGGAGTGGGAGGAGGGGCTCCTGAGACCCTTAGTTAGCTGCTAATGTGGGAAGGACATTTTCTTCAGTGGTGTAGCCACTGGCATAAGGCGTCCATGTTCCTGTCAGCAACACACAGAAAAAAGACATGAAAACAAAGGGACACTATTTTCAGTGAGTGTGGGAAAGGACAAGAGATGATAATGAGGGTGTTAAAGAAGGGGAAGGGGCCCTAGAGGGCAAAACAAAACAGGAAACAGCTTCATAGTCTGATGAACGTTCGTGTATGAGAATGTTCAGACAACACCTCTCCTGAAGCCTCCTTTTCATTCTGGACATTACTAATGAGTAAGGACTTATGCAGAGGCAGAGGGTTATCTAGGAGAGTAATTTCAGATCCGCTACTGACTTAAACCAGGAATGCCCCACTATCATCTTTAAGTGTACTATTACTACCCCCACCACTCTTCAGGGTGGAGAGGAGAAGTGTCTCTGGATATAGAAGACACAAACCCTCAGAAATAATTGTCCAACATCAGGGTTACTCTAGATCAGAACTCCAAAAGCTAAAACAAGACTTTTCCCAGAAAGGAATTGTAGGCGGAGTTTCTCTGTGTCTCAGCAGCTGTTCCCAAATAATCACAAAGAGGCTTAATATTAATCATAGATGCTCGGCCAATAGTTCAGGCTTGTTACTAGCTAACTCTTACGTTTCAAACTAACTCATATTTTATCTATGTTCTACCATGTGGCTCACCACCTTATCTCACTATGAAATGTTCATGTCCTGCTTCCTCTGTGTCTCCTGGCGACTCCTCAGACTCTGCCCTTCTTCTTCCCAACATTCTCCTAGTCTGGCTCTCCCACCCAATCTCTTCCTGCTCAGCTATAGGCCAGTCAGCTCTTTATTAGCCAATGAGAGTAATACATATTTACAGTGTACAAAGATTGTTCCACAGCAAGGAATGACTGAAGTAGACTGGGTACTTAAAATTTAGCAAGAAGGACAAACTATAATAGTTAATAGAGATGAAGCATTGCAATGAATAGCAACTGTAGAACACTCTTTTACTCAGAACTGTGGCCATGAGAAAGGCAGAAGAATTGAGGCAACTGACCTCTTCCTTGAATTAATGTACGGTGCTTCTCAGCTAGATGCCAATGCTATAAGGTGGTCAAAATAAATGGGAAACTCTTAAGCAAAGCATTAAAATTTATAAAATGCTTGCAGTCTTACACATGGTAATATGAAATAGGAAACAGACAAACATCCCTGGCCACTAACCTATTTCAGAAAGATCACAGTAACAATGTACCTTCACTTGGGGAGGAAGACCAGAGACTCCCACAAGGAAATAAAACTATCCCAGACATTGCTTATAGTCTACTATCAGAACAACTATCAGAAATTAAAACGCAGAATGAAATCCTATCCTGGGGGGTCCCTGCAAGCATCACAGCTGGCGTCACTTGTCTCCCAGTGAGATAAGAAGGAGAACTCTGTTCAGCCCGACTTCATTGGTACTGGGTCAAACATCTGGAGAGTCTGATGCCAGGCAGTTTATAGTAAGCATATCCAAACACATACAATTTGGAAATAAGTTTCCTGGTATAAGACAATTCCTGGTGCATAAGGAGTCAGAATTACATTGGAACTCTTTTACATGTGACCATGAAGATGGGTTCTATAGCTTAAGGGTTAAGGATCTGGTGTGGTCTCTGATCAAGATATCATAGAAATCAGCATGCTAAAGCCAGGTGGTGATGGTGTACATCTTTCAAACCACCACAACAACCCTGTGTGATTAACATTCCTGATTTCTACAATGTTTATCGGTGAACTCTTAATGCCTACTACACAGTCCTACATAGATGATATAATTATTTATGGTAATGATGAAAGTCTGTTTAGAGAAATTAGATCTAGGACATGGACTATTAAGGAATCTAAAACTAAGAGAGACAAAATTCTTAGGGGTAGAATAGTCCTCAGAAGACAGACTACCAAACACCATCCTAAACAATTTGTAGATATTAAAACCTCCACAGAATAAAGCAGAGGCCCAGGGACTTATAGGTTTATTTGGATATTGAAGGCAGCATATACCTTATCTGTAACTAATCTGCCAACCTATCTGTAAGGTCACCAGAATGACACAAGACTGTTAATGGGGCACCATACAGCAAAAGGGATTTGACACTATTTTAGGAAACAAAACAGACTATACGACACTCACACACCCCAACACAACCTTGATTTGCACCATAGACATAATTTATATTAAGGAATATGATAATTGGATGTTATGGCAAAAAATAGAGTAAAATATGAAACCTATTGAATTTTGGTGTAAAAAAATCCTATACTCTGAGAGTAAATACTTAAAATTTTGAGAGACACATTTGGACCTTGTTTGAAGCATTAAAAATCTCAACCCACTGCGGCTGGACCAAACTATAACTATATAATGCCATACGCCACCATTACCTTGAGTCAGAATGATTGGAGAAGCGCTCCTCAGAGTACAGATAGAACCAAAGCTGTTACCCTGGAAATAGTACATCCAAGTGCTGTGGAATATTAGTTTAAGATGTGTCATATTCTTTTATGCTCTGGAATATTTGTTTAATGATGCAAAGATGTGATCCAGTCTTTTATGTTACATTTGTTTAACTCTGTGAAGCTGTGTTACTTTGTCTGCCTGAAACACCTGATGGTCTAATAAAGAGCTGAAAGACAGGAGAAAGGATAGACGGGGCTGCTAGGCAGAGAGCAAAGAAGGAGAAAAAGAAGAGAGTGGAGTGAAAAGAGGAGAGAGGACACCAGGAGCCAGCCACCCAGCCACTCAGCCACCCAGCCACCCAGCCACCCAGCCACCCAGCCACCCAGCCACCCAGCCACCCAGCCACCCAGCCACCCAGCCACCCAGCCACCCAGCCACCCAGCCACCCAGCCAGGTATGGAGTAAAAAGGAAAGAAAAGAAAAGAAAAGAACAGAGAAAGGAAAAAGCCCAGAGGCAAAAGGTAGGCGGGATAATTTAAGTTAAGAAAAGCTGGCTAGAAATAAGCCAAGCTAACGTCAGGCATTCATAAGTAAAAATAAGTCTCTGAGTATTTATTTGTAAACTGGGTGGCAGGCCAACTAAAGAGCAAGGAGTTAAAAAACAAACAAACAAACACAAACCCAACTATATCCAGGCAAGGGAACTCCGACAGGTTGTTCACAGAAATACACAACCTGACTGGAGCCATAGTGGTCTCCCCACCAGAGGTGGACTAAGGAGGAACACCCATCCCCTACAGGGTCTTGGGGGTCCCCCTATAGCTCAGACCTACAAAATGCTTGGTTGAGAGATGGCTCTGCCTCGGTGACAATGAAAGTGGTTCTCTGGAAGTCAGCCACTTTCAGCCCCTCCGATGGTAAGACCGTCACAGAGGATGGCACATCCAAGTCTGTACAGCATGCAGAAGGCCAGGCAGCAAGGAGGGCTGTACAGCGGTCCTTAGAGGAAGGCCACAAGATTATACAAGTACGTACTGACTCCTGGGCCTTAGCAAATGGTATCGCAATCTTGTCTAAAAAATGGAAAAAAAATACAATCAATGGAAAAGACCTTTGGTCTAAAGAGGGCAGACTTGTTTCTTTGTTTTCTGGTTTTCTTTGTTTTTTGAGACAGGGTTTCCCTGTGTAGCCCTGGCTGTCCTAGAACTCGTTCTGTAGATCAGGCTGGCCTAGAACCTGTATCTCTGATACAAATTTAGTTCAAACCTTCTTAGTCCACCCACACAGCAAACAGGTCCATATGAATGGCTTGTTTGTTAACGACTCTGATGTCCTTAAAATAAAACTATGTCACATAAAGACAAAGACCAAACACGATCACATCTTAACCAAGAATGTACCCACTTAATTGAGCCTTGGGAGTATGTATTAATAGTTTTTTGGTGTTTTTTTTTTGTTTGTTTGTTTGGTTTTTTTTTTGTTTGTTTGTTTTTTTCTTTTTTCGAGACAGGGTTTCTCTGTGTAGCTTTGCACCTTTCCTGGAATTCACTCTGTATCCAGGCTGGCCTTGAACTCACAGAGATTCTCCTGGCTCTGTCTCCCCAGTGCTGGGATTAAAGGCATGCGCCACCACCGCCCGTCTAATAGTTTTTATCAAATGTCTTCTTTTCATTTAATACTTAACAGTGCTTCTGAAACTTTAAGAGGATAGGACATTCCCAAACCACTTAAAAAAGTCCTATAACAAATTTCAAATTACCTAGAAGACGACTAAAGAGCAATTCATGAAGCAGCTGAAAAACATAATGATAGCCTAAATTCTTATACAGAACAAGCACACGACTTCACTACTATGGTACATGTCCTCAATATAAGGGTAATAAGCTTAACAAGATGTTTAAGGCATTAATGAACCCTGACACTTAACTACATGGCTTCTAAGATTCTCTGGACTTGCATCTTGTGAAGACTCAGCCTTTGTATGTCTCACCCAAGGCTGGTCCTGGCTTTGGAACAGAGTGACTGATGGTGTTGTAAAACTTCTGTTCTGAATTTTGCTGTTATTGTTTGCTTTTATTTATATGCAATGGTATTAAGAGATGTTATTCCAAAACCCCTAACTATTATGTATAAGGTATTCTGGGAACCAGGGACATTGCAGAAATATATTGGGTACCTCAGATTGTAAGGTGTACTAAATGGATGAGGAAAAAGGAAATAACAAGGAAAGGAAAGGGGGCTGGAGAGATGGCTCCGGGGCTAAGAGCACTGCTGCTCTTCCAGAGGTCCTGAGTTCAGTTCCCAGCAACCACCTGGTGGCTTACAACCATCTGAAATAAGATCTGATGCCCTCTTCTGGCATGCAGGTATACATGCAGCACACTCATACATTAAATAAATAAAATTTAAAAAATAGAAAGGAAAGGAAAGGACATGACTGCTCCTAGATATGGTGAAGAGAAAGTTTATTATAGATAAAAGGGAGAGCATAGCCAGAGGCAGAGACATTTGGAGAGTCTAGAGTGGACATGTCCCTGAGCCATGTGAGGAGATGGGGGAGGGAAGGGAATAGGGGAAGTGGGGGAACTAGGTGGCAGCAGCCGGAGGTCATAGCTACAAAAAGGTCTGGTAACCAAAATGGATTATACAGGAAAGAGCCTCTGGGGGGAGGGCAGCCCAGCTCCTGGGCTGGAGAATTCAGGGTAGAGGGCAGGGTATGCCAACCATACCCTGTAACAGCTAGGGACTGAGGGATGCTGGGAGAACCTGGCAGCCAGGTCTGCTTTGATGTGTTAAATAGGCATCTCAACTGTTTTTCCTGGGTTTGAAACTTAACACCAAATACTCTTTTTTGGTTTGTTTTTGTTTGTTTTTTGAGACAGGCTTTCATCTGTGTAGCCTTGGCTGTCCTGGAACTCACTCTGTAGACTTCTAACTCACAGAGATCCACCTGCCTCTGCCTCCCAAGTGCTGGGATTAAAGGCGTGTGCCACCATGTTCTACATGTCCAAATGCTCTGATATTCGCCTTGACCAAGACTACATAGCACAAGGTGTATCAAGGGGATGGAATGTAAGGAATATAAATAAAATAAAAATCATTTTGTGAGATTCAAAAATCATTTTGTGTGACTTGGAATAATATAATGAATGTGAGATAGAAGCTTGCCACCAGGCTGCTCGGATAAGAGCTAGGCCTCAGCAGCAAGGCCCTGACAGGCCACCAGGCAGCTCAAATACCAACCTAGAGCAGGACAGACCATGATATGCTAATGAACTAACCCCAAGGTGGCACTGATATGCTAGTGAATCAGCCCCAAGCTGTGCTGTGAGCCCAGGTAGTACAGTACTACTTACTGCCCAGTGAAACAATAAAAAAAAAAAAAAAAAAAAAAAAAAAAAATGGGCAATTTTGGGAATGGTCTCTAGGATTGCACAGCTGTGCTCCCCAGATACGGTTTCTCTAACCTTTGTGTTGATACCCATCTTCTCGAGGACTCAGACTCTGTGTGTGGCCCAGGACTCAGTGACCATTGAACTTCCGGTGTGGCACTGGGCTGTCAGTGCTAGCCATTGACCTACGCTCTCAAGGACCTTCTGAACCTCCATGAGGGCCATCCTCCCAGCTTACCACAGCTGAAGGACTTGTCGAATGTGGGTTGAGCCTGCAAGCTTTCGAAGCATCCTTCCCAGAGAAAATTCCCCAGGGGAACCCTGCAGCAGCATTTCTGCGTAAACAACTGTTCCCCACTTGCTGAGATGTCTGTTTAACTTTTCTGTCAGCATGGTATTATAAGGAATGTTTGTGTGAATAAACTGAGTATATTTGAGAGACAAATCTTGTGTGGACATCCTAATTGCCAAATGCCTTACAGCCCATAGGCTGTGCCTTCTGCATCCAGGCTGACCTTGAACTTCTAATTCTACTCTGCCTGCTAAGTGCTGGAACTAAAGGCTTGTGCCACTACACCTGATGGCTGCTGGCTAATTTTGTTCCTTTTTTTTTTCTGCAGTTCAACACTCAATATGTAGCCTTGGTTGGACTAGAACTTGGTATGGAGACCAAAGCTGGCCTCATAGTGATCCACCTGCCTCTGCCTTCTCGGTCCTGGGATTAAAGGCATGCACTACTGTATTCCAGGGGTCATAGCAAAGAGAGGTGCTCCAGGAATGCCTCACCCCCCACCCATGGCCCCGAGAGCTGGTGTTTAACAGAGGAGGGTCACCCCCCAGGCAGGGCCACAGCCGGGTTTGTCATCTGGAAATACTCCTTTCCCTTTTCGGACCCTTGAAGCACTCCGGCTCCAGACTCGCAAGGGAATCTCCAGGCTTTGATCTGTCCTCTGTCCCCTTGAATTCACCCTCCTCCCAGCTCTTGCAAAACACACTTCAGTTATGAAATTAACCCTCTCTCACCCGTCATGGAGTGGTCTGTACGGCCTTATCCTAGCCTCTCTTTTCTAAAAAGCCATTTTGGAGGGTTTTGTTTGTTTGGCTTTTAGCTGTTTGGGGAAAATGAACATTTATTATTTAACAAATCTTTCCTGAATCCCTATGGTATCATAGGGAATGTTCTTGAAGCTACAGACACAGCAGTAACTAGAGAGACATTCTTTCTGGAGCTTTCATGAACACCAGGGCACAATTACAAAAGAACAGCAGATAAGAATCTCACCACGCTGTGTGTTTTAAAGTACCTTGGCTAAGAGAAGCTTCGTCCAGAAGCATTTAAACAAGGCTGAAAGGAAGTCTTGTCATGCTGCAATTCCTGTTGATTCCTTAAGAGGACAGTGACATGCATCGGCCTCATTATATTGCAATATATTCATTGAGTGGCTGTTTCTGTCCACTACTATCTCTTTGCTGCCTGAGTATAAGAAGTGCCTAATAAATATTTGCTGAATAATGAATAATATTAACAATAAAATAAAGCTGGTCATGGTGGCACATGCCTTTAACCCAGCACTCAGGAGTTCCAGGCCCCAGTCTGGTCTACATAGAAAGTTCCAGGACAGCCAGAGCTACATAATGGAGAGACTCATTGTCAAAAAGATAAATAAATAATTAAATAAATAAATAAATAAATAAATAAATCATGATATTGAGGATGAAAGAAAAGATCAGATATTTCTTTGGAGAAAAACGAAGGCAGGAGGATTGTGTGTTCTGGGTCAGCCTGCACAATACAGTGAGCTCCCCCATTTAAGAATAATGAAAACAGCCGGGCGGTGGTGGCGCACGCCTTTAATCCCAGCACTCGGGAGGCAGAGCCAGGCGGATCTCTGTGAGTTCGAGGCCAGCCTGGGCTACCAAGTGAGTTCCAGGAAAGGCGCAAAGCTACACAGAGAAACCCTGTCTCGAAAAAACCAAAAAAAAAAAAAAAAAAAAAAAAAAATGAAAACAAACAAAAGCAGAAAAACGTTTTCTTTTTCTAGTGCTGGGAATTAAACCATATATATTTATGGGTTAGGGGTCTGGGTTAGATGTGTGGCTCTAGTTCCCAGCTCCTCACAATCTCACAAACCTGCCAGTCGGGGGTAGGGGAGTGGGGGAGAGGGACGGGGGTGGGCTGCAGTCAGTTTAAGGCTCGGGCCTGGGGCAAGATCTGCTTCCCCACTCACTGTAAGCAGCAGGCCTTCTGTCCCCATTGACCATCATCAGGCGTTTTGGTTTTGGTTTTGGGTTTTTTTTTTTGGTTTTGGTTTTTCGAGACAGGGTCTCTCTGTGTAGCTTTGCGCCTTTCCTGGAACTCACTTGGTAGTCCAGGCTGGCCTCGAACTCACAGAGATCCGCCTGGCTCTGCCTCCCGAGTGCTGGGATTAAAGGCGTGCGCCACCACCGCCCGGCTGGTTTTGGTTTTTGAAGTTTATTTATTTTTATTTTCTGGGTTTGAGTGTTTTGCCTGCGTGTACATATGTGTACCGTGTGTGTGCCTGCTGCCCTCAGAGGCCAGAAGACGGCATATAATCTCCTGGAACTAGAGTTACGGACAGTTGTGAGCTGTCTGTCATGTGGGTGCTGGGAATCGAACCCAGGTCCTCTCCAAGAGCCACATGTGCTCTTCACTGCTGAGCCATCTCTCCAGCCCCTTCTTAGTTCGTTTTGTGTTGCTACTAAAAAAAAAGCCAGGAGGTGGTGGCACATGCCTTTAATCCCAGCATTCCTGAGGCAGAGGCAGGCGGATCTCTGAGTTTGAGGCCAGGCTGGTCTACAGAGTGAGTTCCAGGACAGGCTCCAGAACTACACAGAGAAACCCTGTCTTGAAAACAAAACAAAACAAAATCAGAGACTGAATATTTTAATTTTAAAAAGAGCTCAACCAGAAGATAGTAAAAACAATCAAGATTTTAGCACTCAGGAAGCTGAGGCAGGAAGATATAGTTCAAGGTCTGGACCACCTACAAAGCCACTTCATTAAAAAAAAAAATTATCCAAGTGTGCTGGATATGCCTTTACTTATAGCAATAGGGAGACGGACAAATCTCTGAGTTTAAGGCCAGCCTGGTCTACATAGTGAGTGAGTTCTAGGATAGCCAGGGCTACACAGAGAAACCCTGCCTCAAAAACAAAACAAAACAAAATATAAAACAAACAAACAAAAAGACCTTTTTGTTTTTGAAGTAAAAGCAAAGGGGATGATGTAATGGTGACTATTAACGGCCGGGATATCCAGCAGTCCAGGATCTGTATCTAGTGGATGGCTGCAAGCTGTGTCACAACATGAAGGCTGGCGTCCCGTGGGCCAGGCAGAGCCCTCACAGGGTCAGAGCGGAATCAAGGGATGAGGTGTAGGCTCCCTCTTCCCCCTTCTTTAAGGACGAGATCTCACTGCGCAGCCCAGGCTACCCTTGACCTCCTCAGTCACACTCCTGCCTTTCCCTCCACCATACCTGCCAGGCTTGCTGTTACGTAGCAATCACCCTTGCAAGAGAGTCTTCCTTCCCTTCCTAAAGCCACCCTTTGCCTCATTCTGTTTCTTAGAAGTAAGTCACTAAGTCTAGTCTGCTCCTGACACTGTCTACAAAGCACAGTACCGTGGATGCGCAGTGGACAGGGGATTGTAGTGTAGGCCACAGAGAGGCCCTTACCACACTCACAGGGATAACCACTGGTCAAAGGACGCAAAGAGCCTGGCTTCTGAGGTGCCACCAACTGGTGCTTGGATGGGGTGAGGAAAAGAGAGAGGGAGCCACCATGCCACTATCTGGACAAGAATGAGCCTGAAATAAGTGGCCTGTGACACAAAAACAATGACTTGGAGAGGATATCTGGTCAGCACAGGACACAGCGGCCATTTGGGCCCCTCTGCACTGCTCTGGCCATTTCTAAAGTCTGTGGACCGCAATTCGCATCCACAGACAACTCAGAATAGAGTGTGCCAATTGTTGGGCATGAAATGGGAACCAGTTTGGGTTGAGCACTAGGGTAATTACAGATAAAACCAGATACTGCTTGCCTCATACCTCTGCTCCTGAGTACTGGAATTATAGGTATGAGCGACTACAGCAGCTGGCCATTTAATTTAAGGGATTCCCATGAAGTGGAGACCTGCCCAGCCCAGGACTCGCCAGCAGTAGGCCAGTCCACAGCCTCTCAAACTACACGGTGGTCCAGCGCTACTTACAGACTTCTTATAAACTTAGAGACTGTTCCTGTATTCTGTTCCTTCATTCTGAGGCAGGATAGAGAGGCTGGGAAACTGTGGGATCATAGAAAGAAAAAGGAGCCCTCACGCCAGAGTCTGGTTGAAGCCTCCCACCAGCTGAAAATCAAACATTCTAACACAATTAACAACATTCCTTGTGAAAGCTGCTGGCCTAGGGAGAATACAGGGCTGACAGGATGGCTCAGGGGGCAAAGGTGCTTGCTGTCCCGCCCAGTGACCTGAGTTTGATCCCCAGAACCTATGTGATGTAAGGAGAAAACTGACCCCTGTAACTTGTCCTTCGATGGCCACATGTGTCCCCCAGAGATCGATAGATAGGTAGATAGATAGATAGATAGATAGATAGATAGATAGATAGATAGACCGACAGACAGACAAACAACAGGCACTAGTTAGACTAGTAGGGTAGATTTTGTTTGTTTCCACAGTACTGGGGCCTAAACCCAGAGCCTTGGAGATTCCAGGGAAATGGTTTATCACATCTCAGTCCTGATAGGAACAGATCTGAATCAATAAGAAACTATTGCAATACAGAAAGCAGGCCAGGACGAACTGAACTCAACTCTGGTTTCTGCAGAGGAGAGCTAGGTAACCAGGAAGAGGTACATAGTAAGCTCCAATTCAAAAACTGGAAAGGAAGTGTTGGTTCATGTGAAACCTATTGGGGTTTTGTTAAGTAGTGGTTATAAAATGAGGTTCCTTCAAGGCTGGGAGACAGGGCTCTGTCTTCAGATTGTAGCTGGAACAAACAATATTGTCCTCATGTCCAGACAAGGTCTTCTTATGTAGCTCAGGATACCCTTAAACATGTAATCCTCATGCTAGGTTTATAGGAATATACATATATGTACCTGATGAATGTACTTGACTCCAACAAGACAGACAGGCATATAGACAAATAAAACATAGGTACCTATATGTCACACACACACACACACACACACACACACACACACACACACACACACACGCATTTGACTTTTTGAGTCAAAGTCTTACATGTAACCAAAGTGAACCTACAACTAGGCATCCTCCTGCCCCAGCCTCCTGGGTGCTAGCATCACAGGTGGGTGCCTCCATGCTCAGCAGCAGTAAATTCTTTTGGCTGCCTTCAGTTTTCTGGAGCAGGTACTATAAGTCGAGATGGGGTAATCCTAGAGATCATAACTTGAGCTGTTAGAAATGTAGTGTTTGGTCAAATCTTTACAAGTTTTGGTTCTAGAGGAGAAACAGCTAAGAGGTGTGTGGCTAGAATTTGGACACAGATCTGGGCCCCGGTTTAGGCCATCCAGGCCCTTTCCTCCCATCTGAGGTCAAAGGCTCAGAGGTCAGGGTGCCTCCTCCTCTGAGTGGCTCCGTCTTCTCACGGAACTCCAGGTCTGTGCCCTCTTTGTTCAACATGGCCTGTTTTAGGGTGCTTCGTGTCCACATCTTCCCTTTTGAATGAAGAAAAAAGCTGTATTTGAATTGCTTTGTGACTTCTGTTTGAGTTAGCAGGGCCTGCGTCTCCCTCCTCCTCCAGTAACAAGTGGTTTTCTGGAATCAGACCAGCAAGGATGGCATGAGGCCCTGAAGTCCTAACTAACCAGTCCTGGGGGCACAGAACCAGTCTATCCACAAGACCTGCAGAGCAAGTGTAACCCTGGACCAGAGTGTGTGTGTGTGTGTGTGTGTGTGTGTGTGTGTGTGTGTGTGTGTGTAAAAGGTGCAGGGGGGAGCTTGATGTAGCTCCCTTCCCGATAGCCTGGTCCCTCTCTTGTTCATCTCATTGTTACTGGTATTTCCTGTCAAAGCTTGAAACACATTTATGTCTTCATTTGGCCAGAAGAGCAGTAGCGGACTGAGGGGGGATGATTATGAGAGTCCTGGTGGAGACTATATGGATCCCCAGGTGCTGGGAGATGTCAGGCTTCCACGGTCTCCTTTGCTCACATTGTGCTTCTCAGTCCCCTGTATGCTCTGACTTCTGCTGACCAGCACAGTCATGACAACCACATCTTCAGTGATGAGGGAACATGAGTGGGTCTCGCTGCTGGGCCTGGAGCAGGGACAGGGTGAGTAAGGGTCATGAATTTTCAGAATAATACAGAAATGGACACCTGACAATGTTGTTAAAAAATCCTTGCTTTGTTTGTTGGTATTTTTGAAACAGGATCTTGCTACATAGCCCAGGCTGGCCTCAGACTCATGCCAATTTTAGTGCTATGGCCTCCTAAGTGCTGAGATTACAGGCATTCCTGCAAGGTTTTTTTTAAAAATAATTTTTATTATTATCTTATAGGAGCCAGGAGTGGTAGAACACGCCTTTAATCCCAGAACTCAGGAGGCAGAGGCAGGCGGATCTCTGTGAGTTAGAGGCCAGCCTGGTCTACAAAGTAAATTCCAGGACAGCCAGGGCTGTTACACAGAGAAATCCTGTACTGAAAAACAAAACAAAACAAAACAGAAAATGACCACATAGGAACTGGAAAGATGGCTCAGTGGTCAAGAGCACTTACTGCTCTTGCAGAGGACATAGTTTCATTTCCCAGCACCTACATGGTGGCTCGAAGCCATCCATTACTCCAGTTCTAGGGGATCCAATGCCCTTTTCTAACCTTTGTGAACACCAAATACTCACATGGTGCACTCATAAAATAAATGAATAAATATAATAATAAAAAAAAGAATAGCGTGGGCTGGAGAGATGGCTCAGTGGTTAAGAGCACTTAACTGCTTTTCCAGAGGACCTGGATTCAATTCCTAGCACCCATATAGCAGCTCACAACTGTCTGTAACTCCAGTTCCAGGGTATCTGATACCCTCACATGGACAAGCATGCAGACAAAACACCAATGCACATAAAATAAAAGTAAATAAATAATTTTTTAAAAAAGAGTAGTTTTGGTGGGTGGTGGTACTGCATGCCTTTAATCCCAGCATTCGGGAGGCAGAGCCAGGCGGATCTCTGTGAGTCCAAAGCCAGCCTGGTCTACAGAGCGAGATCCAGGACAGGTACCAAAACTACACAGAGAAATCCTGTCTCAAAAAAAAAAAAAAAGAGTATTTTTGAAGGTCAGTGGTGGCACACACCTTTAATCCCGCCACTAGGGAGGCAGAGGCAGACGGATCTCTGTGAGTTTGAGGCCAGCCTGCTCTAAAGAGTAAGTTTCAGGCCAGCTAGAGCTTTTTCTGAATAGGAAGAACTTTTAACTTAGCTATGAGGAGGGGAGTAAACTAAGAAAGAAAGGGCTTGTGGGGAAAGAGTAAGGCACACTCGGGGTGGGTGGAGGCTTTTCAAGGGGGAATCCTAAGGGTATCCGTGATAGCTAAGGATAGGGTTTTGGAGGCTTTTGGTATTTCATTGCTCAACAGGTTTCTAAAAGACTCTTCTCTGCTGTATCTTTTCTCCTTTTTAGTGAGTGAGATTGCAGGGTGGTTCTGGAGGTGCCTTGGACAAAATCGTAATTATATAAGATAAAACATGGAAACATGGAACAGAAAGGTCCCACAAAGGGGTTGGAATATGTCTTTTCCTATAAATGGTTTTTCTTGTGAGATCCTAGAAAATAACAGGTTTACAGTTGGGAAGGGAGAAAGGCCACAGATGCTTAGGCCTATAGCATGATTCATCGCTGTTTTAACATTCATTTGAAATACCTCTATGGGAAAGAAACATTGTTTCTATAGTAAATATTGACAATCAATGTATTGGAATTTTTTAAATGTTAGATTTGTGTGTGTGTGTGTGTGTGTGTGTGTGTGTGTGTGTGTGCATGAGTGTTTTATTTGTATGTCATGTAGTACCCATGGAGGTCAGAAGAGGGAATTGGAGTTAACAGATGGTTGTGAACCACTACGTGTGTACCAGGAATTAAACCCAGGACCTCTAAAAGAACAACAACCACTGAGCCATCTCTCCAGCCCCATATATTGGAAATCTTGACTCTCAGCTGGCAAGATAATTCAACCAGATTTCCTGACTCTTTTCCATTCCCATGTTCCTTTAATTTTTTCTTTCTGTCCTCAGTTAACAAAGTCAGATTGCTGGGTTCAGATCCCCAAGCTACCACTTGTTAGCTCTGTGAGCTTGGGAAGGTCTTTCTGAGCCTCATCCGTATAAAATGAACATGAATAATAGTGTCAGCAACATAGGAATATTGGGAGGGGGAGTTGTTAATGAGGAAATAGTTGAAGTATAAGTCCAGGTGAGAAAGTTACAGACCTCTAAGAACAGAAGGCTAAATCTTTTATTAGCTATCAGCAAGAGCAGGCTCTTGACCTAAAGAGCTCTTGACACTAAAGCTCAGAAGTACAGGGATTTTTTTTTAAAGATTTATTTATTTATTATGTATACAGAAGAGGGAGCCAGATCTCATTACAGATGGTTGTGAGCCACCATGTGGTTGCTGGGAATTGAACTCAGGACCTCTGGAAGAACAGTCAGTGCTCTTAACCTCTGAGCCATCTCTCCAGCCCCAGGGATTTTTTTTAAAGATTTATTTATTTATTATGTATACAGAAGAGGGTTCCAGATCTCATTACAGATGGTTGTGAGCCATCATGTGGTTGCTGGGAATTGAACTCAGGACCTCTGGAAGAGCAGTCAGTGCTCTTAACCTCTAAGCCATCTCTCCAGCCCAGTACAGAGATTTTTTAACAGCAAAACTCACAATTAAACCACTGTCAGGTGTAGGTCGGGGAAACCTGGTAACATTTGAGTTGACTACAAATTCAGCAGCTATTTTGGTTATCATCTGGGCCATGGTCAGGGTCGTGAAAAGTCCCAAATGGGATGTGAATGTGTTGCTAAGGTGGATATGACTGTTCGGGGGGATTTAGGGACTGAAAATTGCCTGAGCAGACACAAAAATGGAGCCAGGGTAAGATCACGACAATGTCTTAGTCACTGTTCTATTGCTGGGAAGGGATACCATGATCAAGGCAACTCTTATAAGGAAAGCATTTAATAGGGGACTTGCTTACAGTTTCAGAGGGTTAATCCATTATCATCAAGATGAGGGCATGGCAGAATCAAGGTGATGCTCATGGCTTTGGAGCAGTAGCTGAGAATTACATCCTGATCCAGGGAGAGAGAGAGAGGTTTGGCTGGGTGTGGGCTTTTGAAATCTTCAAGCCCATCCCCAGTGACACAGTTCCTCCAACAAGGACATACCTCCTAATTCTTCTTAAATAGTGAGACTCCCTGATGACCAAGCATTCAAATCTATGGGCCTATGGGAGCTATCCTTATCCAAGCCACCACACAGAGCAAGGCCGTTGTCTTGGTCGCTTCATAAGTATTTGATGACATTATAGTTCTATTCTACTACATTCATCATGAGCCTCACTAAGAATGACTAGGGCTGTGATTACGGCTTACCCAGCCCAAGGCCCTAGATTCAATCCCTAGAACATTAAAAATAAAACAATAGATAAAATTTAAAAATAAAAATAAAAAATAGAGTGATGACTGGGCCACACTTAATTGGTGTTCCATCAATATCTATATCTACCTATCTGTCTAGCCATCCATCCTCTGTCTCAGTGCTGAGGATCATACCCAAAGACTTTATTTTTTATTCTTTCTCTTTTTTGGAGAGGGTAAGGGTAGTTGAGACAGGATCTTGCCTTGTAGTGCTGGGATAGGCATGTACAACCATGCTCAGCTCTAAGCATTTGTTTTTTTTTTTTTTTAAGATTTATTTATTCATTATGTATACAGTGGTCTTCCTGCATGTGTGTCTGCAGGCCAGAAGAAGGCATCAGATCTCATTACAGATGGTTGTGAGCCATCATGTGGGTGCTGGGAATTGAACTCAGGACCCCTGGAAGAGCAGGCCAGTGCTCTTAACCATTGAGCCATCTCTCCAGCAGCATTTGTTCTTTACAAAGGAATGGAGGACAGGAGGGAATGACCTGTCGACAGTATCCCGAAGGCCCTCCTCACTTGTTCACTCCCTGGCCAGTTGATGGTTTTGATTTATTTATCAAGTAGGTTAAACGTTCCTAACTCAAAAATCTGAAATCTAAATGTTCCTAAATCCTGAAGGTGTGTGTGTGTGTGTGTGTGTGTGTGTGTGTGTGTGTGTGTGTGTGTCTGAAGGTGGGGCAGGGGAAATGCCCCACACCACAGCTAGAGTCAGTTCTTCTTCCATCATATACATCCTAGGGATCAAGTTCAAATCGTCAGGATTGACATCAGGTACCCTAACTCATTGAGCCTTTTTTTTTTTGGACATTTATTTATGTGTGTGCCTCAAAGGCCAAAGAGGGTTGTATGATTCCTTGGAGTTACAGGTGTTTGTGAGCCACCTAATGTGGTGGCTGTGCTCTAAACACAGGTCCACCACTGAGCCATCTCTAGCTCCCAAGCTCCCAAGCTATCTTTTTAAAGTCTTTTCCCCCCCATAACAGGGTTTCTCTGTGTAGCCCTGGCTGTCCTAGAACTCGCTTTTGTAGACTAGGTTGACCTCAAACTCACAGAGATCTGCCTCTCTCTGCCTCTCTAGTGCTGAGAGTGAAGGTGTGCGCCACCATCACCCATTCTGAAACAAGGTTTCTCTGTGTAGCGCTGGCTGTCCTGGAACTTTCTCTGAAGACCAGGTTGGCCTTGAACTCAGAGATTCAACAACCTTTGCCTTTTAGGTGCTGGGATTAAAGGCAACCGCCAGGGTTTTGGTTTTTCAGGAAAGGTTTCTCTGTGTAGTCCTGGCTATCCTGAACTCTCTCTGGACCAGGTTGTACTCAAACTTAGAGATCCAGTTCCCTCTTCCTCCTGGATGCTGGGTTAAAGGCATGCGCCACCATCACCCAGCTAAAAATCTTTTTTATTGTTTTTGTGTGCATGGATTCAGTTTTGCCTGAATGTATGTCTGTGTGCCATGTGCATGCCTAGTACCTGGGGCGGGGCGGGGCGGGGGGGGGGGGGGGGGGGGGGGTGGGGGCAGAAAAGGGCAAAGAGGGCAAAAGACCATCTGAAACTGGAGTTACAAACAGTTGAGTTGTGAACAGCCATGTGGGTGCTAAGACTTGAACCTGGCCCTCTGGGAGAGCAGCAAATGCTCTTAACCTATGATCTGTCTCTCCAGCCCCCAGTGAGCTATCTGACAGACTCAATATAATCCCTTTGAGTGCCAATATGATGCCGCAGTGGGATGTTCCACACTTGACCTTATGTGACTCCAGACAAAGTGTCGGAGCATTGGAAATACATAACATCGCTTCTTTGTCTTGAGATCAAATGTAAACAATACAACATCACTTCTGGGTGTGTGGATTTTTGTTGTTGTTGTTTTTAGTTTGTTTGTTTTTTGGTGGTTTTTTTTTTTTGAGACAGGGTTTCTCTGTGTAGCCTGTCTGTCCTGGAATTCACTCTGTAGACCAGGCTGGCCTCAAACTCACAGAGATCCTCTGCCTCCTGAGTGCAGGGATTAAAGGTGTTCACCACCACCACCCGGCTCCAGCTGTGTATATAAGGCACACATGAAAGAAGTAAATGTGTTTGGGCTTGGTCCCTTTCCCAGGATGTCTCCTTATGTAGCATTTTCTGTTCCTCTGAGCCCTTAGTTCCTCTGGGAAGGAAACTGCTGCTTGCTGAGCCCCATTCTCCAAGGGAAGAAACAAAGACCAGAAGGTGACTTTCACGGGTTTCCCAGCAAGTGAGAAGCTGAGTGCCTGGTCTGACTCTCATCTCAGATTAGCAAAATCTGGTATTTCTTGCTGTTTCCTGTGGGTCAGGCCTTGTAATACCCACTAATAGCTAAACCCGTCCGTCTTCCCATTGCAGGGCCCCATGATTCCTGCTTCATGCACAACGGCTTGGTGAGCCCCCCAAGTGTATCAGTTTGCATTCTTTGTCTCACAGACGCTACAGATAGGAATCTGACAGTCGAATAACTTGCTACCCAGTGCCTGTGCTGACTTATTTATTCATTTTTTTATTTTTAAAGGAAATAAGACATAGTTTATTCTGGAGCCTTTATGAGTGACCATGGTTCTGGAACACAGGTTTAGGTTACCCCCAAATTCCTCATTCCAACGTGGAAGCAGTTTCACGAGGATTTTATAGTGTTACAGAAGAAAGAAAGTCATAAATCAAGGCAAGTTTAAAATACGTTGGTGGGTACACCAGACAGGAAAACACATTGAGATGGGGGAAACTTATAAAGGTCCAAGATGATATTTGATGACACTCTTAGCTTTCCACAGTACTGGATTCCAATCTGCTTATCAGTCTCTGCAGACAGACTCCTTCCAAGAGATTTTTTTTTTCATCAACTCATTTTACATCCTGGCCACAGCCTCCCCCACCTCCACACCTGCCCACTCCCCACCCTGCTTCCATCCCCAATCCCCTCCTCTTCCATCTTCATCCAGGAAAAGGGCAGGTCTCCTATGAGTATCAATAAAGCATGGCATATCAAGTTACTGTAAGACTAAGCACCTCTCCATGTTTTAAGGCTGGGCAAGGTGACCCAGTAGGAGGAGTAGGGTCCCAAAAGCCAGTGAAAGAGTCAGAGACAGCCTCTGCTCCCACTATTAGGAGTCCTACAAGGAACCAAGCTCCACAACTGTAACATGTATGCAGAGTGCCTAGGTCAGTCTCATGTAGGCTCCCTGGTTGTCGGTTCAGTCTCTGTGAGCCCTCGTGAGCCCAGTTAGTTGATTGTGTGAGACTTCCCACGGTGTTCTTGACCCCTCTGGCTCCTACACTCCTTTCTCCTCCTCCCCTGCAGGATTCCCAAACTCTACCTAATGTTTGGCTGTGGGTCTCTGCATCTGCCTCCATCAGTTGATGGATGGCGCCTCTCTGATGACAGTTGGGCCAGGCACCAACCTGGTCACAGGAGATGGCCAGTTTAGACTACTTATCCACTATTGCTAGGGGTCTAAGCTGGGGTCCTCCTTTGAGACTCTCATTATATATCCTTGGTTGTCCTGGAACTCACTATGTGCCTACCATCCTGTGCCTAAACATACTGTCATGGAACCAACAACCTTGGAGGACAAGAGGTAAAGCCTTCATTTTTCCCTGTAAAAGGACATTGTAAAGTTAGGTCTAGGAATGCAGGTCTGTTTAGATGCAGGATGGTATGCAGGAGAGAGCTGGACAATGAAGTCCGTTGTTCATTCTGTGAGTAGACACTGTAGGATTTCTCCTGGTGGGCTCTCAATGATAGTGTGCTTAGCATATTCAAGGCTCTGGGAGAAAAAAAGAATCTTAGCTATAGAGACACATGCCTAGAATCCCAGAACTTGGGAGTCTCAAACAGAAGGATGCAAAGTTCCAGGCCAACCTGAGCTATATGGCAAATCCTATTTTTTTTTAAGTGTGTGTGTTGGGGAGTGGGGAGAGCCTGGCATTGTGGCACATACCTTTAATCTCAGCACTCAAAAAGTAGAGGCCAGTCACCTGTGAGTTCTAGGCCAACTTGGTCTACAAAGCAAGGTCCAGGCCCGCCAGGGCTACACAGTGAGACCCTGTCTGAAAAGGGGGAGGGAGCTGGAGAAACGGCTCAGCAGTTAAGGGAGCTTCCTGACCTTTCAGAGGACACCAGTCCACTTCCCAGCACCTATGTTAGTACAATTGCCTGTAACTCCGGTTCCAGGGGATCGAACACCTTCAATTGCTGTTAGCACCCACATGCTATAAACAAACCCCAATGCAGACATACACATATACATATAATTAAAAATAAAACAGGTGTTTAAAAACAAAAACAAAACAAAGCCCCCAGATGGAGTAATACAGCCACATCCACCTTCCTGTTGGAGGGAGGGAGAACTGGGTGAGCATCAGGGGCTCTCCACCTGGGTTCAGAAGCCTCCAGGTGAGGCTCAACTCCCAGCCTTCCTGCCTTCCCCACAGGCCATCTTGGTGGCACCATGGGGCTAGTTCTGAGCTTTGGCACTGACGTCACATGACCTAGGGATTCCCCCGTAAAGCACAAGCTGGAAACACAGGAGCTGAGTTCCAGTCTCCGTTCTGTTACCGCTCTCCACGTGCATCCTGTAAGACTTTCCTTCCCATGGCTCCGCTGAAATCAGTAAATGCTGCCCCCCGGTTCAGGGTTCCCCCAGCTCTGGAGAACCCGCAGGGTGTGGGAAAGAACTAGAAACTTGGCAGATGGCCCTTTCACTCTTGCTCTAGGTTTTAATTTCCCTGTGTAATCAGTGGCTGACTTTGAAACTAGCTGTCAAGTCTCAATGAGGAAACTGAGGTCCAAGATTGGCAAGTTACACACTAGGAGCCACACCCCCAGCTTCCTCAGTTCCATTTCTCACCTCTTACCACATCCCTTCCATTTCCTGCTGGCTCCAGCCTAAGCCAGAGCACCTGGGACACTGAAGTGGGAAGAGTTCAAGTTTGAGGCCAGCCTGGGCTACATGAGACCACGTCCTTTTTTATCTTTTAGTTTTTTGTTTGTTTGTTTGTTTTGTTTTGTTTTGTTTTGTTTTGTTTTGTTTTTTGAGGCAGGGTCTCTCTGTGTAGCCTTGGATGTCCTTGCAGACTAAGCCAACTTCATAGAGATCTGCCTGCCTCCGTTCCTGAGTACTGGGATTAAATGTGTGTGCCTCTGTGCCTGGCTTGAGGCCCTGTCTTACCTAGATAGCTAGAGATAGAGAGATAGAGAGATAAAGAGATAGACAGACAGACCGACTGACCAACTGGTAGATGAGGTTCAAAAATAAAGCATTAAGGGCTAGCAAGATGGCTAAGTGAGTACAACATTTGCCATACAAGGCCAAGGATCTAGAATGGATCCCTAAACCTGAATAAAGGTGATAAAAGATCACTGACTCCACAGAGTTTTCCTCTGACTACCACATGTGCGCTTTGACACACATGCCCTATACACACACACACAAATTATAAAAAATTAATAATGATAATAATAATAATGATTAAGCAGGGAAAGGATAGAAAATGCAGAGACAAGTGGATGGTTTGGGTTGGGTTTCGAGGAGAATTGTGTAACTCCCACCTGAGGGAGAATTTTATTTGTGGGGTGGGCCATCTGAGAAGGTGAGACAGGAGTTAGCCGGGACCTTCAAAGAGTAAACTCTTCAGCTATCTGAGCACAGGAAGGAGGAGCAGCAAGTGCAAAGGCCCTGAGGATCTGCTGTTCTAAAAGCGACGAGGAGGCCGGTGTGGCAGAAGCATGTGCATGGGAGTAGAGAGAGCAAGATACGACAGCTGCAAAGCATCCCTTTGAGATAAGGTTCGTGTCAGGAGGGGATGAGCCGTGACCCCAGGGAAACCAAAAGGGAACAGGTCCAGGGCTCGGCATTCTGACAGGCAGAGTCACTTGGGCAATACTGGGCACAGCACTCCGGGTGCTAGAGCTGGCATAAAGTGAGGGCGCCTCCAACTGACGGTCAGGGGAAGTGATGCAGGCCGGAGGGACTGGTAGGGAAGGCCAGGGTCCAGAAGGCTGTAATCAGAGAGGTGATTTATTCATGAGGGGGACAGACAGTGGGAGGGCCAGTGGACAGAACTGAGGGAGGACCAAGGGCTGTGCTCCACGGTGGGAGTGGGGTGGCTGTGCAGAAGACCAGACCAATCTCTGTCCTTATCATCCCCTACCCCCCACCCCCCACACACACACATCAGAAATGGGTGGAGGAGATGCTCCTCCTGGGCACGGCAGCAGACACCTGACTGGACCAAGGTGTTCTGGTCCAGTGTCCCTTTCCTTCCCTGCAGCACTGGAACAGCTTCCACGACTTGGTATCTCCCTGGCACTGTGTCCCAGGCATCTTTGAGTGGACAGTGCTTAGGCAGAGCTGAGGAGCTGGGGTACCCGAAGGGGGAAGCCCCCTTGGTTTCTGTCTCACAGCGGGAAACCCCACAAGTCCCAAAAGGAAAGTGGGAGTTTGGGGAAGACCAAGAAACCCCCATGCTCTCTCAGAAGATGGGAAATCAAGGGTGTGGCTGAGAGCAGGGTTGTGCCAGAAAGGGATGCTGCGGTCAGGCTCCGTCCCTGCCCATGGTCTTCATGGTGCTGAAACACTGGGATTACTGTGGGTCGTGGCTGAGGCTTGAATCTCATACAGTCCCAAGCTGGCCACAGGCTGAACCTCAGTTCTGGTCATTGGTTGAGGTCTTATGCTAGCCTAAGCTTTCACCTCACCTGAGTCACGGCCTCAGTCAGAGGTTGCACAGCTCTGTCACTGAGGAAGCCCTAAGCCTAACACTGACCAGCCACAAGCAGAGGGTTCACTGATAGCTCTGGCCCCAAACACAGAGAGAGCACATACACTCACCCCAGACTAGGTACTGAGTTCAGCCCTAGTCCAAGTTCTGACCCTAGATATGGACTGAGCCCTAGTCCTGTGTGACTCTGTCCATAGACTGAGCCATTGTCTGAATAAAGCTGATCATGATAGCATGGCCTTGAGATGGGTCTCCTTCAGCCCTGACACTTGGTTACAGACACCTGAATGCCTTCCCTCAGTGCATCAAACTAGTCCCCGCCAGCCCCACACAGACTCATTCCTCACTATGGAGCTATGACTTCCCGCACACTCTTCAGCCATCTGGTAAACCAAATGAGGGTATGGATGAGTCAGCCCCACCAAGTCCCCTCTTATGGGTAATTCCCTTACCTGGCCATCTGTCATTCAAAGGACAATGGACTGGCAATGGCCCTTGGATACTAGTAACAGCAGAGATGTATGAGGAAGTTGGGTCTTTTGGGTCCCACCAATGGACAGAACTATGTGAGTGGACAGAGTCCCAGAGGTGGGGAGCTGAGGGAGGGGCTGGACCTGGGAGCCCAAACCGTGGATCTGGAGCTCAGATGGGCTGAAACCCTAGCTTCCCGCCACCCCCATGCTTCCCCCTCTGGGAAGGGAAATTACATTTCCCCATTTTAGAAGGGAAGACTCAGTGAGCAGAAAGCTGAAAGTACACGCACGACAGAAAGCGAAACTGGGCGCAGCCCCCAGTATAAGACCCCCCTGCCCAGGAGATGGCTGCACACAAAGGCTGGGCCCTGACATGGGCCAGGTGACAGGAGGCCTTGGCTGGCGTGAGTTGGAAGCTGGGACTGGGCAGAGGGGTGGGAGGTTTGGTGGAGCCTGGGAGAGTTTAACAGGTAGAGTTGGGGCAGAGGGCTGAGGGGCAACACTTTGGCTAAGCTAATGGACATGGCCGGCTGACCACAGCAATGAGCCTGGTGTGAGTGGGCAGGGGCTAGAGCAGTGGAATTACAGCTTTGCCCAGGCTGGACCAGTGACGGGACAGCTCGGCTGGGATGTGTAAGGAGGACTGGATAAGCAGGCTGGCCGAGAGTAGGACTATGTAGACAAATGAAGACTGAGAACTGAGGATAGTCAGAGGAACATGGGGGGTGGGGGAAGCTGGAATAAGTGGTGACTGGGACCAAGGGGGCAGCCCCTCTGAAGCTTAGAAGGTTGCCCAGTCTGCAGCTGGTAGCTGAGGAGCTAGGGACAGAACTGTAGGGAAAGGGGCAAGTGGCAGGACGGGGCAGGGACCAAGAGCTGGAGGACGAGGGCAGGATTCACTACAAAAGGGGTCTTGGAGTGTCCAGAACCTAGAGAGGTGGTAAGTGGGTATGAGTTAGAACAGCTTAGTCTGGGGTGTGATATTTACCAGGGCCCAAGGGTACATGCTTTGTCCTCATCCTAGAGCTAGGTAAAATTGTGTTTTGCTTTACTCTTCAGGATGCTAGAGAGTCAGAATGGTTCCCAAGCCAAGAAGCCTGAATGCCAGAGATCTCAGGCACTACCTACTTCTGAAAGTCCATTAACCTCTACCGAGGGCACTTAGAGGCGGCTTAGAGATTATGAATGGACAGAGAAGGGGCCTGGGGAGGAGCAGGAGTGGGGCTGGATTTGGGGATGGTTTTGGTTTGGGTTTCGAGGGGGAATTGTGTAACTCCCAATTGAGAAACCTCCGAAGACTGCCCTCTTCCCAGTGCCCCCACTCCGGAGCCCTGCTCCTCTCTTGGGAGCCTGGGACACAGAGATAAGACGTGACCTCCTCAAGGAGGAGTAGGAAGCTGACCTCCTCCCTCCCATGAGTGCCACCCCACCCCATGTCCCTTTGTACTACGCTGCTGGTTTACCCCAGAAGGGTTCCAGTGCATGATGGCTTACTGCCTTCCACCTGAGTCCCTGGAAGAGAGCCACTCACTGGCTTGGTTAGGTCTTCCCTATGGCCCTAGGTCAGTTCAAAGCACCAAAGCTGCCTGGGTGTGCCCAAGGAATCCTTGGCAGAACATGGTGTCCCCACTTCTGAGGCAGGTGGCTACTTCGTCTGAGTTCCCTGGGCAAGCATTCTGGCCTGTGTTTGGACGGATCTGGAATCTAATCCTGCCTCCCTGTTCCTCTCACTGTCTGACTTTGGCTAGTCATTTTACCCAATCTCAAGATCTTTCTCCACTGTAAAATGGAGAAAGTACTAGCGACCAGGCTACATGCATGCAGGTATGCAGGCAATTGACCAAGGGAGTTAGTGTGTGTGTGTGTGTGTGTGTGTGTGTGTGTGTGTGTGTGTGTGTGTGTCAAGATTCTACCTTTGTCTTCTTACAACAGTGGTACTTGTACAGAAATGGCACAGGGCAGCCTCTGTGGTCCAAATGGGGGTTCTGAGGGGGCAGCTTGAAGACGCCAGTGAAAGGGACTCAGAGCTTGTATAACTTGTATAACTTTCTCCAGGGGTCTCCATCTTGTCCCCTTTGCCCCTCTCTCCAGGGCTCAGCCTGCTGCTGCTACCCTTGCTTCTGGTACAAGCTGGTGCCTGGGGGTTCCCAACAGGCCCCCTGAGCCTGCAGGAGCTGCGCAGGGAATTCACAGTCAGCCTGTACCTTGCCAGGAAGCTGCTCTCTGAGGCGCAGGGCTATGTCCACAGCTTTGTGAGTCTCCCTGAGGCAATCGGGTCTGGAGGTGGGGACACCCCCGTGTCCCACTGGGCCCCACTAACAGAACTTGCCCTTCAGGCTGCATCTCGATTGCCAGGAGTGAGCTTGGACCTTCTGCCTCTGGGACACCATCTCCCCAATGTTTCCCTGACCTTCCAGGCATGGCGTCATCTGTCTGTGAGTGAAGGGCGCGGGCTTGGGAGACTGGCAATGAAGCATTGACATGGACAAGGGTTTGAGTGAATGTGGATCTGCAGATTTATGTGGTTAATATGCCTCCATAGAGGTGAAGCTGGAAGCCGAGGATAGTGGCACACATCTGTAACCCCGGTACTTGGGAGGCAGAGACTTCACTTTGAGAGAGAGAGAGAGATAGGAGAGGGACAAAGGGAGATGGAGCACACTGGAATTTGAAAATGGGAACAGGAAGATAGTGAGAATGACTTTGGGTGGAGGAAGAGGTGGGGCTGGGATTGAGATGAGATTGGGAAAGGAGGTAGTTGTGGGAAAGAGATGGGCTGGTCACTGGGAAGGGAGTTGGGGGTCAGGTCAGAGATGAGAAGACCGCTGTGGATATGGGTGAAAATTAGCCTGGGGATGTTAGAAGGGGGTGGAATGAGCAAACGATGGACACTGCAGAGGGAGTTGGGTTGGAGTGGGAACGAGGTAGCAAAGCAGGTAGAGATGTTGGAAAAGGGATGTGATTGACAAGTTGGATAGGGTAGCAAAGGAAGGAGTGGAATGAGGCTGTGGATGGAGGGAGATAAGCCGAGTTGAGGCCAGAGAAGAGTATGGGCCAAGAAGGAGATGGGATAGAGCTCAAAGCAATGGTGGGGGAACCCAAGAATAAAGTCAAGGAGGCAGCAAGATGGCTCGGTAGATAAAGGTGCTTGCTGTCAATCCCTGGGCTCCACGTGGTGGAAGAAGACCACCAATTTCAGCAAGTTGTCCTCTGACCTCCACAGGTGTGTGCACACATACACATACACACATGCTAAAAACAGACACAATGTAATAATATTTTGTTGTTTTTTTTGAGACAGGGTCTCACTATTTGCTCTGGCTGTCCTGGAACTCACTATGCAGACCAGGCTGGCCTCAAATTCACATCTACTTGCCTCTGCCTCCCGAGTGAGAGGGTTAAAGGCATGCACCACTGCGGCCGACACAATCAATTTTTTAAAGAGTAAATTTGAGGATGAAATGGAATCTGGAATGAAAAAGAGACCCACATAAAGCTGGGGCTGGGTTTGGGGTTCTGCAGGAGTCTCTTGACCATCCCCCCTCCCTTCAATAGGAACCAGAGAGACTCTGCTTCCTTTCCACCACACTTCGGCCCTTCCCTGCCCTGCTGGGAGTGCTGGGGAGCCAAGGGACCTGGACCAGCTCAGAGAGGGTGCAGCTGTGGGCCATGAGGCTGGATCTCCGGGACCTCCACAGGCACTTACGCTTCCAGGTAGAGTGCCCACTACACCCTTGGCCCCTGGTATTGACAAGCAAAATGGGCTCACTGGCTCCCTTTTGAAACACCCCTGTGAACCAGGTTGAGGAAGCCTGGGGAGACATTCCAGATCCTGTGAGTGAGTAGCAGCATCAGAGCCTGGCTCTGCCCCAAAGTCTCTGCCTGCTCTTGGGGACTGGACTCCAAGGAAAGAAGAACCTGGGGTCACCCGGGACAGACTCTGTCATCATCAGGCCCAATATCTGTTCTCCTCTCCCTCCAATTCTGACATTACTCAGATTCTCCTAGACATTTTGAAGGGCAATAGAATTTTTACCTTAGTAAAAGGAGAATAGAAAACGCAAGCAAGAGCAAGAAGTAGTTATGTCATACTTGCTGACTCTGAAAAAAAAATCCTAAATAGCAAAGAGGGACTTCCTGAGCAGCGCCCCCCCCCCAGGGTGACCCAGGAGATACAAACCCTGTTTGTAGCACCTTGCTCTACTATGGCCATTTTTTTAAGTAAAAAAAAAAATAGGTAAGGAGACTGGAGAGATGACTCAGTGGTTAACCCCACTGGCCTCTCTTCCAGAGGACCTGGGTTCAATTCTCAGCACTTACATGGCAGCTCACAACCATCAGTTCCAGGGGATCTGGTGCCTTTTCTCACCTCCTTGGAACCAGGCATGTAGGTGGTGCACAGACATACATGCAGGGGAAACACCCATACACATGAAATAAATGTAAAAGTTGATTTTTTTTTTTTTTTAAATCTAGTAAGCCAAAAGTGTGGTGATGCATTCCTGTAGTCCCAAACACTTGGCAGGCTGAGGCAAGAGGATTGTGAATTCAAGGCCATGCTGGAGTTACACAGGAAGAGTCTGCAAAAACAAACAAACACAAGAAACAGAGCTGGAGAGACAGCAGTTAAGAGCACTTGCTGTTCTCCCAGAGGACAAATGCTCACAAACATCCACAGTGCCAGTTTCAGGACATCCAGCACCCTCTTCTGGCCTCCAGGAACACCAGTCATGCAGGCAGTACACATGCTACATACAAGCAGGTAAAATGCTCATACACATGAAATAAAAATAAGTGAATCACTGAAAATTAAAAAAAAATATTTTTTTGGACTGGAAAGATAGCTCAGCAGTTAAGAGCACTGTTTACTCTTGCAAAGGACTCTAGTTTGAGTCCCAGCATCCACACAGTGGCTCACAACCATCCTGAACTCCAGTTCCAGGGACCTGATGCCTCTTCTCATCTCCTCAAGTACCGCACACATGTATTGCACATACATACAACTAGAGTACACACATACAAAAATAAATAATTTTAAAGGAAAAGGAAACAGAATAGCAGACTCAGATAAGATGTGAGACGCTGACACCAGAGGTCTGAGGTAGAGGCTGTCCAGAGCAATCACGGCCTGTGGTCACAGACGTCATTAGGAGGTGATGGATAACAGAAGGAATGGACTCTTAGGTTCGTGAGGTGGCACTGTGTGACCCATGGATCTTTTCTCACAGGTGCTGGCTGCAGGGTTCAACTGCTCGAAGGAGGAGGAGGAGGAGGAGGAGGAGGAGGAGGAGGAGGAGGAGGAGGAGGAGCTGCTCCTAGGGGCTCTGGATGGCCCCAGTCAGGTGTCATCCCAAGTGTCCTGGCCCCAGCTGCTCTATACCTACCAGCTCCTACACTCCTTGGAGCTTGTCCTGTCTCGGGCTGTCCGGGACCTGATGTTGTTGACCTTGCCCCAGCACCCAGGCCCGGCTTGGGGTTCCTAAACCTAGCTTCCAGCCCTCTGGAGGGACTTTTAAGCTCCCTTCCCACATCCACTAAGACTCTAAGGCTGGAGTCTGGCCGACAGTGCAGGACAGTCTCTGGCCCATCTGCCTTAGACCAGGCAGGGTTTCACTAGTCCCCAGCCCTGACCCAATAACTTAAAAGCCCAACAGTCCTCACCAGATATTTATTTCTTGGATATTTATTTATTTTTAGAAAATGATGGTTTATTTATTGTTTCATTCTTGAGTTAGGCCACCATGCTGGGTGCCTAATAAAGCCCTCTGGCCCACTTTGTGTCTCCACGTCTTCACAGGAGTGTCTGACACCCACTGAGCAGGAGAGCTTGGGAACAGTCCGAAGCTTCTGCCTACCCAGAACCTCTCGCTACTTCTATGTTCTTGGAGTTCCTGCAACATTCCCCAACTCTGGCCTGGAGGTTACCATAGCAACCTGCAGTTGTGATATTGAGCTATCATTTTAGAAACTCAAAGCAACTGGTCTGCTGCCCACGGTCATTGACTCCAGGCAGCGCTCTTTCCTTTGGAGGGAGGGGGGCTTCCATCCCAGAGGTGTGTTATCTTACATAGCTCTCTGTGGGGCTCTAGCATGATGGGTAATTGGGGGGGGGGGGATCATACAGGGAAGATTTAGGGGAGAAGAGTCTTTCCAACCCCGTCTTCCTTGTGGTCTCCTGAGTAGCCGAGACAGATGGGAAAGGTGACCAGGGCAGGGACCTATGATAGATACCAATGGGGCAGGTGCCCCACCAGCTTACACTGGGGAATTAAACTCCTTAGATTCAAGGTCTTCATAAACATCTGGTTTAGCTGAGGCCCAGAGGGTAAAAATGATGTGTTCCAGTAGCTGAGGGAGTCAAGGGTAACAAGAGTGCAGCAGAGCGTTCTGACCCCTCCCTTAGGAGGCCTGTCTCACAAGGGCTCTAGGCCCTGTCACTGTGGCTTTGGCCGGCTCAGTCGGGTTTGCAGCTCCTGCATCATGCCGGGATGAGCGAAGCCAAACCTGTAGAAGGAACAGACCCATGGGAGCTGGACCCCAATGCCCACAGCCTCCTCACCAGCCCAAGTGTAGTGCCCCTGTGCCTACCCGTGTCCCAGCACTTTTTTCCTGGCTGGCATTGGAGTCCCTTCAGGCCTTGGGGCACTTAGCTCTGAAGTTTCCTCTGGTTGAAGAGGTGACGGCTCAGGGAACAGCTCCTCTTGGGGTTGGGGACTGGGAGGGTCATACTGCTGTGGCTCAGGAGCAGAGATTCGACGTAAAGAGGGCCTTGAGCGCCGCCGTGAGGAATTTCGTGAGAGAAGCACACGACTTCGAGGGACAGAGACATCCAGGCGGGACCCAGGGAGCAGGGCCTACAGGGCAAGGGACACAGACAACTGTGGAGAGCTGACTTCCAAATTCTGCTTGTCCCTCTCGGGGTCCTGCTAGAGTCCTCACCTCAGTCCAGTTGCTGTGAGCATCCCCTGGGGCACTTGCTGTGGCCCCCGCTGATTCAGAGAAGCCAGGCACGGCTAATGTGGGAATTTGGTGTGTCTGCTGGCCTGAGGTGTCCTCCAGAGCTTCTGGATCATTCTCCTGGATCTCTGTCCTCTGTGCTTCTCTCATGGCATCCTCCACGTCGCGTAGCTTTTGTGTCTCTCCCTCAGAGTTGTGGGCCCTCCACTCTCTTGATAGCCCTGCCCTAGCCTCCTCTTCCAACAGCATCTGATCTCCTAGGAGCCCCTCAGTCTCCATGATGGTTATAGACTTCTCAGTTCTCCCTGCCTGGGAGCCTAAAGTCACACCATCCATTCCCCTCATCCCTTCTGCCATCACAGATGTCCCTGTTTCTGCCTGCTCTCCCTCTCCAGTCCCACCAACTTCTTGGACATCATAGCCAGTCACCTTCTCCTCTACTGAGCCTTCTGAGCAAGCTTCGTGCTCACTTTGCTTCTCTGGAGCCTCTTCCAGCTCGGTGACTCCTCCAGTCTCCCCTCTGCCCTTGGAATGCCAGGCTCTCCCAAACTCCCCCTCTGGAGCCATCCCAGCTTCCCATTCTGGCCCTTCCTCAGCCCCCACAGTCCTGCTACCCAAGATAAACTCAGCAGCTGAAGAACTGGCCTGTGTGTCTTCACTGTCCTGTAGGCTCAGAGCTACCTCCTCCAGCCTCCTCTTCCTGCACGTTCTGTTTGCCTCCCAAGGCACCGCAGCCTCCCCCTCATCAGCCTTGATTTCTATGGGCCTGGACTCCCCCACTGACTGGCCTGTCTCTGCTTCTTGGCTTCCCTCCAGCTCCGGGCTCATTGCTATAGAGGCCAGTCCTGCCTCTGCTCCCCACCCTGGGACCTCTGGCTGTTGAGACTCCTGGCCTCCTTCAGCCTGGACCTCCACTGCCTGCCCTGTTGCAATCTCTTCCTCACCTGCTTCTTCAGCGTCTGCTTCTACCTCCTGGGTGTTTGTGCTGTCCACATCCCTTCTCCAGTTTCCCTGGGCTTCTAGCTCAGGACCTGCAAACCCCACAGGCCTGTGATAGTCCTCCAAATGTAGCATCCCCGCTGGGCTCAGGTCTGGAGCTCGCCTGGTCTCTTCCTGACCCTTCTGTCCTTCCTCAAGTTGTTCAGTCAAGGTCTGGGAACCTCTCCTCAGCTCAGGGTCCTGTCCTTCAGTGACTTCTACTCTCAATACCTCTTGTCTCATCTGAGCGGCCTCTCTTTTCTCTCCCACATACGATTCCTCAGGCCTGGCTTCTGGAGATTCTTCCAAGTCAGGCTCACCTTGAGCCTCCTTGTGCAGGGCTAGCACAGCTTCTGTGGCCCCAGAGCTCCTTTCCTCCCTGGGGGACTCCTCCGCCTGCAGCTCCTCTTCCAGACTCACCCCCTTCTCTCCAGTGGCTGAGTCTTGCCTTTGCTCATCCTCAGAGCTGCCCTGTGTCTCCTGGTCCCCCACAGCCTGCCTCCCTGCTGTCTGGCCTTCAGTCATCTCTCTGGTTCTCCCGGTCCCCAGGGTCTGGGTCTGATGTCTAGCTTCAGCCTCTCTCTTCTCATCGATCTCATCCTGCTGGCCTCCCTTGCAAGCCTCTTCTAGGACCCAGACTTTCCCAGTAGCTTCTGGGATGCTGTCTTCTGGGTCTGGCCCATATTCTGCTTCCTGAATGCCTAGGTTATCAGCCTCCTCCCTGCCTGAGGCTGTCCAGGCCTCTCTACCCAACATGGCCCAGTCCTCAGATTCTGCCTCTGGGTTTTGTGTCCCCTGTACCTTTGCCTCCATCATCAGGACCATCCTCTCTTCTTCCTTGTCAGCCCCTCTGGCCCCAAACCCCTCGGGTTCTGCATCCTTGGCCACCCAATCTGTCTCTTTGCTGTCCTCCGTTACCTTCTGCCCACCAATACCAGCATTCTCCTCAGGCTCCCTGTGCCAGGCTGGCTGTGACTCCACTCCCCTGGCCATCCCTGACTCTGCTGCTCTGACCACCGCATCCTTTTCTTCCTTCTGTTCACAGGTTCTCAGAGGCTCCCCACTGCTCACTTCCTGCTCACCGTGCACCCAGATCTCCTGGGCTCTGTTACTGCTCCTGTCTCTGTGAGTCCCAGGCCCTGCCTCAGGCTTCAGCAGAGCATTTGGCTCCTGGCCCCTGGCACCCTCAGCTGCCTTCCTGGACCCAGTGTCCTGCCTTTCTGCTTGGGGCCTTGGGGAGCTGTCTGCTCTCCACCCCCAGGTCTGCTCACCAGCTAAACTTCCTTCTTGGCATCTTATGATCTCTCTAGGAGCTCCTACCCTCTCGCCCTGGTCACTTCTAAATCCCTCCAGTGCCTCCTGGGCTTCCTCCTCTATAACCTTCCCTGGCTTCTCTGCGGCCACTTCCCCGGGCTCTTCAGCTGCCTGCGGCTCCCTCTCTACCGTGGGGACTGTATCTCCTATGAGGTAGGACACAAAAGCGCTGAAGGAATCCTAGAAGAGAGGAGAGCAGGGTGAAGACATTCAGGGAAAGTCTAGCCCTTTCCCCAGGGGCACTACTCCAAACAAGCCCAGGTAAGAAATCTGGGGTTGGAAATCTGTGTAAGGGCCAACATAGGGTCTATCCTGGAGTACATGCACGCACTGGCGGGGGCGGGAGATTGAAAGCCAGGAAAGACTGGAGTCTGGCTAGGAGTCTGGCTGACTGTAGGAAAGAAGCCTGAGGAGAGGCTCTAAGGGAGCGGGAAAGGCGGAACTACAGGAAACGGCCGGAAGCCTCTGGGATCCCCCCTCTCACCAGTGCTCCCCGCAAGGCCTGATGCAGCCCAGGGAGACGAAGCCGGAGAAAATCCATCCTGTAGGTCTCTGTGTGTCCAGAAAGCTCACAATGACCATCAGTCCCCACCCACTAATGCAAGCCAGTCCTCCCCAGCACCCAAGACACTTCCTCTTCCCTTGTCTCTCCCTGACGTATCTCCACCCCAGGCCCTGTGCACCTCCCCCATGCTCTAGGATGACTTCATGACAGGCAGGAAAATGGCTGTATAGTGTCCAGGTGACTCAGGCTCAGGTGCACACCTGGAGCTAAAGGGCAGAGGATCAGGCCAGAAAGGAAAAAGTGGGAACAGGAGACCTCAGAAGTAGGTATGGGGGAGGGGGCATGTGGCAAGTGCAGCCCGAGTGAGTCAGGTCTTATATTCACACCTCAGCCGTTTCCGTCTCCTCCAAGCCACAGCCTTCAGCGAGAGGAAGCTCGGGTTTGTGGTTCCTGATTTATCTGGGGAGAAGCAGTCGGAGTGAGGATAAGACCAGTGGAAGTTCTGGCTTCCCACTTCCATGCCACGAACACTTCTCTGAGGGGATGAAAAGCCTGGATTGGTGTCTCCAATGCCCGTGTCCTCAACTGTGGTTATTCTTGTACTGTGGCCATTAGTTACTCACAGCTTTCTGTGAGCTCCTTAAAAACAGAAACTGCAGAATTTCTAGAGCCCTGCATGGGTAGTAGGATCCCTTTTCTCACTGGTTGAGTGATCTAGGAAGAGCACCATAGAAGGGCATATTTCAAACAGCAATCTTAATGACTGGTGGTTGAAAAGAGCTGGGACAAGTGGGCACAGGCTGCTAGAAGCCATAACAGAGGAATGGGCTTGGTGAAGAGGGGCCAAGATGTTGCCCTACCATCGAGAGGAAGGTAAGGGACTCCTTAATTGGGACAATGTGAGGTGATGTATTCCAACTGCCCCCCCCCCACCTCATTTTCCTAATTTCCAATGAGGACAATTGGCTGACATCACAGAAGAGGAAATAGTCTTGCTCAGTGAACTCAGCCCTCTGCTCTATTTCTTAGTGCTAACGGGTCTCTAAAGTCACCTGCAGGTCTAATGCAGGATTAACACTGGGGGAAGGAGACCTTGGCTTTCTCATCTGTAAAACCAGGGATTGGACTACTTTCGTGATATTTGTTGGTTCTAAGGTAATATGCCAAAGGGAATTTCTTAATGCCTTGAATGTTGCCACAGATAATTCATGGGAACCTGTTTGGTGGGTGTTTTTAGCTTTCTAGGCAATCACTATTCTGAACTACCTCTCAGTTGCTTATTTTAGGTCTTTACAACAGTCTGTAAGGACAACAGATAAGAAGGACCTGAGGCTGGACGCCTTTGCTTCCAAGCAGAACTAGTCCTTGGGGAGTCGGGTGGGTCGTAGGACAGGAGTAGGAAAGTAGCCATATTTGTTTCAGGCAAGTGAGGGCAGCAGGAAAGGAGCTGAAGCCTCCCGCGCCATGACTAGTACTGGCACATTTGGTCAGCGTCTAGAGTGCTGCTTTTCGTGGCTCTGCTTGTGGCTCCCACCGTTCCAGTTCAAAACCAGTGCTTCCAAGGCCGTTCCGAACTCTCCTTTTCTCACTCCCGAAATTTGGGAAGGCCAAAGGCGAAAATAGGACCCGGAAGTAGGGGGGGCAACTTCTAAGCACGTGATGGGAGGCGCACTGGTCCTGACACGTGACCCTCCAACCTGCTACTCTACCTTGCTGAGAGCTCAGCTGCTCTTAAAGGTACAGGCCCGGGGGCGGGGGCTTTGCTTTAGAGGGGCTGGGGGCGGGGTCGGACGGGTGGAGCGGGGGTGGCCACGAGATGGAGATCCGGGGATCTGTTGATGGACGGTCCTGGGTAGCAGACAGCCAGACCTGGGCCTGACCACGGGGCGTTGATCCTTCGCACCCACCTGTCCCAGACTTTTATCTGTTCCCTTGAAGCCAACTCCGAACACACGCTGACTCTGAGCCCTTTGGGGCACCCGAACTCGATGCTATGGGAAGCTCTGCGGGCTCGTGGAGGGGCCTTGAGGATTCTGAGAGTGAGTACCCTTGTTGGTTGTCATGGTAACGACCACCTCTGCTCCGCGACACTCCTGAGGAGCTCGGAAACTGGCCGGACCCCCGCAACAGGATACAAAACACTTGGGGCCTTCGCGGACTGGAGTGAGTAGTGGGTCACGCCTTCTCTTCCTCCCAGGGGAGGAGACCGACTCAGAGCCCCAAGCCCCTCCGCTGGATGGTCAGAGTGCCCAGTGGAAGAATGCGGTGGGCTTCTGGTAAGTGGCCTCAGAGTTGTGCAAAAGTAAAGTGCGACTGGAAAGCGGGGAGAGTCAAGCTGCGGAGAGCAATTGAATCCGCAAATACTGAGTCAACTGGTTTGTCCTTGGCCACCTGTGAGCTTTCCAAATTCCATAAAATTAGCACCGTCACCTATTGAACACGGCCTCTTACAACCTGTAGCATTATTTAATGTTTTTCTCCAACCATCTAGATTGCAACTTTGTTATTTTTATTTTTGTATGGAAGGGTCTTTGTCCTGGGCCAGCCTTACACTCTACGGGCAGTGGAGGCTTGCCTTGAGTTTCTCTACGTTTGCCTTCCAGACGCGAGGTGACAGGCCTGTAGCACCATGCCCAGCTGCCCTGCGGCTTTTATTTGCAGTGTGGGGTATTGAAAGCAGGGCCTTCCAGATGCTCATGGAGCACTCCACAAGGGAGCTCTGTCCACAGCCCGTTTGTGTTTTCCTAACCCTGAGCACTGCTCTGGGAGATGGAAATAGAGCAATATGCTTTACGGATCAAAAGGAACCCTTGGTTTTATTTTGATTCCTCCAGCACTCTGAGGTCAGGTGAGAACTTGCCGCCATTTAACATAGGAGTACACTGAGGCCACAGAAGTAGGGAGAAACTGGCTTGGGTTTCAAGCCCTGGGTATTTCTATTGTACCACAGTATATCAATGCATCGATGAGAAATGTCCCCAGAACTGAATCTTAGTGCCAGCATAGAAGAAAGAGTGGGAAAGAATGGTCAGGGATATCTTCCTGGGAGAGCCTTGGCGCTTGGCATGAGCTACTCGAATTTCAAAGCCTTTGTTTCTAACCATGACACCCACAATGTTGGAGGAAAAAAAAAGAGAGAGAGAGAGGTTGGCGTTTGAAGGGAATGGGTAAGGGAGAGATCTTTAAGGACTATCGGTGGACAGAAAGTCAGAAAGTGAAGATCTCTCCTCATTCTAGGATCCTGGGTCTTTGCAACAATTTCTCATATGTGGTGATGCTGAGCGCTGCCCATGACATCCTTAAGCAGGAGCAAGCATCTGGGAACCAGAGCCATGTAAGTGAGCCCCTCTTCACCACCACCAACCAGGGCCAGAGGTCCCCTGAAAAGCTCATGAAGTAGCCATGGGTGGACCAAGGGAGTTAAAATCCCTAGTCTCCCATACCTCCAGGGCAGGAGGGATCCTGAAGACAACGGGTACCAGATTGGTGAACTCAACTACTGGCTGGGTAAGACCTTGTTTTGTGGTGTGTTTTTTCATCTGGGCCCTGTTGACATTTGGGGCTAGGTGACTGTTGTGGATCTGGCCTGCACATTGTAGGTGTTTAGTAGCATCCCATGCCTCTACCCACTAACAGCCAAAAGTGACAGCCAAGAATGTCTCCAGATGTTACAAATGTTGCTGGCAGGTAAAATCACCCCTGGTGCAGAACTTCTGGTCGTAATGATCTAGAAAATGCATGCCCCAAGAGGAGCAGCTTCCACTTTGCAGGTTCAATAGGGAATTTGGCCCAAGATAAGATTTTACAGAAACCCAGATTTCTATATGAATGCTCTTAAATATGTTATATCCATCTTGGGGGGTTATCGTTGGCCTGTGGGCCAATAGTTTGAGATGTTTATAAACACTCTCCTTCACTGTGCATGTAGAAAAACTAAGGCCCCAAGAAGTCCATGCCTACCCAAAGCTATCTGTCAAGGTAGGGCAGAGCTGGGACTGGGCCTTGTTTAACCTCTTGCTTCCTTGTAGGAAAGACTTTCTTCTCTCCCATAGGTGGAGCCGGGCCCAACACCCATGCCTCACAACAGCTCATCTCGATTTGATTGCAACTCCATCTCCACAGCTGTGAGTACCCATGAGGCCCCCATGATCCATGCCTTTGCACCCCCATTCCCTCTGCACCCAGTTGGGACTGTCAGGATTGCAATGACCAAGACTGCCAGTTGCTGGGGGGGTGGGGAGGGCCCTTTCTGTGAGTGGTAAATATCAGCTCAGGTAACCCCCATGGTGGCTTTGTGAACTAGGCAGGGCATATGTGTGCCCTCTGGGGCTGAGAAACTGAAGCCCAGAGCGTGTCAATGCCTTTACATCTGTCAGAGGAGCCCGACGCCGGGGAAGCTGGGAACAAACCCAGTCTGTCTAACTCGAGAGCCTCAACTTGCAGCAGGTCTCACTGGCTGGCTCCACTGCCGGGCTGGGAAGGTTATGTCTGGGAGGGTCTGGGTTCTTACTGTGTTTTCCTGTCTCAGGCAGTGCTCCTGGCAGACATCCTTCCCACCCTCGTCATCAAACTCCTGGCTCCTCTTGGCCTTCATTTGCTGCCCTACAGGTCTGGGTCAGGGTGGCAGGAGGAAGGCAGAGAGGGAGGTGGCGGGAGACTGGCGCGTCTCACATGGAGGTGGCCTTCTGAGTTCCTCTCTATCTCTTCTTAGCCCCCGGGTCCTTGTCAGTGGAGTTTGCTCTGCTGGAAGCTTTATCCTGGTTGCCTTTTCTCATTCAGTGGGGTTAAGCCTGTGTGGTGAGTATGCAGCTATGTGAGGTGGATGGGCCCCGAGAAGCCTCCACAGTGTGCTGTGGGAGTAGTCTCCCCAGCTTCCCAGAGTAAAAGGGTATGTCTGTAACCCCAGGAAACTGCTAGTGGTATTTGTTTGGGACACACATACATGCGCGCACACACACACACACACACACACACACACACACACACACACACACGTAATTCTAACACTTGAGAGACAGGAGGATTGCGAATTTGAGGTTAGTCTGGGCCATATAGTTCAAAGCTACCTTAGCTGCACAGCAAAATCCTGTCTCCAAAAAAAACAAGGAGAGTACCAGGCCAGGCTGATCTATAAGTTCCAGGCCAGCCTGGACTACATACTGAGACCTTGTCTCAAAACAAAACCCAAAACCTGCTAGAGCTTCCCAAACAAAGAGTGGGCTCTGGGAACAATTTGGAGGTGTTAACTTAGGAAGAGACGGGTGGACTGAGTATAGATTGGGCTGAGCAGGGTTGAATGATTGAGAGGATGAGGATGGGGTACGTGGAGGAGGGTGTGACTCTTTCAGATGAGACCCTACCTGGCCTGTCCAGTCTGTTTAGTGACAGATCTGTTTTTAGCCCGCTAAGCTGATAGAGAGATGAGGCTGTAATTAAACATTGTGGGGGACTGTGACCTTCAGTTAAAGCCACCGTATGCTTTTCGTCCTCCCAGGAGTGGTTTTGGCCAGCATCTCATCCGGTCTAGGAGAGGTCACCTTCCTCTCACTCACGGCCTTCTACCCCAGGTAAGCAGGCTGGGCAGGAAGGAAAGGGAGAGGAGTGCCCCCTGCTGGCTTCCGTCTTCCTAAATGCTCCTGTGTTCTCCTCAGAGCTGTGATCTCCTGGTGGTCCTCCGGTACTGGGGGTGCAGGGCTTCTTGGATCGCTGTCATACCTGGGACTCACCCAGGCTGGCCTTTCCCCGCAGCACACCCTACTTTCTATGTTGGGGATCCCTGTTCTGCTGCTGGCCAGGTGAGTGTCCTTGGGCCCAAAGGTCAAAACTACGGGAGGAGGAGCTTGATCCTAATCCGGTCTTCAGCTCTCTTCAGCCTTGTTGTGAGGGCATGTGGATTCTTGACTCTCGACAGCCCTCAGTTTGAGTGCCAGGGTGGGCATGTGTCAGCGTGTGACTCTGGCCAGCTTCATTCCTGACCCTCAGCTGTCCCCGCATCACAGTGCTTCTCCTTCCGTGTCAGCTGATGAATGTGACGCATCAGCACAGTGAGGCCCTGAGACTGGAGCTGGGACTGAGTGCACTCAGAGCACTTGCTCTGTGTGTGTTTGTGTGTAGTAGAAAACAGTATTAAGCCAGGAGTCGTGTGTGCCTTTAATCCCAGCACTCAGGAGGCAGAGGCAAGTGGATCTCTGAATTTGAGGCCAGCCTGGACTACATAATGAGTCCCAAGGACAGCCAGAGTTATATAATGAGACCCTGCCCCCCCATGAAAGAGAGAGAGAGAGAGAGAACATTAACTAGCTAGTTAAACCTGTAACTTCATGTTATAGCGTAGGACTGTTGTGGGGTAATCACCAGAGAATACTGCTCGGACATGAGTTTAGGTCAATAAAAAGTCCTTTTTAGCCAGCCGACCACTGCACTGGGTGTTCAGGATCTCAGAGTTGCACTGAGCCTTTCTCAGAGTGAACTTTTAAGCATACAAACCATGTCCTGGGTTGACATACTTCAGTTAACAAGAACAGTTAGCCAGAAGGGGAACTATGGAAGCTGAAAATTGAGGTTAGTACATTTAGAGACTTTCCCAGAACTATATGGACTTTGATGGATTAGGTCTTTGTTTTAGTTTTGGCAGGTGGTGCTGTCTGCATGCTGAATTTTATAGCCTGAATGGCACTTCCATCATGGAGTCAGTCATGCTAAGGTCCGGGGGCCTGTTACAAGGACAAGGCCACATAGAAAAAAGAAGTCAAGATGTGTGTAGTGTGAAAGCCTAGAATCTCAGCACTTGGGAGGCTGAAGCAGAGGGATCACATGTTGGAGATCCTAGTTCAAAAAATAAATATAGATAATTAGATATGATGGCAAATGCCTCTAATCCCAGCACTCAGGCAGCATAGGCAGGCAGATCTCTGTGAGTTCGAGGCCAGCCCAGTGTATATATATATCGAGATCCAGGCCATCCAAGCTACATAGTGAGACCCTGTCTCAGAAAAACTAAATAAAGAAAAAAAACCCATGACCATACAGGCTCTGGTTAAACTCAGTCACAAAACAAACAACACCCAGAAACAGACAAGAATATGAGAAAGGGACCCGTGAGGTGGGGGAGGTCACAGGTGTGGGAAGAAGACAGACAGGAGAGGGTGGGGTGGGAGAAACCAGAGTGCAGTATGTACATGTATAAACATGTCAAGGGACACATTTAATAAAAGCGACTGTGAAATGGTAAACATACAAGGAGTGGTTCTCGAGCAGTTGTTGAACAGTGAGAACCGGGCAATGGGATTGAGCTGCCACTGTGGACCCCGTCGACTGGGTCCCTGGCTGGAAACAGAGAGTCAAAGCTGGGTCCCAGAGGATGCGTTTGTCAACATTTGAGGCTCTCACAGCACAGGATCAGATACCTTAGGGGCTGTGAGTTCCTCATCTTTAAATACATACAAATGTGAAGGGGCCCCTGGAAGGGTGGCCTGCAGGACCTCTGGGGCTTTTCTGTCGGAACAAGAGTTCATGACTGTTGTTTTTCTGTTCCCTCCAGCTACTTCTTGTTGCTCACATCTCCTGAACCCCAGGACCCTGGAGGGGAAGATGAGGCAGAGACTGCTGCCCGGCAGCCACTTATAGGCACCGAGACCCCAGAGTCAAAGCCAGGTAGGAGACAAAGGCCCTCCCAGGGTCACTTGCCCCTTGGGATTTTGGTCTCAACAGTGGACACAGTTGAGAGGGACAGGCTGGGTGTACAGCTTTGGGTCAAAGCAGTCATGTGTCCATACTGACCACATGCCAGACATTCCAGTTACTGAGACCAGAGGTGTTCAGGATGAAGAAATCGGAACATTTTCACAGAACATAAAACAGTGATAGGGCCCAGAGTGGTGGCGCACACCTTTATTCCCAGCGCTTGGGAGGCAGTGGCAGGTGGATCTCTGTGAATTCAAGGCCAGCCTGGACTACAGAGCAAATTCCAAGATAGCCAGGACTACATAGAGAAACCCTGTCTCAAAAAACAAACAAACAAAAAAGCAGAGTCTCTTTGTGTGGCCTTGCTGGCCTGGAACTCACTCTGTAGACCAGAATGGCCTCGAATTCACAAGATCCACCTGCCTGTTTACCAAGTGCTAGGATTAAAGGCTTGTGCCACTATACACACCTGGCTATTTTTATATTTATTTATGTGTATGTGTTTTTCTGAATTTACACTGTGGATGTGTTGAGTGCTCACAGAGGCCAGAAGAAGACATCAGATCCCTTGGAGCTGCAGTTACAGGCAGTTGTGAACCACCTGATGTGGGTGTTGGGATTCTAATTCTAGTCCTCACGATGGAGCAACAAGTGCTCTTTTTTTTTTTTCTTGTTTGTTTCAAGTCAGAGTTTCTCTGTGTGGCCCTGGTTGTCTTGGAACTTGCTCTGTAGACCAGAGTGGCCTCAAATTCAAAGATCCACCTACCCCTGCCTCCTAAATGAGACTCTGTTTAAAAAAAAAAAAGCAAAAAATAAACCTCTTAGAATCCGCCAGCAGCAAGTGATCTTAACCTCCTAGCCATCTCTCCATCTCTGAGAAAGTCTTTATGTCTTTATTTAATGATTTATTTATTTTTATTTTATGTGCATTGATGTTTTGCTTGTGTTGTCTGTGTGAGGGATTGGAGCCCTTGGAACTGGAGTTACAGACAGTTGTGAGCTGCTATGTAGGTGTTGGGAATTGAACCCAGGTCCTCTGGTAGAGCAGTCAGTGCTCTTAGCGGATGAGCCATCTCTCCAACCCCCAAGAGAGCTTTTAAAAACAATAAACCAGCCGGGCGGTGGTGGCGCAAGCCGGGCGGTGGTGGCGCACGCCTTTAATCCCAGCACTCGGGAGGCAGAGCCAGGCGGATCTCTGTGAGTTCGAGGCCAGCCTCGACTACCAAGTGAGTTCCAGGAAAGGCGCAAAGCTACACAGAGAAACCCTGTCTCGAAAAACCAAAAAAAAAAAAAAAAAAACAATAAACCGTTGATTTACTGGGGGTGGGGTGAGCTGGGGGAAGGGCCTGTGCACAGATGCAGAGGTGAGAGGTTCTGGAAATGGAACTCCACTCCCTCAGCCTTGACAGCACCTGCTCTCCTCATCCACTGAGCCGTCTCATCAGCCCAAGAAGGCTTTTGGAAGGACATCTTTGGGCTGAAACTTGGCTGTCAAGGAGTCACCCTTGTGAATGTCTAGGTGAATGTGTTCCAGGCTCAAGAAACAGCTCTGCCTGAGGCCTTTTGATAGAAAAACAGTCTATTTTAGAAACAGCACAGCCAGTTTGAGAGTCTGAGATGAGGTCAGCAGCTAAAAGCTGTACACTGATGTACAGTCTTGCTCTTTTTTTAAAAAATCAGTTAAAATACACACACACTCGTGTGTATACATGTGTTCAAAGTATGAAATTTATCATTTTAGTCACTACTCAGTGTGCAACCCAGCGCCATTTAATACCAACACACTGCTGTGGTGGCTGGTTGCTTGCTGCATGATGGTGGCTAGCTAAGCATTCAGTGTGCAACCTCCTCCCCCTTTGTCCCTGCTCTCTAGGTTCCAGCTGGGACCTCTCGCTCCAGGAAAGGTGGACAGTGTTCAAGGTTTGGATGTTGGCTCTGGGTGCCCTGTGAGGAGCCTCTGCCTCCTGCTTTCCGCTTACGTCTTCCACTCTTCCAGGGCCTTTTGCGATATATCATCCCCTTGGTGCTGGTCTACTTTGCTGAGTATTTCATCAACCAGGGACTCGTGAGTGAGGGGTGCTGGGAAGGGGGTGTGGGAGGACAGTTAGGACCGAGGTCCACAAATCTCCACTTGTCTGGTCTTCGCTGCAGTTTGAGCTCCTGTTTTTCCGGAACACATCCCTGAGTCATGCTCAGCAGTACCGATGGTGAGAGAAGTTGGCAGGTGGGCAGTGGGCTAGAAGGACCCCTCGATGTTGGCGACCTGGGGTTAACCATAGGCACCCAGAGGAGCTTCCTCATCCTCCCTGCCCCCACCTCAGGTACCAGATGCTCTACCAGGCTGGCGTGTTCATCTCCCGCTCTTCTCTCCACTGCTGCCGCATCCGTCTCACCTGGGTCCTAACCCTGCTGCAGGTACTGAACCTCCGCCCTGTTCTCCGTTCTCAGCTTGGCTCCCAGCATCCCTCACTCAGCAGAAGATACTAGTGTGCCCTGCCATTCCTAAGTGTAGCACTGAACGTCAGCAGGGCTCCATGTGAAATGTGTGGCAGTATCAGAAGCCGGTCATACTTGTGGACAGATACCAGTTTCTGTACCGAATAGCTGTGTTACGCGGAGCAGGTCTCCAAACCTCTAATGAGCCTCAGTTTCCCCATCGAGAAATCAGATGTGGTGGGGCAGGATGTGTACCTCAGTGGCAGAGTGTTCGCCTAGTCTGTGTAAAGCTGTGGGTTCCATCTCTAGTACTGCAAAATTTTAAATATTTAATAGATGTGGGCAACAACTATTTCTCATAGTGTTTGTACAACAACATTGAGGGGAAAAATGGAAGACTAGGATATTGTTTTGGTTTATTTTGGTTTCATAGTTGTTGTTTTATTTTTTAGGTTTTTTTTTTTCTTTGTTTTTGAGACAGGATCTCACTGTGTTGTTCTGGTTGGCCTGGAATCCAATATGTAGACCAGGTTGGCTTGGAGCTCTTCCTCACAAATGCTGGGATTGAAGGCATGGACCATCATGCCTGGCCTTTAGTTGTTTGCTTGTTTTTATGGTCCTGTGATTGAACCTAGGGCCTTGTGCATGCTGGGTCAGTGCTCTTATTGAGGTACATCTTATACTTTCAGTTATTTATTTTTACAATTTAAAAATTTGTAATTAGATTTTTATTTACTTATTGGAGGAGGGGGGAAGGAGGCAGTTGCCAAGTGGTGTGCATGGAGGTCCGAGAAGAATTTGCAGGATTGGTCCTCTTCTTCCACATGCGGGTTCTAGGGATTAAACTCAGGTCATCAGGCTTGGGAGCAAGTGCCTTTACCCAGTGAGCCGTCTCATCAGCCTGGGCTTTTTATTTGGAGGCAAATCGTTTTTTGTTTCTTTTTTTTTTTTCCGAGCCGGGGTTTCTCTGTATAACAGTTCTGGCTGTCCTGGAACTCGCTCTGTAGACCAGGCTGGCTTCAAACTCAGAGATCTGCCTGCCTCTGCCTCCAAAAGTGCTGGGGCTGGGATTAAAGGTGTATGCCACTACGGCTGACTTATTTATTTTTTAACTAATATATATGTATTTTTATTGTATGTATGATATGTGGTGTGTGTGTGTGTGTGTGTGTGTGTGTGTGTGTGTGTGTGTGGGCACAGGGGTGTGCATATACTGGTCTGAATGTGGAAGCCAGGGAACAACTTTTAGTTGTCTCTCCTTCTGCTGGGTTTTGGGGCTCAAATTTAGGTTGTCAGACCTGCACAGCAAATGTCTTGACTTGCTGAACCATCTTGCCACACCCCACCCCCTGCCCCCAACTTAGTGGGTTTTGGTTTGAGTTTGTATGTGTATGGGTGGGTTTGTTGTTGTTGTTTTGCCTGCGTGCATGTCTATGCACCACATGCATACAGTGTCCACAAAAGCTGGAAGAGGGCATGGGATCCTCTGGAACTAGAGTTACAGATGGGTGTGAGCTGCCATGTGAGTACTGAGAACTGAACCCACATCCTTTGGAAAAGCAGCCAGTGTTCTTAACCACGGAGCCATCTCTCCAAGCTCCCACCTTCTGCTTTTTTGAGGCTGGTCTCACTATGTTGCCCAGGCTGATCTTGAACTTGATCCTCCTGCTTCCAGAGTGCTGGGATTTCAGGTGTATGTCCCTATGCCTGACTTGTACCACATTTTAATCAGTCAGAATATGTTTCGTGATTATTTGCCAATACTATATGCAAAGAAACATATTTTCAAATCAGACAGAGGCACACTATACCTATAAGGAAACCCTATTTCTTTTATGTTAGGTTAGGTTATTTAGAATAGAACCAGTGGCATTTTGGTCAAGTGAGTGTTCTTATCAGTGAATAATTGCTGGGAGCAAATTCAGCTGCCCTTAGCAAACAGAGATCTGTGGTTCTTAGTAAACATGGATCTCTGTAGCAGTCTCCCAAGAGGAGCCTCAGACACCAGCATTCATCTAGAGATCTACAGCCCTAAAGTGACTTTTAAACCTCTGACTACAGGTTGAGCATCCCTAATGTAAACATCTGAAACCCAAAATGCAAAATGTACTGAGTTGTATGACACCACAAATGCAAAATCCCACACCATGACACTTCGTTTCATAAGAAAAATTACTACAAATACTTTAGTAACTACCTTCAGGTCACATGTAGAAAGTATACATGAAAAATGAGTTTTACATTTAGACTCGGCTCTTATCCCCAAGATCTATCATTATGTATATGCAAATACTCCAAAGACCTAAAACATCTAAAATCTAAACTACTTCTGTCCCCAAGTGTGAAGGGATCCATTCCCTGCATTACAGAAAAGTACTTTGCCCTTAACATTGAAGAACTCAATTCATGGGGCTAAAGAGACAGTTCAGCGGGAGTTGATGCTTGCCACCAACCTAACCACCCAAGTTTGATCCTTGGAATCGACACGGTGGAAGGAGAAAAGTGACTCCCAGAAGTTGCCTTCTACCTCCACACAAATGTCATGTGCCACCCCTCAAAAAATATGTGTAATTAAAAACAGCCTAATGACCTGAGTGCAATACCAGGTCCCACGTGGTGGAAGAAGAGAACCAACTACTGAAAACTCTCTGATCTCCACACACATGTGTACTGGCACATACACACACTTATACACTCAAGAACAAAAAGTGTGCCGGACTGTGGTGGCACAGGCCTTTAATCCCAGCACTTGGAAGGCAGAGATAGGTGGATGTCTACACTGCCCGGCCAGTGTGTTCTTCTTAATGCAGATCTCTGAGCCCTCCGAGACTGACTCAGTGATGACTTTAGAAGGAGGAGGCCTTCCTGTCCCCTGGCTAACACATCCCCAGTTAATTCTTTGTACATGGATCCTCTGAGCCACCAGGTGACCAGGTGGTGACCCACACTTGAGGGAGGGCACACAGTGTCTTTGGATAGCAGAATCCTGCTGAAGAACCTGGGACAGAGGAGGAATTGGCACCCTCAAGTCGGGGTTCAAGGAGGCTTCTTGAAGTGAACCTGAAAACTGTGGTTTCTCAACTCCAGTACTCTTAAAATTTTTTGACTTAAAATTTTGAGACCAGGCCTCTCTATCTATGTATCCTTGACTGACCTGGAATGCACTATGTAGACCATGCTGGCCTCACACTCAGAAAGATTTGCCTGCCTCTGCCTCTGGAGTGCTGGGATTAAAGGTGTGCCACATCACTCCTGACCCTCTTTTCTTTTCTTTCTTTCTTTCTTTTTTTTTTTGTCAATTTATACATATGAATGTTTGCCTGCATGTATTTATGCAAACCACCTGTGTGCCTGGCACCTGTGGAGGACAGAAGGGTGTCAAATCCTCTGGAACAGGAGTTACAGATAGTTGTGAGCCACCATGTGGGTGCTGGGAACCAAACCTAGGTCCTCTGCAACAACAGCAAGTGTTGTTAACCACTGGGCCATCTTTCTAGTCCAGATTTTTGTGGTCATTCTGTTGAGTTGCTGTCTTGTACATTGTGGGGGTTTCGCAGTGTCCCTGGCTGGATGCAGGGAGACAGCTAGGGAGACCCACTGGTCTCAGTCCAGTCGTTAGGGGAGACTAGGGTACGTTCAGGGGGTCCCTGGGGTGCTGAAGGTAAGAGTCTGGTAGAGCACTGGCCTGTGGAGCACAAAGTCCTAACTTAGATCTGAGGGCGGGGTGTCTAGGTATAATGGTTCGTGCCATTAAGAAAAACAAAACACAGAGAGAGAGAGAGAGAGAGAAAAAGAAAAGAAAAGAAAAAGCAGGAAGGGAATGAGATGACCAAGGACCACAGTGGGAATGACCCTGGTCCAAGTTTAGAGGTCATCAGTGAGGGACGGTTGAGGAGCATCCAGGCTAGGAGTTAGGGGAGCAAAGGAAGGAGAGGAATCTACAAGGTGTATGGGGATGCGGATGGGGCCAGGGAAGGCCCATCAAGATCTCAGGGTCCTGCAGGGCCTGCTTGGCATTGGGATCCTACCCAGGCTTGTTAGTCCTTTCCTTCCCCAGCGTCTCCTATAGCCAGGCAGCTTTGAGACATGCTACCTCCATGCTGTGCTGTTGCCCAGTCTCAAGTCTCCTCTCCTTTGCCCACAGTGCCTCAACCTGGTCTTCCTACTGGCAGACGTATGTTTGAGCTTCCTGCCCAGCATCTACCTCATCTTCATCATCGTTCTGTATGAAGGGTTCCTGGGTGGGGCAGCCTATGTGAATACTTTCCACAACATTGCTCTAGAGGTCTGTGTTAGTTGGGCAAGGGCTGTGGGTAGCCTCACCAGTCTTGTGGATGGAAACCTAACCCTTGTCCTTTGCTCTCCCAGACCAGTGACAAGCACCGAGAGTTTGCCATGGAGGCCGCCTGTATCTCTGACACCTTGGGAATCTCCATGTCAGGGGTTCTAGCCTTGCCTCTGCATGACTTCCTCTGCCATCTCCCTTGACATGGGTTGCTCAGAACACACTGACATCTGTGAACTCTGCCACAGACCTTCCTAGCTAGGCTGGGGAGTGGGAAGAGCCGCAGTCCTGCCCTGCTCCAGCAAGGAGCCCCCATTGTTTCCCACTCCCGAGCTGGTCTCTGGGACTTCTCTCTCAGCCTTATGCCCTTCTAATAAATGCTTATTTTATCAGTGTACCTTTTGTGTAGCGTAGCAAGCTTTCTTGTCAGACTATCTTTGGATCACCAGCCCCCAAATAATGACACGGAGACAACTTATTAATTATGAAAGCGTGGCCTTAGCTTAGGCTTTTCCCCTACCAGCTCTTAGAACTCAATTAACCTGCTTCTATTAATCTACCTTCTATCACAAAGCTCAGTTACCTCTCCTCCGTACTGTATGTCCAGCTTGTTTCATGTATTCTTAGTGTCTCTGCCTTTCTTTTTCCCAGCATTCTCCCTCTCCCTGGAAATTCTGCCTATTCTCTCCTGCCTAGCTATTAGCCATTCAACTTTTTATTAAACCAATTACAGTGATACATCTTCACACAGTGTGTACAAATATTCCACAACATTTCCTCCCTTTTGTCTAAATAAAAAGGAAAGGTTTTAAATCTAACATAGTAAAACTATATGCAAATAAGAACAATTATCAGGTAAGAATTACATTCACAATGTTCAGTCCATTTGTAATTGGTATATTTGGAGGAAATACTCCCATTATCTATCCTATCTTGGTGAGTCCAAAGTTTTATACCTAAACCACTTTTTTTTTTTTTTTTTTTGGTTTTTCGAGACAGGATTTCTCTGTGTAGTTCTGCACCTTTCCTGGAACTCACTTTGTAGACCAGGCTGGCCTCGAACTCACAGAGATCCGCCTGGCTCTGCCTCCCAAGTGCTGGGATTAAAGGTGTGCACAACCACCGCCCGGCCTAAACCACTTTCTATCATAACTTGTATTACCAACCTAAAAATACCTTTTTAAACTTAACATTTTCTTAGATGAACAACTTAAGCTTTTATGTCTTTCAACTTTATGCACTTTACATCTCTTTTGTAAGTTTCTTTTCTGAATTTAGTAACACAGAAAACTGTAACTATAACTATCTAGTCTTTAATGCCATTGAAGACCCAAGAAGGATGTAACATTACCTAATTAAATAGGAAGTGCTCACTTCACTGCTGCCGCTGGCCCACACTCAGACATTTTTATCTCTAATGCTGCTTTGTACTATGGTTTCTCCATCTGATTGCTGGATTCGGTTTTGCAGGGATTCAGGTCTTTTGGTTATGGATAATATTAAAATTGTTATAATCTGTTCTACTTTATTAAAAATCTGGCTCTGGAGTTGGGCTATGGCCTCCCTCTCATGACCCAAGCATGCTTGTTTAAAAATTTTCCTCAAAAATCACTGTCCTGTGTCAGGAGGCCATCTGATTGTAGGACAGAGGAAAAACAAAGAACAACAAAAACAGCCCAAGAAAGGACTCTGTGTGCTTTAAACCAGCTAAAATATAAACTTTGTGTACTTTAAGATTTGTAAGCTAAAAAAAAAAAAAAAAAAGCCGGGCGGTGGTGGCGCACGCCTTTAATCCCAGCACTCGGGAGGCAGAGCCAGGCGGATCTCTGTGAGTTCGAGGCCAGCCTGGACTACCAAGTGAGTTCCAGGAAAGGCGCAAAGCTACACAGAGAAACCCTGTCTCGAAAAACCAAAAAAAAAAAAAAAAAAAAAAAAAAAAAAAGATTTGTAAGCTTATTGGATATGGTTAAAACTCTGTAAATAAAATAAAAAAAAAACTGGATGCCAACATTTCTGAGTTCCTATAGATGTCTGGTTGTTATAATTTTCTGTTTAATGGCTTCTAGGTTACAGATATTTACATTATTCAAAAAATTCAAAGTCAACACAACCCCATACAGGATCCAGACTCTGTGTATTTCCCATCTTTACGTAGCTTTTTTCCTTTATATTACTTTACTCTCTCTTTAAAGACTATTCTTTTTAAACTATTTATTTTTTCCTGTGACTGTCTATACCCATTTTCTTTTCTTTCCTAAGTCTCTGCATATTTTTAAACACACTGTAATTGTTTAAAGGATTTCTCCTTTTGGACCAGGCACTGCAGCATACACCTACAGTGCATACACCTAAACTCCAAATCTTCAGGGGCTGAAGTGGAGAATCTCAAGTTTAAGCCAGCCTGGACTTCATAGTGAGATTCTGGGGTTTGGAGCAGGAAAGAGGAAGAGAGGAAAGAAGAAAAAAGGAAGGAAGACTTTATTTGTTGAGATGGGGACTTACTATAAGCCTGAAATGTTCAATCGTCCTACTCCAGTCTCCTGACTGCTGGAATTACAGGCCTATGCCAACCTGTTGGTACTCTTTTACTCCTTTAGGGAGCCCACCACCCACCTCCCAAATAAATCACACAGAGGCTTATTCTTTCTTATGAATGCCCAGCCTTAGCTTGGCTGGTTTCTAGCCAGCTTTTCTTATTTTTTTTTTTCCGAGACAGGGTTTCACTGTGTAGCTTTGCGCCTTTCCTGGAACTCACTCTGTAGTCCAGGCTGGCCTCAAACTCACAGAGATCCACCTGCCTCTGCCTCCCGAGTGCTGGGATTAAAGGCGTGCGCCACCACCGCCCGGCTTAGCCAGCTTTTCTTAACTATAATTATCCCATCTATCTTTTGCCTCTGGGCTTTTACCTTTCTCTATTTCTGTGTATCCTACTTTCACTCTTATTCCATGACTGGCAGGTGGCTGCATGGCTGGCTCCTAGCATTCTCTCCTCCTCATTTTCTTGCTCCTCTCATATTTCTCCTCCCATTTATTCTCTCTGCCTGCCAGCCCCACATATCCTCTCTCCTGCCTTGCTATTGACCGTTCAACTCCATATTAGACCAATCAGGTGTTTTAGACAGGCAAAGTAACACAGTTTCACAGAGTTAAATAAGTGCAACATAAAAGAATGCAACACCTTTGCCTCATTAAAAAAGTGTTCCACAGCATAAACAAAAGTAACACATCTTTAATATTCCACATCATGCACGTGCGCACGCGTGCTTTTGGTAGTTATAGTTAGGTCTTGTTACAGCTATTCTAGTGAGTGTGGCATCTCACTTTGACTTTTGATTTGTATTTCCTCTATTGGTAAAGATGTTGGACATAAAATAATTTTTTTTTAATTTTTGTTTGTTATGGGAAGTCACACGTGAAAGATTTAGAACTGTGGCCTTGCCAGGCTTGGAGGCCCATGCCTTTAACCTCAGCACTCCAGAGGCAGAGGCCAGAGGACTTCAGAGTTCAAGGCTAACCTGGCTTACAGAACAAGTTCCAGGACAGCCAGGGTTACAAAGAGAAACACTGTCTTAGAAAAAAAAAAAAAAAAAAAAGAACAGAAATATTTATGGCCTTGTTAGAGGAGATGTATCACTGGTTGGAGGCTTTGAGTTTTGAAAGCCCATGTTTTTCCCAGTTTCTCTCTCTCTCTCTCTCTCTCTCCCTCTCTCCCTCCTTCCCTCCCTCCCTCTTTGTTGTGTAATCTCTCAGCTCCTGCTCCAGTGCCATGAGCCATGCTCTCTGCCCTGATGGTCATGGACTCACTCTCTGAAACTCTATGTCTTAATAAACTCTTTCTTCTATAAGTTGCCTTGGTCATACATGGTTTCTTCACAGCAACAGAAAAGTGCCTTAGTCCTGAGAGCTGCAAGCAGGCATGTGCACACACAAAGACTGACACACAGGCCACAAAGAGGTAGGCACACATACCCACAGACAGATGCACGCAGCTAGGCAGGCAAAGGCGAAGCCTCAGGCCTCTGATATTGTGGGGTATTTGTACACTGTGTGGAAATATATTGCTGTGGTTGGTGTAATAAAAAGCTGAATGGCCAATAGCTAGGCAGGAGGTTTAGGTGGGACTTATGGGCAGAGAGAGGAAGTAGGAAGAGGAATCTAGGTGCATGGTGGAGATGCCAGGAAACACAGAGAGGAAACAGGAGGTGCAAGATGGAAGAGAGGTAATGCCATGGGATAGAACATAGATTAATATAAGTGGGTTAATTTAAATTATAAGAGTTAGTGGGACAAGCTTAAGCTAAGGCTGAGCTTTCATAATTAGTAATAAATCTCCGTGTTGTTATTTGTGAGCTGGCAGCCCAAAGAAAAATCTGACTATATATGGTGCTCAATGTGGGGCCTTGAAGAGCCAAACACAGGGCCTGAGAAAGCTAAGAAAAGTTCTGGACAAGGAGATGGGTGTGGATTCCTAGTCCTGCAGTCTCTCAGGTGTGCCAGTGCTTGGAGGCATACAGAGACATGGCTCCCAGCCACTGCCTATGGGTTGGAGCCAGTTGCCAGTGCCAGCCACCAGTGCCAAACGCTAAGCTAAGCCATGTGGAGGCTGACATAGCAGTTTAAGATTTGTCTCCATGGTCAGGGAACACTACAGGCACTTAGTAAAGCCAGGTCCAGACAAAGAAAACCTCTAAAACGTTTAAAAATGTGCTTAGATGCTGAAGAAAAGAAAATGGGTATAGACAGTCATAGAAAAAATAGTTTAAAAATATTAAAATCTTTAAAGAGAGAAAAATAATATTTTAAAAAGCCACGTAAGGATGAGAAATACACAAGGTATTTGGATCCTGTACAGTACTTTGTTGACTTTGAATTTTTTCAATGCTAATGAGCAAAGGATAGCTGCTGAGAGACACTGGATGACAGAAAGGACAGCTGGATTAAACCAGCCTATATACTTTAGAAATGTCTTGGCTTCAAAATGGATGCGGGAAGTGTGTTGCATTGGGGGAGAGGTTATGCCTTTGTTTCCACAGGAAACAAAAAGTTGTGGTTCTCTTCAAAATTAATAAAGATCAAATTTGATTGGGGGAGACCTGAAAATCTTGGCTACAGACATGAAAAAAAAAAAACCAAGAAAGACTACAGGACAGGTGACGTGTATGCTGACCCCTCTACTATGGGAACAGCTCTGAGACGGGATGAGACATGATAAATCTTGTTGGTTACATAGTCCTCATGACTTACTATTACATGCCATCCTTCCGTATGGCATGAATAGAGATTTATATGACAGTTTGGTTATAAAGTCCAAAGAAACTTATAAAGTTGACAGATGCCTTTTACCTGCTCAAATATAAAACAAAAAATCATCTTTAACTGACTTGTATACACTGTACATTCCATACATGTGTTAATGCAGATATGTATGTTACCTTTAAAAGTTTGTGTTTCCAGAGCAAAAGGACCAGACACCAATAAAGACAAGTAGTCTGGGTGATCCAGCCTCTCAGAATGCCTCTGTTGCAGTTTCCTCAAAATTCTGTATCCGGAACCACTTCAAAGCTGCTAGCTGAGATGGTCCAGCCTCACAGACTACTCCAGCCAGACTTCAGATAAGCCCTACAGTTTCCCATCACACAGAGACTAAACAAAAAACAACACAGCTAGGTCTCCCAGAACTTGGTCATTATCCCAATTTTTTCAGGGTCTCCTAAAGATGCCATCACCCCAGACAACAGGAAGTAGTCTAGAGAACCTGACATCTATATTATGATCAATCCATGTGAGTCTATTAAACGGGTAACAGAACTTATTAAGATATAAATTGAGGAAATACACTCACAATCACAGAACGGAGTAGACAGCAGAAGTTGTCCTCTGATCTGACCGGAAGTGAATCCACCTCACAGGTAGGAGCAGAGAGAAAGGGCCTGTGACCCTTCTCCAACTCCTTATAAGAGGTATAGCCCAAGGTCATGGGCAGAGCAAATACTACTACACACCTGCATTCCCAAGAGGTGAGGTGGTGTGGCATTTGGTCATTTAGTAGGTTATGAATGTTTATTATCATTTAGGGGGGTTGATTACAAGTTGTTACTGGTCGTGATAAGTGAGGAAACTAAGCAAGGGAGTTTGGATTCAAGGATCTCTTTCTGAAAATAAAAAGGAGGGATATAGAAACGAGATGATAAAGGGGAAAGTTATTGAATCTAAAAAGCAACTATTAATCTCAAATATTTTATATTGGTATGGGTTTTTGTATATTAATATGAATATAAGGTTACTTTTATTTTAACATACTGTATATATGTTTCTACTCTTGTTTAAGGTATTCTACCTATGCAGCTCATTTAAAAATGTATAATTAAGAAATAGCTGAGTGGTGGTGGCGCACGCCTTTAATCCCAGCACTCGGGAGGCAGAGCCAGGCGGATCTCTGTGAGTTCGAGGCCAGCCTGGTCTACAGAGTGAGATCCAGGAAAGGCGCAAAGCTACACAGAGAAACCCTGTCTCGAAAAACCAAAAAAAAAAAAATGTATAATTAAGAAATAAACGCTAGTAGTCATGTATAAGAATCAAACTTAAAGTCATGTTAGATATGTTTTCCAGGTCAAAGAGACATACATTTTAATAGATAGATGGTCTTCAAACATGTCAAAAACCTACAGAATATGGCATTTAAAATGTTTTAATAACATAAGGCTTTTCATGACAGTGAGACATGTCTGTTCCAGGCAGCACCAATTTACTTCAAAAAAGAATGATGGGCATTGAAGAATCTCCATATGGAGTTTGCTTTCAATGTGGCAAAGTAGGCCATCTGGGCAAGAAACTACCCTTGCCTCGACTGCTGACAGCATGCTGTCCAAACTGGACAAGCAGGACACAAAAGAAGGCAACTGCTGAACTTTGCCAAGACAAGATAGGACAGTCCTTCAAATTTTTCCTGCTTCACAAAAAAAGTCTATCAGATACTCTAGGCCTGTAAGCCAAACATGGATGCCCCAACATTCAGAGGTATCTTGAGTTAACTGTCCAGACAGCCAGATGTCTCTGTCATTTCTTAGTTTTGGAAGTTGCTTGCCCTGCATTTCCTGTTTACTCAGGTAATATATCCTTCTTGGTTCTCTGATGGGGTTGAAGACAAGATAGTTATAGTTTTACTGTTTTCCTTGTTGGGCGGGTGGTGGTGGTGCATGCCTTTAATCCCAGCACTCGAGAGGCAGAGGCAGGAGGGTCTCTGTGAGTTCAAGGCCAGCCTGGTCTACAGATTGAGTTCCAGGACAGGCTCTAAAGCTACACAAAGTAACTCTGTCTCGAAAAAAAAAAAAAGAAAAAAAAAGATGTACAGTTTTCCTTGTTACCAAATTCAGAAAGGAAATTTATATAAGATATAAAGTTTAGCCGGGCGGTGGTGGCGCACGCCTTTAATCCCAGCACTCGGGAGGCAGAGCCAGGCGGATCTCTGTGAGTTCGAGGCCAGCCTGAACTACCAAGTGAGTTCCAGGAAAGGCGCAAAGCTACACAGAGAAACCCTGTCTCGAAAAACCAAAAAAAAAAAAAAAAAAAGATATAAAGTTTATAAGTTTGAGAAGCATAAAAGCATAAGTTGCTAATCTAAGAAGATGTTTTAAGCTCTAAAAAGGTATTTTTTAGGATGGTAATACAAGTTACGATAAATAATGGTTTAGGTATAAAACTTTAGACTCACTTAGATAGACTTGATAATACAGTACTTTCTCTGAATTTGCCAAATACAAATAGACTGGACATTGTAAATGTAATTCTTTTTTTTTTTTTTTTTTTTTTTTTGGTTTTTCGAGACAGGGTTTCTCTGTGTAGCTTTGCGCCTTTCCTGGAACTCACTTGGTAGCCCAGGCTGGCCTCGAACTCACAGAGATCCGCCTGGCTCTGCCTCCCGAGTGCTGGGATTAAAGGCGTGCGCCACCACTGCCCGGCTGTAAATGTAATTCTTACCTGATAATTGTTCTTATTGTATATAGTTTTACTATGTTAGAGCTAAAACCTTTCCTTTCTATTTAGACAAAAAGGGAGAAATGTTGTGTGTGGTGGACCAGCCCCCACATTTATTTACCCCAGGGACTCTTGAGGAATGAGAGATAAGAGACTTAGTTAGAAATAGAGAGGGGAGAGAAACAGAGAGAAAACACAGGATAGACTCTAGTGGGCCTGGATCCTTATCCACCGACCCAGAACTTTATTCCAAAGGTCTATTTATAACAATGCCAAGGGATGGAGCAAAAGACCTCCCCCTTGCTAGTTATAGTAAAGTGTAGATCCTTACTAACACTTGATACTCAGGCCCATGGTCCAATTAACCTTTTATGCAGTTCTGCTGGGTACAGTCACTAGGAAACCTAGTGGACTAAAACAGTTGTGGGATATTTTTTGGTTTATTTATTTATTTAGGTTTTTCAAGACAGGGTTTATTTGTGTAGGTTTAGACCCTGTCCTGGAACTTACTCTGTAGACCAGGCTGCCCTCAAACTCACAGAGATTGGCTTGCTTTTGCCTCCCGAGTGCTGGAATTAAAGGCATGCGTGGCCACCACTCAGCCATTGTGGGATATATGTACACTGTGTTAAAATGTATTTCTGACAGAGAGAAGAAGTAGGAAGAGGAATATAGGTGGTAGCAGAGATGTCAGGAGACAAGGAGAAGAAAGAGGAGGTGTAAGATCAAAGAGAGGTAACACCATGTGATAGAATGCAGACTACAGAACCCAGCTAAGATTCCGGTTAAAGCAACACCCCCCAAGGGTGGGTAGGCTGCTGGCCAAGAAATAGTTATGAAGCTAAAACAAAAAATCCATCCAAGTCTCCAATAGTACTGGGAGAGCCTCTAAATGTATTTTGTTTTCTGTAGTTCTTCTTGGCTAAATGTTCTTGTTAACTGAAGTATGACCCTGAAATGTAAAGGCTTGTACCCCCTAGCTACAGGAAAGAGGCACCACCAAGTGGGGGTCCCTCTGCTTTGACTTTTCAGGGTGGAAGCACTGAAGAAGATATCTTCCCTCCCCCTCCTTACCAAACCCTAGCTTCTGGATCTCAGCCAGCAGTCCAGGAAGAGCCTTCTGTGGTTCCTGAAGACTCTGTCCCAGGGGGAGAACCGGTGAGGGGTACTTGGAGATGGAGAGGAGAAAATCCTGATCCAGGAACAGTTGTCTTTCCCTTGAGAGTAGCTGGGCCCCCTGATAATGATGGGAATTAGCCCTTTTATTACTGGCCCTTTGTTACCAGCGACCTGTACAATTGGAAGTCTCAGAATGCCCCTTTTTCTGAGAATCCCCGGGACCTGATTAACCTTGAGACTGTTCTTTTTACCCATCATCCCACAGCTAACCCAACTCTCATAGATGCTGCATTCCCCCTAACCCGTCCTGAGTAGGATTACAATACAGAACAAGGTAAGGGGAAGCTCCTAGCCTATTTCCAGGCTCTAAGAGCAGTCTGCAAATTTGAGTAAGGTCTATGATGTTAGACAGGGCCAGGATGAAGGTCCAGCTACATTTCTGGAGCAACTGCAGGACGCTTTCAGGAGATACACCCCTACATGATCCAGAGTCACAAGAAAATACAGCCGCCTTGATTTTGGCTTTCATTAATCAGGCAGCCCCAGATATGAAAAGGAAACTACAGAAGTTACAACGTTTAAAAAAAAAAAAAAGCATTAGGCCGGGCGGTGGTGGCGCACGCCTTTAATCCCAGCACTCGGGAGGCAGAGCCAGGCGGATCTCTGTGAGTTCGAGGCCAGCCTGGGCTACCAAGTGAGTCCCAGGAAAGGCGCAAAACTACACAGAGAAACCCTGTCTCGAAAAACCAAAAAAAAAAAAAAAAAAAAAAAAAGCATTAGAGACTTAGTTACAATGGCTGAAAAAGTGTACAAATGGAAGACAAAAATGTCCAAAAAAAGGCCAAAAGGTAATAGAGGATCCTGGCTGGGGAGGAATCAGTGTGCTTGTTGTAGAAAGGAAGGGCATTGAGCAAGAGAATGCCCTAAAAAAGTGACTAAAGGGCGATGCCACAGTCCTTAGTCAGAGAGACATGGACAGTGATTAGGGAGACGGGGTTCGGTCCCCTCCCCCAAACCTAGGGTAACCCTGAAAGTGGAGGGAAAACAAACTCCAGCAAAGTCTGCTGTCTTGCAACCAAGCCCTTCCACTTATTTGTGGATGATAAGTTGACTTTGGACAAAACCTCACCATAACTACCCCTCATGCTTTGGAGGGAGCTTAAGCAACCTCCTGATAGATGGCTAAGTAACACCAGAATGACTCATTATCTGACTCTGTTGCTCAGCCCTGCCAGAATAACGGTCCAAATGCCCAGTGCCCTGAGCCCAGCCTCCCGGCTACCAGACCCAGACTTAGAGGCACCCCTGCACAACTGCTCTGGAATTTTAGCCCAGGTACACTGCATCCAACCTGATCTGAAGGATACTCCCCTGCCTGAGGCAGAAGTCACCTGCAGTTTTGTGCAAAATGGACAAAGGTATGCAGGGACAGCAATCACCACCTCAGAGGAGGTAATCTGGGCTGAACCAATGCCATCAGGCACCTCTGCTCAGAAAGCAGAGTTAGTGGCTTTGACAAAGGCCCTGAACTAAGGCGAGGGAAAAGGGTTAATATCTCCACTGACAGCTGCTATGTATTCACCACCGCCCATGTGCATGGGGCAATATATAAAAAGGGGGGCTGTTGACTGCAGAGGGTAAGACTATCAAAAATAAAAAAGAAATCCAAGCCCTTCTCAAGGCCCTATGGAGTCCTAAGAAAGTGGCCATAATACATTGCCCAGGACACCAAAAAGGAGATGGACAAATTCCAAAGGGCAATAATTTAACAGATCGAAATGCCTGAGAGGTGGCACTACAGAGTGGCCCAGTTCTGTCCCCGGTCCTGGTGGATCCAGGACCCCCTGACTTGCCTGAAACTCCTCAATACACCAAGGAGGACCTTGCCTGGATAAAGTCCCTTCCCATGGTGCAGTGCCTACAGTAGGGATGGTGGCCGTCAGCAGACAGCAAGGTTATTTTGCCTGAACACCTGGGACAAAGGATGCTATGAAAAATTCATCTCGTGCCTCCCATATGGGACCCCAGAGAATGCAGGACTTACTAAGACAGTCCCCGGTAAAAAACAAAAATGGACACCAGAAGGTCACAGACATTGTTTCCAAATGTAAAGCCTGTCAATTAACCAACACTGTTGCAAATCCAAAGAATCCTGAAGCAAGACTTCCGGGAAAGAAACCTGGAGCCTGCTGGGAGGTAGACTTTACTGAAATAAAGCCTGGCAAGTACAATACATGTTAATGTTTAAAAAGCTTCTAGAAGACATCCTGCCCAGGTATGGGTTTCTTGCCATGATAGGGTCTGACAATGGACCAGCAGTTGTGTCCAAGGTGAGTTAGAATTTAGCCACTGCCTAGGGAGTGATTGGAAATTATACTGTGCTTACAGACTCCAGAGTTCTGGACAGGTAGAACGCATGAATAGAACTCTAAAAGAGACCCTTGCCAAATTAGCCTGGGAGACTGGTGCAGACTGGGTGGCTCTCCTCCCCTTTGCCTTCTATAGGGTAAGAAACTCCCCCTACCAGGTGGAACTAACACCCTATGAAATCATGTTTGGTACATCACCCCCTATTATTCCCAGCTTGCAGACAGAACTGGATGATCAGGATCTTCTTTTTTTTTTTTTTTTTTTTTAAAGATTTATTTATTTATTGTGTATACAGCAAGTGTTCAGCCTGCAGGCCAGAAGAGGGCACCAGATCTCATTGTAGATGGTTGTGAGCCACCATGTGGTTGCTGGGAATTGAACTCAGGACCTCTGGAAGAACAACCAAGTGCTCTTAACCTCTGAGCCATCTCTCCAGCCCTGATCAGGATCTTCTTAATGCCATACAAGGAGTCCAGTGGGCACACAAACATGTGTGGCCAAAGCTTAGAGCCCTTTATGAGTCTAGTGTTCCTCCCGAATCCCACAGGTTCTGACCGGGTGATTGGGTCTATGTCAGGGGACATCACCAGGGAACACTAGAACCCAGGTGGAAGGGGCCTTTTGTCATCCTGCTCACTATACCCACAGCCATCAAAGTTGACGGTGTAGCTTCCTGAATCCACTACACCCATGCCAGGCCTGCAGATCCTTTCGACACCAGCTACAGGCAATCCACATGTGCCTTGGAGCCAGACCTGGATGATCATGAATGCTAAGACAGGAGCTATTGTCAGCAGCACCTCCTCAACAACAGCTCCCCTGAACACCTGGTTTCCTGACCTTTATGTAGATCTGTGTGACCTAGAGGAGGAAGACTGGACAGGCCAGGGAGTGTTTCCAGGGTATGGTTGCAGGACTCCCAGGGAATAAAGAAAGTCCCTGAGGGGCAACAAACCCCCTGCAACAATCCCCACAATGATACATGGTGGGCTTGCTCCTCAGGTATAACACCTTGCATTTATACCCAGGTTCTCCATAATACGAAAGGCTTCTGTGTAATTGTGCGGCTGGTCCCTAGGATAATTTACCATACAGAAGAAGAGTTACTTTATAAGCTAAAAGTTACATCCCTAAAACGTATTAAGAGAGAACCTGTGACAGCCCTCACACTAAGTATTCTGTTGGGGGCCAGCGTTAGCTGGTTTAGGAGCTGGGACAGCCTCCCTGATCACCCAAAGTCAGCATTATTCCAGTTTGCATGCTGCCATAGATATAGAGAGATAAGAAAACTCCATCTCCCATCTTCAGGAGTTCCTGACATCCTTAGCTGAGGTTGCAATGCAGAACAGAGAGGAGTTGGATCTGACCTTCCTCCAGCAGGGAGGATTGTGTACAGCACTGGGTGAGGAATGCTGTTTCTATATAGACCATTCAGGAGTAGTAAAAGACTCAGTGGCCAAAGTGAGAGAGGGGCTGGCAAAACAGAAAAAAGAACAGGAAGCAAGGGCTGGTGCTCAGCGGTTAAGAGCACTGACTGTTCTTCTAAAGGTCCTGAGTTCAAGTCCCAGCAACCACATCATGGTGGCTCACAACCACACATGAGATTTGGTGCCCTCTTCTGGCCTGCAAGTACACATGCAGGCAGAATAATGAATAAATAAATCTTAAAAAACAAACAGCCGGGCGATGGTGGCACACACCTTTAATCCCAGCACTTGGGAGGCAGAGGCAGGCGGATCTTTGTGAGTTCAAGGCCAGCCTGGTCTACAGAGAGAGATCCAGGAAAGGCGCAAAGCTATACAGAGAAACCCTGTCTCGAAAAACCAAAACCAACCAACCAAACAAACAGGGGCTGGGGAGATGGCTCAGCGGTTTAGAGCACTGACTGTTCTTCCAGAGGACCTGGGTTCAATTCCCAGTACCTACATGGCAGCTCACAGCTGTCTGTGATTCCAGTTCCAGGGGATTTGACACCTTCACACCAATGCACATAAAATAAAGTTTAACAAATCCTTATTAAAAAAAAAAACAAAAACAAACAAACAAAAAACAGGAAGCAAACGCTTCTCCCTGGCTGACTACTTTGATCTCTACTTTGTTGGGTCCTATTATTATATTACTATTACTCTTGACTTGGCCCCTGCATCCTAAATAGATGAGTGTGATTTATTAGAGAGAGACAGATGATCAAATCAAGAAAGGCTAAACCGAGACCCATGATTGGACTCTCATAGTTACAAAGAAGAGGAGGGAATGAGAGAGCAAGACAAGCTCCATTTTAAAGAAAACTTCATTTCTAGCGATACTACGATAAAAGCTGAACCAAGTTCCAGAGACATAAACACGCAGCTCAGACTCTGGTCAAGGTGACCCTCCCCCCCCCCAGGGTGGGTAGGCTGCTGGCCAAGAAATAGTTATGAAGCTGAAACAAAGGCTTAATTCATCAAAGTCTCCAATAGTACTGGGAGAGTCTCCAAATGTGTTTTGTCTTCTGTAGTTCTTCTTGGCTAAATGTTCCTGTTAACTGAAGTATGACCCTGAAATGTAAAGGCTTGTACCCCCTAGCTTGCAGTTTTTCCCTTTGAAAAACCTTCACTCTGAGAGCTCAGGGCCGTCCTCCTTTACCTGGCTACCCAGTGTGTTGGACACAGACCAAGCCAGGGCTTGCTTACTGTCAATAAACGCCTTTGTACTTGCATCAGATATTGGCTCTGTGGTGGTCTTGCGACACGGTTTTTTTTTTGTTGTTGTTGTTGTTTTTGGTTTTTGGTTTTTGAAGACAGGATTTCTCTGTGTAGCTTCGCGCCTTTCCTGGAGATCGCTCGGTGGACCAGGCTGGCCTCGAACTCATAAAGATCCGTCTGGCTCTGCCTCCCGAGTTCTGGGATTAAAGCTGTGGGCCACCACCGCCCGGTGAGACACGGTTTTTATTGATAAGTCTGACTATCGGGTTTTTTTGATAAGACTAATTAGGTTCACCCTTCAGCCCTGGCTGTCCAGGAACTCGCTCTGTAGACCAGGTTGGCCTCGAACTCACAGAGATCCGCCTGCCTCTTCCTCCCGAGTGCTGGGATTAAAGGCTTGCGCCACCACCACCCGGCCCCTTTTCTAAAACAAAACAAAAACAACAGTAACAATAAAAACCTTTCCAAAACCTAGCTGGCCATCAGCGGCCACCAGCCCTTAGACTCCTACTCTGAATTTCAGATGTGCGGCCAGAGCATTTTTCTTAGTCCACCTCAAACCCAAGATGTTCCTGCTTCAGCCTTCCTAGTCTGGGGATTACTGACAGGTCACCATCAGGTAGTGACCAAATTCTATCTTTTCAGTCTTGCAGCGTAGTCGCGGCGGTTCTGGGAAGCAGCAAGCAACAAGTTAAAGTTTTAGACTCTAAGATTTAGGAGCCTCCATAGGGAGTGGATGGGAGTGGATGGGAGTGGTTCTGAAGAGTGGGTGGAGGTGGGGTGGGGAAGATGTGTGTGTGGGGGGGGATTTTGAGGGAAAGGAGAACTGTGTGTTGTAAAATGAATAAAAATAAATAAATACATTTTTTAAAACGCCATACAAATATAATTTTTTTTTTTTAATTAAAAAGCCTCCATACCTCCACAGCAAACTCGTCCCAGACCCTGGATGGCGCAAAGACCACTGGGAATTGTAGTTCTTTAGTGCGTTTTGGGTGCTGCCCGGAAGTGACTCACAGCCATTTCCTCTTCCGGCGTCGCGTCTGTCTCGCCTCTTCTCTGGGACACCGGAGCACAGCTGGTTTGTGTCTCTTGAGCCTCGTGCTCCGGGTAGGACGGGGTGGGGTGGGGGCCGAGCAGACGGTGACCGGGGACGGGGTCGGGAGGTGGTAGCCACGGTTGTCCGCCCGCCCTGACGCCGCGGGTTTCCTCAGGTTCCGGCCGCGCGCGCCTCAGCCCTTGAGTGCCGTCGCCATGTCGCGGTTTTTCACCAATGGTTCGGACAGTGAGTCCGAGTCGTCGTCGTCCGGAGAGGAGCAGGTCACCAAACCCGTCTCCGGGAACTACGGCAGACAGTGAGCCGGGGGCGCTGAGAGAACGGGTTGGGCAGTCGGCGGGGCTCGTGTGGGCGAGGGGACCGAGTGGGCTGGGGCGCTGCGGAGGGCCAGAGGTTTCCGGCTGCTTAGTGTTGCATCAGAAGCCGGAGGCTTCCGATTCCTTCCCCACATTCCCTCTCCTCTCCCTGTCTGTGCCGCACTGGCCATCACCAAACTCTCCCACCAAGCAGCCCTCAGTGACTTTATTTGTAATCATGGAAGGAGACGCCCAGTGCTTGGTTAGCGTCTAGTCTGTTGTGACTCTGCAGTCCTGTCCTCTGGCTCTGTGTGCAAATTGTTAAACACTGCTGTGTTCACCTTTTAACTTTCTTTCCCTCATCTCTGCAAGTTAAAATTTTGAAACAGTTCTCAAAACTTTGAATATTTTTGCTGTGTGTCTGTAGTGTTTTAAGATACTTATATGTACCACCACAGAGACTTAACAGAGAATTGTAGACGAGAATATATATTATATGTCATATATATAACATAATATACATTGTATGTCATGTATGATGCAATATGTAATATATGTGTCATATAATCTATATATCCATGTGAATATGATTCCATGACACTGTCTAAAGTGAAAAAAACTTGCCTACTGAATGCTTTGACCCATCTCATTAAAAAGAAATAAAAGCAAGCCAGGCAGTGGTGGCGCACGCCTTTAATCCCAGCACTCGGGAGGCAGGGCCAGGCGGATCTCTGTGAGTTCCAGGCCAACCTGGTCTACAGAGTGAGATCCACAGGAACCAAAACTACACAGAGAAATCCTGTCTTGAAAAGAAAGAGAGAGAGAGAATTATAAGCAAAGAGGTGCTAAAGTTCGCTAAAACTTGTTTTTTAAACATTTATTTATTATGTATATAGTGTTCTGTCTGCATGTTTGCCTGTACACCAGAAAAAGGCACCTGATCTCATTACAGATGATTGTGAACCACCATGTGGTTGCTGGGAATTGAACTCAGGACCTCTGGAAGAGCAGTCAGTGCTCTTAACCTCTGAGCCCTAAAAGTTTCTTTTTCTTTTTATTTATTTTTTCCCAGACAAGGTTTCTCTGTGTAACCCTGGATGTCCTGGAACTTACTCTGTAGACCAGGCTGGCCTCGAACTCAGAAATCCACTTGCCTTTGCCTCCTGAGTCCTGTTATTAATGGTGTGTGCCACCACCACCCCGGAGTTCACTAAAACTTTTCTTTACTAGCCTCTCCTTTTGGGAAATGTTTCTTTTTAGGATCTGGTTCAGGCATTAGCTCCTGGAAGGCTTTTCCATTATCTGTTAGAGTTGAAGTGCTTCTTTCTCAGGTATTTCTGTAGCCATATGTGCCATCATGTAATTAGCTGTTTCATACAGTAAATTAACTCTTTATTTGGGGGGGGATGCCATCATATGTGCTGTCAGGGTTTGACAAAAGGCTGTATTCAAAGTTGTAGCTGTTTAAGATGAATATGAAGAGCAGCGTCAGAAAAGAGGATTGTATGGATGTCCTAGTCCTTTACCTGCTTCATCTGAGAAGAGGTAGTTACGAATGAAGGTTAATGGTCTCTGTTTCTTCCATACAGGCCTTTGTTACTGAGTGAAGATGAGGAGGATACAAAGAGAGTTGTCCGAAGTGCTAAGGACAAGAGGTGAGGCTGAGTGATATGGGAACGATGTTGTTATTTTCTACATGGTAGACAGAACTAATCTGGTATTGAACTCCCTACCCAGATTTGAGGAGCTGACCAACCTTATACGAACCATCCGTAATGCCATGAAGATTCGAGATGTCACTAAGTGTCTGGAAGAGTTTGAGCTCCTGGGAAAAGCCTATGGGAAAGCCAAGAGTATTGTGGATAAGGAAGGTGTCCCCCGATTCTATATCCGCATACTGGCTGACCTGGAGGACTATCTTAATGAGGTGTGACTCTGTGAGCATACAGAAGGGGATGTGGGCCTGGCTATGCTCCTTTCCTGTAGCCAGGGTTCCCCTCAGGGTTCTCTGCCTTATTACATACAGTGTTCCCTAGAAAATAGAAAATGGGGGACTGGAGAGATGGCTCAGGTGTTAAGAGCACTGGCTGCTCTTCCAGAGGTCCTGAGTTCAATACCCAGCAACCACATGGTGGCTCACAACCACCTGTAATGAGATCTCATGTCCTTATCTGGCCTGCAGGGGATACATGCAGACAGAACACTGTATACATAATAAATAAATAAATCTTTTTTTTTTTTTTTTAAAGGAAGAAAAGAAAATAGAAAATGAGCTAAAGCAAGAAGAGAAAACTTATTTCTTTGGACAAGAGCTTGATTATATTATGGGTTTTTGGTTTTGTTTTGTTGGTTTTTTTTATTTTTGAGTCAGGGTTTCTCTGTGTAGTTCTGGCTATCCTGGACCAAGCTGGCCAGATTCAGAGATCCACCTTGCTTCTGCCTCTGAGTGCTGGAATTGAAGGGGTACACCACCACTCCCCAGCTTGTATTTTATGTTTTTAAGCACTTTTTAATTGGGGTTTTGTATTTGTAGTAGAGATATATAAAAGTTGTAGGGCACTTGCCTTGGTTCAATCCCCAGCGTTGCAAACAAAAAGTTACGGGCGTCGTTAATGCGTGGTTCAGATGGCATCTAGATAGCGAGACCCAAAAGGTGATTATAAAGCCTGAGTTGTGGAAAATGCCACTTAGTCTTGTTCACCGTCCTTCCTTTCTTTCTGTGTTAGCTCTGGGAGGATAAAGAAGGAAAAAAGAAGATGAACAAGAACAATGCCAAGGCTCTGAGTACCTTGCGCCAGAAGATCCGAAAATACAACCGAGATTTTGAGTCCCATATCACAAACTACAAGCAGGTGAGTTGGCTAGAGGCTAACTTTTTAAACTATGGAAATGATCCTGTGACAAAACTGCAAGAATACTAGTACATGGTAGCATGACTAGAGAAAGACCCTAACAGTGTCTGGGTTTGAGAAGGAGTTCTGTTTAGCGGCATTTTTGTTGTAGTTGAGATGGAGGTCTCAGGATGTAGCTCTGACTCTCCTGGAACTCAGAAATCTGCCTGCCTCTGCCTCCCTCTGCCTCCCGAGTGCTGAGATTAAAGGAGTGCACCACCATGCCTGGCTTATGGTAGGCATCCTTAATTCTCTGATCCTCCCTCAATGCAGAACCCTGAGCAGTCTGCTGATGAAGATGCAGAGAAGAACGAGGAAGATTCAGAAGGTGAGAGAAGAAACCTTTATTGCAGATAGTTAGAAAGTCATGAGTTCCCTTCATCTAGTTTATTTTTTCAATCTTGCCCTTCAGCGGTCTAGTTTATTCCTCCCACTTCCTTCCAGGCTCTTCAGATGAAGATGAGGATGATGTTGGAGTCAGTGCTGCAGCTTTCTTGAAGAAGAAGGTTCGGAGAGTCAAAGAAAGTTCGGGGATTGACGTGACAAGGGGCTTCCTGTTGTATTGGAACACTGGGTGAATTGGGATCTAACTGCCAGGCCCAGCACTGTGCTGGGGAGCTGTGTGGTACTTACTTCCCTTGGGGTAGTTTGTAATCTCCACAATTCTAGTTGTCTGTGTGACATACTTTGATTCCATGAATAACTGCTCTTGTTCTGCTAATGGAAATACCTGGACTGTGTGTCAGCAGGAGGAGCAGAGAAAGTCTCTTGCCTTCCTCCTTATCCTCTCTTTCCTCAAAGGATGATGATGAAGACTCTGAAGATTCTGAAGATGATGAAGAATGGGACACCAGTTCTACATCTTCTGATTCAGACTCAGAAGAAGAGGAAGGAAAACAAACTGTTCTGGCCTCAAAGTTCCTTAAAAAGTAAGAAAGTAATGGGTTTGGGGGCTATGGTGAGAGGGTCGAAAAGCCGTTAATCATTTTGAAGGCTGTTCTTGGTTTTTATGGATTCTTCAGGTAGAAGCCCCTTGCTCCCCCACCCCCCCTTTTTTTTTCTTTCTTTTTTTGGTTTTTTGAGACAGGGTTTCTCTGTAGCTTTGGGGCCTGTCCTGGACTAGCTCTGCAGACTAGGCTCCAGAGTTAAAATATTTAACCACTTTCTAAATACAAATCTCACTTTGGCACCTATTGCTTATGTGATAGTGGGCAAGCTGCACCTTTTCAGTCTTCAGTTTTGCCTCCCAGGAGAGCTGTTAGAGGTAGCATAGGGAAGTGGCTAGTCTAGGACTGCCATGTCGTGGGCACTCAGTGGTAGTTGCTATTGTGTTGGCCCTTCCTGATAATCAGCTTCTTGGTGCATAGTATGTAAAGTGTAAAGATAATTACTTTAACTTTCAAATTTACATTATCATGAAGCTCGTTTTTAAACCTGTTGACATCTAGTAATGTTATTACTGGTTCATATTCTTTACATTTTTGGTCTTCAGTAATTATGTATTGAGTGTTGTGCATGCAGTGTGCACTGCACATGTACATTATTCATAGACTCTTGACAGAGCTAAAATTTAGGAATTCAGAAGGCTGAGACAGAGAAAACTTTGAGGGCAGCTTAGTTATGTAGCAGGAACCTGTCTCAATTTTTTTGTTTTTAATTTTACTATTTTGTCTGCATATTTATCTATGCACCATATTTGTGTCCAGCCCCTGGAGACCAGAAGGTAGTGTTGGATCCCCTGAGACTGAAATTACGGACTCTTGGGAACCACCATGTGGGTGCTGGGAATCGGGCCTGAGTCCTCTGGAAGAGCAGCCAGTACTCTTAATTGCTGAGCTGTCTCCCAGGCCCTCACATTTTTATTGTGTGTGTGTGTGTGTGTGTGTGTGTGTGTGTGTGTGTGTGTGTGTGTATGTGTGTGTATGCATGCATGTGTATATATAGAAGTCCGAGGTGTACTTTGGGTGGTATTCCTAAGGAACTACTCACCTTTGTAAGTTAATTTTGTCTGAGACAGGATCTCACTGTATGGATCAGGCTGACCTCGAACAGTATCTGCCCCCTGAGTGCTGTGATGGAAGACTAATGGTGTGTCACCATGCCCAACCTTGCCTTATTTTTTTGAGGCAGGGTCTTCCATTGTCCTGTAGTTTGCTGGGTAGGTTAGGCTATCTGGGCTGTGAGCTCCAGGGATCTGTCTGTCTCTGGGATGGATGCTGAGATTACAAGCAGGTGCTACCATACCTGGCTTGCTTTTGTGTGTGTGTTGGGGGTGGGTTATAATACAATTACATCATTTCCCATTTCTCTCTTTCCTTTCCTTCCAAACCCGCACATGTATCCACCCTTGCTCTCTTTCACATGATTTTTTTTTCATTAGTTGTTGTTACATAGGTATAGGGGGTGTGTGTGTGTGTGTGTGTGTGTGTGTGTGTGTGTGTGTGTGTGTTTTGGGGATCAAACTCAGATCTCATACTTGTGCAAGCATGTCACTGAGCTACTTTCTGTTTTTCCAACCCTCAAAATTAGAGAAAAATGAAGTATAGGACATAGAGGATTTTTTCCTTATTAATGGATTTAGAGTATCTCATAGACCTATTCTGTCTTCTTTTTTTTTTCCCCCAAGACAGTTTCTCTGTGTTGCCCTGCTGTCCTGGAACTCTCTCTCTCTCTCTAGATAAGGCTGGCCTCAAACTCACAGAGATTCACCTGCCTCTGCCTCCTGGGTGCTGGAATTAAAGGTATTTGCCACCACCACCTGGCATCTCTTAAATTTTTAATAGCTTTAATCAGGTATAATTGTATGTTTATAAATGTTTGGGGCGTTTGTTGTTTGGATCTCTGTGAGTTCAAGGTTACCAGATCTACATAAAGAGTTCCAGGCTATCCAAAAAAATAACAAAGGCCTGAAAAATTGACTCAGTGGTTAAGAGCCCTTGATGCTATTGCAGAGGACCTAGTTTGATTCCCAGCACCCACATGACAGCACACAGCCATCTGTAATGTCAGTCCTGGGGCCCTAATAACCTCATCCTAATCTCAGCAGGCATGCACATGATGCACGTACATATGTACAGGCAAGACACTTAGACACATAAGATAATAAGATAATTTAAAAATGAAAGATGTGGCTATATTGAAATGTGATCTGTCATAAGAGAGGTCAAACAATTACAGGTGTTTGAGTTTGAATTCTTTATACTTTGAGGTTTGGATCACAGTATCTTTTGTACTGGGAGTAAGACTTGAGTACAGGGAAAATGAAGTTGATTGGAAGCTCTAGCTCCTCTAATCTCAGAGCTGTGGACATAATGTATAGTTATGTAGACCCAGAGACATCAACTTACTGAGCATACTTGGTGTAGGTGCAAATTTGGAGAAGTGGGATCTGGGCCTAGGGATGTAGTTCAGTTGATAGAGTGCTTACCTAGCATGCATGAGGTACTGGGTTCAGTCCCTAAGCAATGCTTAAATTAATATTGGTGGTGTGCACCTGTAACCCCAGAGGTGGGAAGAGGACTCCTCTCTCATCCCTTTGTCTCCTGTCAGGGCACCCACCACAGAGGAGGACAAAAAAGCAGCTGAGAAGAAACGGGAAGACAAAGCCAAGAAGAAGCACGACAGGAAGTCTAAGCGCCTGGATGAGGAAGAGGAGGACAACGAAGGCGGGGAGTGGGAAAGGGTCCGTGGTGGCGTCCCACTGGTTAAGGTGAGGAGTTCAGAGTAAGGAGGTGGATTTAGGAGAGAGTACAGGTGCCCACCTGGTTGGAGTGGGAAGGAGCCTAAAACAAGAACAGGTTTCTGTTGACGTGCGTGTGACAGGATATGTTCTTGCCCAGGAGAAGCCAAAAATGTTCGCCAAGGGAACTGAGATTACTCATGCTGTTGTCATCAAGAAGCTGAATGAGATTCTACAGGCCAGAGGCAAGAAGGGAACAGACCGGTGAGAATCGTGGGCTTGGGCCATTGCTAAGTTTTCATAGTTTGAAAGCTTACTGAACTTCTGTTACTACAGTTAAGTAAATGGAAATGATATTTGTCTTTAGTTGTTACATAACCTAATAGGATGGAAAGAATGAAGACCTTTTGTAAATAGCACTTCAGGATGGCTAACATTACCATTGTTTCTCTTGGGAATTTAAAAGAGAAGTAAGGATTGGGGCTATAATATATATAGTTCAGTTGGTAGAGTGCTTGCCCAGCATACATGGAGCCCTGGGTTTGAGTCCTGACCTCACATAAAACCAGCACTTGGGTGGCAGAGGTAGGAGAATCAGAAGTTGAAGGTCTTCCTGCCTGGGCTCTATGGGACCTTGTCTCAGAAGAACCCATAAATCAACAAGAAGCGCATACACGGGTAGTCAAGAAACGTGGAGCTGGCTGTTGTGCCGGTCTGAAGACGGCTTCCTGCATAACAGGGTGAGACTAGCTCATTTATCTTGAAAGCCTTACCCAGTTCTGTGTCCCTCCAGTGCCACTCAGATTGAATTGCTACAGCTGCTGGTTCAGATTGCTTCTGAAAACAACCTGGGAGAGGGTGTCATTGTCAAGATCAAGTTCAATATCATTGCCTCTCTCTACGACTACAACCCTAACCTGGCCACGTACATGAAGGTGAGAACAGAAGGGTACCAGGGTTACATTGGGGGGGTTCAGGAGAAAATACCCAGTGTTTTAAGGCTTGGGTGTCAAAGGCCCTATGATTCTTGGTGTTCTTCAAAAACATCGTTTATTCCATCCTTTAACTTCGTCATTTCATCTCCTGACAGCCAGAGATGTGGCAGATGTGCCTGGACTGCATCAATGAACTGATGGATATCTTGGTTGCACATTCCAACATCTTCGTTGGAGAGAACATTTTGGAAGAGAGTGAGAACCTAAACAATTTTGATCAGGTAAAGGGAGGGATTGGCAGCACAATTGGGAAGGCATGGTAGAGACAGGAGTTGAGATTAGGCTAGAACCTTGGATTAATTGTGTTCCTTCTTTGCATATTTCTTCAGCCACTGCGTGTACGCGGCTGCATCCTAACTCTGGTGGAGCGAATGGATGAAGAATTTACCAAAATAATGCAAAATACTGATCCTCACTCCCAAGGTAAGCCTAGCCAAATAGGGACTTTGGTGAGAGGTAGAGTCAGGAGGTGATAGTAACTTAGGGGTTTTATAAGCATTAAAGTCAGAGTGAAAGGATAGCCCTTGGGAGGCAAGTGCTAAATTTATAGGCCTTGCTGACCAAGTTGGTAATTGAGATACTTTTCCTTTCCTAAGCCGTGAGATGGTAAGCTCATGGGAGAGGATGATGTTTTCAGGGTATAACTGTAGAGGGCAAACCAAAGTGGTTGAATTGATCATCTGGTTGGGAAAGCTGGTACTCACATCTGAGATGAGGATGGATGTCCTCCCTCCCAGAGTATGTGGAGCATCTGAAGGATGAAGCACAAGTGTGTGCCATCATTGAACGTGTGCAGCGCTACCTGGAGGAGAAAGGTACCACTGAGGAAATCTGCCAGATCTACTTGAGGCGCATCCTGCACACGTATTACAAGTTCGACTACAAGGCCCATCAGCGTCAGCTTACTCCTCCTGAAGGGTCCTCAAAGGTGAGATTACTTGGCAATCATGTGAGGAGTGAGAGAAGTGTGAATTTGTCCTCCTTATCTGTTAGGCCTTGATGGTAAGTCTTCTATCTCCAAAGGACTTCTGAAGTAGAACAGGAGGGGAATCGGAGGGATTGCACTGAGGTTGGAAAGAATCCCATGTTTCGTTCCTGGGCCTAAGCCATTTAAAGCCATGGTCTTTGCTGGATAGCCATCACTAAGGTCTTCCATTCCTCTAGTCTGAGCAAGACCAGGCAGAAAATGAGGGTGAGGACTCAGCTGTGTTGATGGAAAGACTCTGCAAATACATCTATGCCAAGGACCGTACAGACCGGATCCGTACCTGTGCAATCCTCTGCCATATCTACCATCATGCTCTCCACTCCCGCTGGTATCAGGCCCGTGACCTCATGCTCATGAGCCACCTACAAGACAACATTCAGCATGCAGATCCACCAGTACAGGTAGGTGGAGGAGATAACTAGCCTTCGTGGTGAAGGAGAAGCCAGGCCTCAGGCCCCTGTTCTTTCTTAGATAGGTGAATGGACTCAACAAGAATTCCACCTGTTTGGCTAATGCAGACCCAGACAGGTGCTTGGTCTTTTCCACATCCTAGCATTCTTTGATCTTTCCCACGTGGACATGAAATTTGTGCTATCCCACAACGTTAAAATCCACTTAGCGATTTGGGTTCAGCCAACATTTATTTATTTACCTACTGTCTGGTTCAAAGCATTAGGAGGTGATCTTACTTTTCCAGAAAGAGGAAAAGGGTTTTTGAAGCAGTTAAACTAGAGGGAAAAGGGACCTAGATAACTGTGATACAGTGAAATGAGGAGGGTTCATGACAATGGGGCAGCCAGTTTTCTGTATAGCAACATTTTGAGACCTTTTTATATAGAGAAGGTACTAAAAGCCACATTTGAGGTGTAGCTCCCTTTTGTGTGTATTGTGGGAAATACATTTATATTTTGTAAACCTGTCTACCTTTCACCTCGTTTGAAACAAGAGTGTTTTGTTGCTGACCCATGGCCTCCCAGGAGTTTCCGTGTTCTCGTAGGAGCAGTGTGGTTTATTATAAATGCACTCCTCTCCATCCAGCCATTTGTGTAGGTTCTGGGAATTCAAACTCTGATCCTCATGTTTGTGCAGCAAGTGAACTGGTTCCCACTGAGCCATCTCCCTAGCCTGGTAGTGGTGGTTTAGACAATATCTTTTCTTTGTTCTTTTTTTTTTTTTTATTTCATCGATGAAAGGCCAACTCTTGCTTAGTCTTTTACATTTGAGTATTTATGTTTTTATTATGGAGTTATAGGAATTCTTCATATATTTTGGATGACCACTCCTTTTGGGTTTTTGAGACAGGGTTTCTCTGTGTAACAGCCCTGGCTGTCCTGGAACTCACTCTTGTAGACCAGGCTGGCCTTCGAGTGCTGAGATTAAAGGACACCGCCATGCCTGGCTGGATAACCACCCCTTTATCAGATTTCAGATACTTCATTCCAGGCTCTTTTGTATTAGTTGTGCTTTTTTTTTTTTTTTTTTAAGATTTATTTATTATGTATACAGCATGTGTGACTGCAGTCCAAAAGAGGGCACCAGATCTCATTACAGATGGTTGTGAGCCACCATGTGGTTGCTGGGAATTGAACTCAGGACCTCTGGAAGAGCAGTCAGTGCTTTTAACCTCTGAGCCATCTCTCTAGCCCTAGTTGTGCCTTTTTGCTACAGTATTTTTTTAAATTTATTTCTGTTTTGTTTTGAGACAGGGTTTCACTATATAACAGCCTTGGCTGTCCTGGAACTAGGTCTGTAGACCAGACTGGCCTCGAACTCACAGAGATATGCCTGCCTCTGCCTGCTCCCTAGTGCCGAGTTAAAAAGGTTATTTTAATATATTTTCTAAGTTGTGTCTAAATAAATCTTTGCTTAAAATTTATGAAGATGGGGACTGGAGAGATTTTTCCAGAGGACCCAAGTTCAGTTCCCAACATTCACACCATAAATCTCATAACTGTGACTGACTCTAGCTTCAGAGAATCTACACTTTGGGCTTCCTAGGCACCTGCCCTCATATGCACATACCCAAATGCAGGTACACACCTACACATAACTTAAAATAGGATATGGAGAGATGACCCATCAGTTAAGAGCACTTGTTCTTGCAGAGAACCCAAGTTCAGCTCCCAGCACGGTGGCTCCCAACCATCATCTGACATCTCTTCTGACTTCTGCTCACTCCAGGTGCACATGTAGTACACAGACATACATGTAGGCAAAACACCCACACACAAAATAATTTTTTTAAACTTTTTTTTGTCTTTTGAGACAGAGTCTCACTGTGTAGCCCTGACTATCCTGAAACTCGCTATATAGACCAGTTGGCCTTGAACTCACCGAGACCCACCTGCCTCCTGAGGGCTGGGATTAAAGGCATGTTGTCATCATGCCCAGCTTAAGTTTTTTGTTTTTTTTTTTTACCCTTGAGATAGAGTTTCTCTGTGTAGTCTTTCTTGTCCTGGAACTTGCTTTGCAGACCAGGCTGGCCTTGCTCACAAAGATCCGCCTGCCTCTGCCTCCCAAGTGCTGGGATTAAAGGCCTGCACCACCACTGCCCAGTTAGGCTTAAGTTTTTTAAAGAATAAATAAAAATAGTCGGCAGTGGTGGCACACACCTTTAAGGCAGAGGCAAGTGGATCTTTGTGAGTTCAAGGCCAGCCTGGTCTACAGAGTAAGTTCCAGGACAGCCAAAGCTACACAGAAATGCCCTGTCTTAAAAAAACTGAGAAATATAAAAATAAAATTCATAAAAGTATTTTCATCTTTTTTTTCCTATCTCTTGACAATCTTTTGTGGTTTTGATTTTTGCATTTAGACTTACAGTTTATCTTGACTTAATCATGTAGTATGAGATTAGGGTCAGTTCTCTTTTCCCCTCACATTGATACTAAGTTTTACCAGCATCATTTATAACAAATATTCTGTTGCCCTCTTATTTTGCTTAGGTGGTTTTGTAGAAAACTGCAAAAACAACCACATGGCTTCACATGAGTGGCAAATACCTATCCCTCCTGAGCCATCTTTTTGGCCCTGCTGGTTTTCTTTATTTGTCTTTCCTACTCCCAAATGCTAAAACTTTTTTTTTTTTTGTTTTTTTTTTTTTTGGTTTTTCGAGACAGGGTTTCTCTGTGTAGCTTTGCGCCTCTCCTGGAACTCACTTGGTAGCCCAGGCTGGCCTCGAACTCACAGAGATCCGCCTGGCTCTGCCTCCCGAGTGCTGGGATTAAAGGCGTGCGCCACCACCGCCCGGCAAAACTTTTTTTTTTTAAGGAGTATCTATAGTCTTGGCCTCAAACTTGCCATGTAGCCAAGAATGACCTTGAACATCTGATTTTCCTTCCTCTACCACCTGAGTCCTGGGATTGTAGTCCTGTACCTCCATGCTACTATGTGGTACTGGGAATCAGACCCAGGGCCTTGTGTATATTAGGCAAGGACTGCTTTTAAAAATAATTTTTAGCCGGGCGGTGGTGGCGCACGCCTTTAATCCCAGCACTCGGGAGGCAGAGCCAGGTGGATCTCTGTGAGTTCGAGGCCAGCCTGGTCTCCAAAGCGAGTACCAGGAAAGGCGCAAAGCTACACAGAGAAACCCTGTCTCGAAAAACCAAAAAAAAAAAAAAAAAAATTTTTTTAAAGTTTTAATTATGTGTGTGTGGCCCTGTGCATATAAGTTTGGGTGCTCTCAGAAGCTTGAGGCATTGGATCCCCCTGAAGCTGAAGCAAAAGGTGATTGGGAGCCATCTGATATGGGTGCTAGGAACCAAACTCAGGTGCTCTGCAAGAGTAATAATGTGTAATATGTGCTTTTGGCCACTGAGCCTTTTCTTCAGCTCTGGGTAGAATTTTTTTTAAAGGTTCTTTGAATTTATGTTCATGATCTCTTAATATTTTTATTATTGTAGTTAATAAAACTTACTCTTGGGCTGTGTGTTTCAGAGGTAGTAGAAAACTTACCAGTATGTAGAATATCCTAAGTTTAATTCCCAACCCTAAGGGATGCAGCACCAGTTCTATAATATCTGCACTGGGAACTTGGGAGGCTGAAGCAGGAGGATTTTAAGTTCAAAGTACAGCAAGACCCTCAAACAAGAAACCTTAATCCCCTCCCTCTCCGTGCATCCCCCCCCCCCCCCCCGTTTTTTTCTGTTTACAGTCTTCCATGTCTTGATTAGAGGCAAACCTATACATCCTTCCATCTTGTTGACCAGAAACTCAGTGACCTGTTTAGTGGTGCTGGTTCTGGTCTTTGTTTGGAGACAGGGTCTTATTCAAATCCACTGGCCTCTGCCTTTCGAGTACTGGCATTGCCAGTGTGTGTCACCTTGCTTGCCCCATGCCTGGTTTTCTTTCATGTTACATCTGATTCTTGAGCCGTTTTTCTTTGTAGTCTGTCTGGTCATTTCTTTCTTTCCTTTTCTTTTTTTTCTCTTTTCTTTTGGATTGATCTATTTTTATTTATGTGCATATATGCCTGTGTGAGTGTGCCAGATCTCCTAAAACAGTTGTGAGCGGTCATGTAGGTTCTGGGAACTGAACCCAGGTCCTCTGGAAGAGCAGCCAGTGCTCTTAACCACTGAGCTACCTTTCCAGAATAGATCATCCTTTCCCTTTTCCTGAGAGATCATCAGCCCACCACCTTCCTCCTGATCTCGATTTGCCTTCATGTCCACTTTGTCTTTCTGTGAGTTTCTTTTATTTATTTATTATTTTTTCCTTTTTTAGTGTTTCTAAATCTGTAATATTAAATTTTGAGAAACAAGGAAGATAAATTAAAACTCTTCAAATAATTGAGAAATTTTAATAGTACAAACTGGGTTTTTTTTTTTGTTTTTTGTGTTTTTTTTTTTAATTAAAAATTTTTCATTCATTTTACACACCAATCAAAGATCCCCTCTTCCCTCCCACAAGAAGACATGTGGTTTCTTATTATAGCAGCCAAAGTCAGAGTTTATCACCAAGTACCATGGTTTCCCATCTTTAAATCCTGCTTTATACATGCCCACTCCCTGGTTTATGGTAAAGTCTTTGACAAGTCTCAACTACATCACTTCAAGTATACTTGGGTCAGTTATTCATCTGGACCACTGCATTTCCTTTTTCTAGTGTGGACTTTATCCCTGTTTATCTATATGGCTTATTTAGTTCTTAGCTATTCTTCACAATAAAGCCTTTACCAAATTGTCAGTCTCTATCACCATACAAACTCACTTTGTAAATCTTCCCCTCAGTTTATTTTTCTCCTTAGCTTAGATTACCACTCTCATAGTAATGCACACACCACCTCTAGAATGGAAGATAGGCCTAATTTGTTTTGTTCTCTGGCCCTAGCCTACTGCCAAAACATAGTAGATGCTTTAAGTGTATTTGCTGAATTAAATGAACTGTTTGCCTATGACTATCTCCTTTGCTCTTTGTGCTCAGATCCTGTATAACCGTACCATGGTACAGCTGGGCATCTGTGCCTTCCGCCAAGGTCTGACAAAGGATGCACATAATGCCCTTCTGGATATCCAGTCAAGTGGTCGTGCCAAGGAGCTTCTGGGCCAGGGTCTGCTGCTGCGCAGCCTCCAGGAGCGCAACCAGGAACAGGAGAAGGTAGAGCGACGCCGACAGGTGCCCTTTCATCTGCATATCAACCTAGAACTGCTGGAGTGTGTTTATCTGGTGTCTGCCATGCTCCTGGAGATCCCCTACATGGCTGCCCATGAGAGTGATGCCCGAAGACGCATGATCAGCAAGCAGTTCCATCACCAACTGCGGGTAGGAGAGCGGCAGCCCCTGCTAGGTGAGTGTGTGCCTGTGTAGCCCTGTACACTTCTTGGATCTTTGCTTATAGGCATCTTTGCTTACCCATAAGCATTAAGAAAAGTTGATGGAATAACTTCCTCACAAGATGATTGCATTTGGTTTATATTTTATATTGGTGCCTCCTCTGCCTGGCACAGTCTCTGAGAAATAATTTGTTATTCTAGACATGTTGAGTTTGAGATCAGCCTAGTCTACAAAGAAAGTTCCAGGCCACCCAGGGCTACTGAGTAATCCTGTCTCAATAAAACAGAATTTATTAAATTTGCTTTAATAATAAAACATGATAATGTGAATTGTTACCTCTCACCTGGTGATAAAACTGCAGTATGGAAAATTTAAACCATTTGTCCTAGTTCAGTGCGGTTAACACATATTAACCTTTACTGTTTTTCAGCTTCATCCCCATTATCTTTCACCCAAGTAAGCATAATAGAGTTTTTCCACCCAAGAATCTTAACATTGGTTTCTTTGATCAGGTTTTTGTTTTTGTTTGATTTTTTAGTGCATGGTCTTACTATGTAGCCATGTCCAACCTGAAACTTATGGTGTAGACCAGGCTGGTCTTAAACTCAAAAAAACTTACTCACCTTTCTCCCCAGTGCTGGGATTAAAGGTGTGTAAAAGTGATACTCAGATGCTGGAGAGATGACTCAGTGGTTAAAAGTGCTTGCTCTGCATTCTTGAGGACCAGAGTCTGGATCCCAGCACCTGTGTAACCAGTTGGGCATCCCTGAAAACACTGTGACTCCAGTTTCAGGTAGGCAGAGACAGGAGCATCACTAAGGCTTGCTGGCTTTCAGCCTAACCAGGAGGGAATCTTAGGCTCAAGGAAAGATCCTGATTCAAGAAAATAAGTAGTGAGTGAGAGAAATCCTCTGCCTGATTCTACCTCTCAAGTGCTGAGCTTGAAGACATGCACCACTACAACATGCACAAAGAAATTAAAAAAATAAATGACGTGGTGATAAGGATGGAATCCAGGGCCTTATGTGCTAGACAAGTGCTCTACCGCTGAGATACACTGCCAGCCATACTTGGTCACTTTTGAAAGGCTCTCATACAGGGGCTGAGTAAGTGAGTCACTGGGATAGGAAGTGACTGCACCTTCCTATACAGTGGTTCATGAAAGTATTTGAGTGAACCACGCTTCCTTTTCACCGTCATCCCCTTACGTGTTGGTCCTTTGGTCTTGCGTATATGGCCTTGTTCAGATGCAGATGTCCCTTAGTCAAATTGTGTTTGGCTTACATGGTGATGTTTTATTTTCTAGGAATACTCCCAGTGAAAATCTGAATGTCCATGTCTCATAATAGAATTTTGGGAGATCTAGTTGCCCTAGGCTTGCCTTCTCATGGAGCTAGCTTTGAGAACTGAAGTAAAAGCTATACGGAAAGACTTTCTGGCTCATCACAGTCCTGACTCTGTTATGCATAATAGAGTTAAATGCCGGTTTCTAAGCCAGGTCTGACTATACACACTTGGAATCTTGGTGCTTGGGAAACTGACAGAAGGACCTCAAGTTTAAGGCTATTCTTGGCTATATGATCAGACTGCCTCAAAAAAAAAAAAAAAAGCAAGCCAGTTTCCTATTTAGTCTTGCACTATTGTTGTTTATTTGATTTGTAGAGATAATTCTTAGAGGTTCTAACCTTGTTTAAATATTTGGGAGTCAGAGGACAACTTGTGGAAGTAAGTTCTGACAGGTCTCCATGTGCAGACCAGATTGGTCTTGAACTCAAAGAGATCCACCTGCCTGCCTCTCCAGTGCTGGCTTCAGAGGCATATTGTCACTATGCCTGGCTTTGTCTTTTTACAAAGTTTACCAAGAGTGGCAAAGTGGGGCTAATCCAAGAAAGTGGGTGTTTACAGTTTGGGCCTGATCACAACCCATGTTTGTCCCAGTGTCAGCCATATTTATATATACTACCCATTTCCAGACTTGGGACTTTTGTGCTTTGTTCCCTAAATTCCAGTTACATTCTGACTTGTTCTTCAAGATCGTGTTTGGGAGCCTGAGTCACAAATCAGTACATAAAACCTGTGGTTTCATAGAGGTCATTTAGGTTGAGGCTAAATATATCAGTCTTTTAAATTTTTTGTTCTGTTTATTGTTGGGGAGGGGTGTAATGTGTGCCATAGAGTACATGTAGAGAGCAGAGGACAACTTGGCAAATTGGTTCTTTCCTTCCACCATGTGGGTGCTGGAAATTGAATTCAGGACGTCAGGCTTAGCTTCCAACACTGTACACTGAGCCATTGGTTCTTGGGTATAGCATTACCTAAGTAAACAGGAAGTGCAGAGCAAGCCACTGCCAAACAATAGAAGTGACAGGAGCAGCTGGCTGCTTGGACAGTCACCCAAGGTTCCTCTGTGACATTGGGGGATCCATCTTTGTCCTACGGGTCTATCTAGAATATCTGACAGACTTTTGTGAAGCAGGAATTTTGAAGGACTGTCCTACCTTGTCTTGGCAAAGTTCAGCAGTCACCTTCTTTTGTGTCCTGATCACCCAGTTTGGACAGCATACTGTCAGCAGTTGAGGCAAGGGCAGTTTCTTGCTGAAGTGGCTAGCTTTGACACATTGAAAGGAAACTCCTTAAGGAGGTTCTTCAATGCCTGTCATCCTCTTGAAGTAAATTGGTGCTTCCAGGAGCAAATGTGTCTCATTGTCATGAAAAGCCTTATGTTATTAAAACATTTTTTTTTTTTTTTTTTTTTTTTGGTTTTTTCGAGACAGGGTTTCTCTGTGTAGCTTTGCGCCTCTCCTGGAACTCACTTGGTAGCCCAGGCTGGCCTCGAACTCACAGAGATCCGCCTGGCTCTGCCTCCCGAGTGCTGGGATTAAAGGCGTGTGCCACCACCGCCCGGCTGTTATTAAAACATTTTAAATGCCATATTCTGTAGGTCTTTGAAGTGTTTGAAGAAAAGACCATTTATTTATTTAAAATATATCTCTGACCTTGAAAACATACCTAACATGACTATAAGTTTGATTGTTATAGCTTTTAAGGACTAAAACTTTACATTTTTAAATGAGCTGCATAGGTACAATACCTTAAACAAGAGTAGAAATATATATACAATATAACAAAAATAACCTTAAATTTGTATCAATATACAAAAATCCATACCAATGTAAAATATTTGAGACTAGTGGTTGTTCAAAAGTAGACTTGATAATCCACCCTTTTATCCCATCATTTATATATTTCTTTGTTTAGCTTTCTCCCTGACCATGACCGGTAAGAAATTGTAACTACCACACCCCCAAATAATGACCATCAACCAAAAACAACCCACTCCTTCTCTTGAGAATGTGGGTGTTGTGTTCTCTAGTCTGCTTCCTGTTTGGGGGCAGTGGCATTGTTAGGTACCTGCAAAAATTAAAATAATGGTCAAGTCCTGGGAGAGCTAGCTGTTGTCTAGTCTCAGTGTGATGGGAAAATGTAGGGCTTATCTGAAGTCTGACTGGAGTAGTCTGTGAGGCTAGACCATCTCAGCTAGCAGCTTTGAAGTTCTGGATGTAGATTTTTGAGGAAACTGCAACAGAGGAATTCTCAGAGGCTGGATCACCTGGGCTATTTGTCTTGTTTTTATTGGTGTCTGGTCCTTTGTTCTGAAAACACAAACTTTTAAAAGTAACATCTGTATTAACACAAGTGTGGAATGTGTGGTGTGCACAAGTTGGCTAAAGATGATTTTCTGTTTTATATTTGAGCAGATTAAAAGCATCTGTCAACTTTGTAAGTTTGTTTGGACTGTATGACCAAACTGTAATATAAGTCTCCGTTCATGTTATATGAAAGGATGTCATGTAATAATAAATCATGAGGACTCTGTAGCTAACAAGATTTATCATATCTCATCCAGTCTCAAAGCTGTTCCCATAGTAGAGGAATCAGCATATACATCACCTGTCCTATAGTCTTTCATGGCTTTTTCTCTCATGTCTATAGCCAAGATCCTCAGGAGGTCTCCCCAGTCAAATCTGATCTTTATTAATTTTGAAGAGAACAGTAACTTCTGTTTCCTGTGAAAACAAAGGCATAACCTCTCCCAGTGCAACATATTTTTTGACTTGCATTCTGAAGTGAAGATATTCTTAAAATATCTAGATTGGTTTAATTTAGCAGTGTCCATAATCCAGTATCTCTCAGCAGCTATTGCTTTTTTGTACATTAGCATTTAAAAAATTCAAAATCGTCAAAGCACTATACACTAGACACCCTATGTATTTCCCATCATTATATGGCTTATTCTTTGTATATTACTTTACTCTTTCTTTAAAGACTTCATTATTTTTAAACTTTTTTCTATGACTCCCTATACCCATTTTCTTTCTCTCTCTTTTTTTAAATTTAGCATCTAGATACATTTTTAAACATATTGTACCTTTTTAGAGCTTTTTTTGGTCTGGACCTGGCTTTACTAAGCACCTGCAGCATTCTCTGACCACATGAGACAAATCTTAAACTGCCATGTTAAGCTGCTGCATAGTTCAGCTTAGCACATGGCCCTAGTGGCTGGCTCCAGCCGACAGGCAACAGCCAGTAGCCAGTAGCTGTGCCTTTGTATGCCGAGCACTGTCCAGTCTGTGAGACTGCAGGTCCAGGAAGCCACATCTGGCTCCTTGTCCAAAACTTTTCTTAGCTCTCTCGGGCCCTATGTTTGGACGTTTGATCCTCACTTTGGGCACCATATGTAATGAATGAGTCTGTCCCAGCATCCGGCTCCCAAATAATGACATGGAGACTTCTTATTGATTATGAAATCTTGGCTTTAGCTTAGGCTTGTTTTAAACTAGCTCTTAAAACTTAAATTAACCCATTTCTATTCATCTATATTCTGTCACATACTGCCCATCCTGGAGTCTCCCTCTCTCACACCTAGATTCATCACGTTTCCTCTCTTTGTCCAGAAGTCCCACCTAGCTATTGGCCATTCAGCTCTTTATTAAACCAGTCACAGCAATATATCTTCACAGTGTACAAATATCCCACAACAGGTAATGTGAAAAGGAGTAAGGTTGAGTTGAGTGTCATCGCATGCTTGTGATCCCAGCATTCAGAAGTCAAAGACAAGAAAATTAAGAACTTGAGGCCAGCTTGTGCTCCCTGTAGTGGGTTCTAAGCTACCTTGTTATGTAGAGTAAGAGTCTCTCGCTTTTTTTTTTTTTTTTTTTTTTTAATGAAGTTTGGTAAATATCCTATTTGACATATTTTAAACTTTTTCGTTTTGTTTTGTTTTGAGGCAGGGTTTCTCTTTTTTTTTTTTTTTTTTTTTTTAAAGATTTATTTATTTATTATGTATGCAGTGAGTGTTCAGCCTGCAGGCCAGAAGAGGGCACCAGATCTCATTACAGATGGTTGTGAGCCACCATGTGGTTGCTGGGAATTGAACTCAGGACCTCTGGAAGAATAGCCAGTGCTCTTAACCTCTGAGCCATCTCTCCAGCCCCCCAGGGTTTCTCTTTATCTGGCTATCCTGGAACTCTCTGTAGACTAGGTTGGCCTTGATCTCATAGGTCTGCCTGCCTCTGCCTCCCGAGAGCTAGAACTAAAGGTGTGTTCCATCACACCCAGCTCAAACATTTTTTTCAAAGGTATATGTATGTATGTATGTGTGCATTTATATGCATCATATGCGTGCAGGTGCTGGCCATGATAGGGTATCAGATTTTCTGGAACTAGAGTTATAGAAGCTTGTGGATGCTGACAACCAAATCTAGGTTCTATAACGACTTTTTTTTTTTTCCTCGAGACAGGGTTTCTCTATGTAGCTTTGGAGCCTGTCCTGGAACTCACTCTGTAGCCCAGGGCTGGCCTCGAACTCACAGAGCTCCGCCTGCCTCTGCCTCCCGAGTGCTGGGATTAAAGGCGTGCGCCACCACCACCCAGCCTTTAATGACTCTTTAACTGGGAAAGAGCCATCTCTCCATCCCCAAAGCCGTGCATGTGTGTGTGTTTTCCCTGTATGTATTGTCACATACCACGTACCCACAGAGGCAAAAGAAATGTGTTGCATCTGCTGAAACTTGAGTACAGAAGGTTGTGAAACTTCAACCCAGGTCTTCTGGAAGAGCAGCCAAGTGCCCTTGACTACTGAGCTATCTGTTCAGTCCCTAGACTCTTGTTTTGTTTTTCAAGATAGGGTTTCTCTGTGTAACTATCGCTATCCCTGAATTCACTCTGTAGACCAGGCTGGCTTCAAACTGAGGTCGGCCTGCCTCTGCTAGGGTTAAAGGCGCTCTAGCACCACCCAGTAATTGTTTTTAAGGTCAAGGAACTTTAAGAGAATCTGATGAAAAACTGTGGACCTTTTTCCTAGAAAGATGCACAAGAAGGTTTACACAACAACCATTTGTCAACAGTTTCAAGGGATTCAGCAATCCCTGAAACGTCTTTCTTTATGGACTGGTTCATACCAAAGTCAGTGTCTCAGCTACTAAGTGACTTGTCCAGCCCTGTGGCTACTGAGTGGAGAGCTGTAAAGTCTTTAGTCTGATTATTTGCCCTTCTGGCCTCTCTTTCTCCTCAAACAGTACTCATGAGAGCAGGAGCCATGGCTTTAAGTTTCTTTCAGTCCTGTCTTACTCTTGCCCTTTCAGGTCCTCCTGAATCAATGAGGGAGCATGTGGTTGCTGCCTCCAAGGCCATGAAGATGGGTGACTGGAAGACCTGCCACAGTTTCATCATTAATGAAAAGATGAATGGGAAAGTGTGGGACCTTTTCCCTGAGGCTGACAAAGTTCGCACCATGCTAGTTCGGTGAGCAGTAACAAAAGCTGTGGTGGGTGGAAAAGAAAACATTGGCTGGTCTCCTTCCCTTCGGACCTCACCTTTTTCTGTTCTTTCACAGGAAGATCCAGGAAGAGTCACTGAGGACCTACCTCTTTACCTACAGCAGTGTCTATGACTCAATCAGGTAGGATGGTCTCTGGGGGGTATAGAACCCCAGCTTTGTAATCAAAGTTCATAACCACCCTCTTTTTACTGGCTTATTTCCCCAGTATGGAGACACTGTCAGATATGTTCGAACTGGATCTACCCACTGTTCACTCCATTATCAGCAAGATGATCATTAATGAAGAGTTGATGGTGAGGGCCAGAGATGGTGGATTGAGCAGGTAGAGTCACAAAGAAGCCAGTGTAGTCTGACCTAGACCCTGTCTGTCCCTCTCCCTCAGGCTTCTCTGGACCAGCCGACACAGACAGTGGTGATGCACCGTACTGAGCCCACTGCCCAGCAGAACTTGGCTCTGCAGCTGGCCGAGAAGCTTGGCAGCCTAGTGGAGAACAATGAACGGGTGTTTGACCATAAGCAGGGAACCTATGGTGGCTATTTCCGAGGTGAGTGTTCGCCTCTCCATTCTCCCCGGATCTCTGCACCTTTGTCTCTTTCCAGGCATTCACTCCCTCTTTTTCCTGTGCACCTTTCTCCTGCAGACCAAAAGGATGGGTACCGAAAAAACGAAGGCTATATGCGCCGTGGTGGCTACCGCCAGCAGCAGTCTCAGACAGCCTACTGAGTTCTCCACTTCTGTCGCTGTGACCAGACTCTTTAGCTTTTCCTAAATCCACCTCAATTATTAAAAGTCTGTTGAGAATTTATATAGTTGCTTGTTGTCTGCTTTTTGCCACAGAGCTAAGTTAAGTTGGACTCATTTGCCAAACATGTTTCTCTGAGTTTCCACCCAATGACGGGTGCAAAGTTCAGATGCACAATGAATTTTACATAACCCTCAAATCAGAGGGCTGTTACTCTTCGACATTAGCAGGAAAATGTCATAACATGTTATATGAGCTGGTGATGGTGGTGTACACCTTTAATCTTAACACTTGGGAGGCAGAGGCAGGAGGATCTCTGAGTTTGGGGCCAGCCTGGACGACAGAGTGAGTTCCAAGACTACAGAGAGAAACCCTGGGGGGGAGGGGGACAGGGGGATTATGAAGGAGGTAGGTATATTGAACAGGATATGATTATGGGGTGTAGTGTATAGGAGGTTTTAATGGACTGGAGTGGGGTGGGTAGTGATTCTCTAGGCGGGGAGAATTTATCCAGACCACTATGGTCCAGTGATCAGCAGAGATTCACTGTTAACTGGTGTAGGCCAAGTACCATGATCACAAGTGAGCATTGAGAAGCTGAGAGACTGATTATTTTTTCTAATAATTTGTATGATTCCTGCTTGTTGTATTTTATAAATGTTTTAGTCCCCAGTAGATAGGAAGTTTTGGTTTGGTTTTGGATTTTTTTTTTTTCTAAGACAAGGTTTCTCTGTTGCTCTGGCCTCAAACTCATAGAGATCCACCTGCCTCTGCCTCCCAAGTTCTGGGATCAAAGGTGTACACCACTGCTGGCTGGGGGAAGTGTTTTCTTTGTGAGACAGGTCTCTGTGTAGCCTTGGCTGTCCTGAAATTTGCTCTGTAGACCAGGCTGGCCTCAAACTCAGACCCTTCTGCCTGTGCCTCCTAAGTGCTGGGATTAAAGGCATTTTCTACCACCACTCAACGATATACGAATTTTTAAAATTAATTTCTTAACCAAGTTTTAAGAAATTGTAGGTGGAGAAGGGGACAAGACACTGTTGAAGAGCAATGTCCCAGTGATCTATTCCTCCAACATGGATCCACCTGAGGTTTCTGCAACCTCCCAGGAATCCATTTAGTTAATGTTTGGGTCAGAGCATTCATAAGCTGATGGCTTTCCAAGGGCTCTGCTCTGGATGTTCCCTGATGCATTAGGGACCAACCCTTCAACATATGAATTTGGAGGGGACAGTAAGATCCCACCATCATACCTATCATTTGCAAAGCCCCAGGTTTGATCCCTAGCACTGAAAAAGAGAAAAACCACAGTGAGAAGGCAGCGCGTGGATGGTGTCCTCGTTAGGGTTTTTGATGTGATGAAACACCATGACCAAAAAGCAAGTTACAGAGGAAAGGGTTTATTTGGCTTACACTTCCACATCACTGTTCATCATTGAAGGAAGTCAGGACAGGAACTAAAACAGGGCAGGAACCTGGAGGCAGGAGCTGATGCCATGGAAGGGTGCTGCTTACTGGCTTGCTCCCCATAGTTTGTTTCTGAAGCTTGGACTGATGGGTGAGTTGTTCTGTTCGGTTCTGGAGTCCGGACATTTAAAGAGACAAAACATAAGATTGGACGCAATCATAAACCCAGTCTTTGGGGCAGAAGGGACACCTTACTTCCTGGTTTTGGTGTATGAATGAAGGTAGTCACCGTATGTCTTGAGTTCATCTTGTCTTCCTGATTATGTTATTGTACTGTCTTTCGCCATTGTTGTCTGTTGGAGTTGTGTTTTCAAGCTTTGTTGTAGAGATGGGAATCAAACTAAGCACAGCCGAATTGCCCCTGAGCTGCATACTATAACATTTCAGGGTTTCCGTGAGATGGACTGCTCCTGGCTGCCTCTGTGCTAGGTTCCTCCTGCAGCTTACTCTGTCTCTGTCTCTGTCTCATTGCCTTACTGGAGCCTGCTGTTTAAGTCCCACAGGTACATCAGGCAGTTCTCCACGCTCTCCTTTTGAGATCCTTTCCCCTCATTCTGCTTCTGAAGGTTGTATCTCCCAGCTAGCTCCTGTCTCACCGTGGAGTTCTGGCCGACACCACTCCCCTGCACTGTTGGGCTGGGCCACATGAGTTCCTTAAGGCGCCTGTTTCACCACCTGCTGCTCACGTCACGGATGCAGCTGGCCCACACTCTAATGCTTGCTCTGATTGCTGGATTAGGTTTTGCAGGAATTCAGGTCTTTTGGTTATGGATAATATTAAAATATTGTTGTATGCTGTTCTACTTTATTAAAAAGCTGGCTCTAGAGTTGGGCTATGGCCTCCCTCTCATGACCCAAGCATGCTTGTTTAAAAATTTTCCTCAAAAATCTGTATTATGTCAAGAGACCATCTGATTCTAGGACAGAGGAAAAACAGGAAACAACAAAAACAGCCCAAGAAAGGACACTGAGTGCTGTTAAAACAGCTAAAATAAAAACGTTCTGTACCTTAAGATTTGTAAGCTTATTGAATATGATTAAAACTCTGTAAATAAAACAAAAACAACTGGATACCAACATTTTCTGAGTGCCTATAGATGTCTAGTTGTTATAATTTTCTATTTAGTGTCTTCTAGGTTACAGATATTTATATTATTCAAAAAAAATTCAAACTCACCATAACACCATACAGGGTCCAGGCTCCCTGTGTATTTTCCATCTTTACGTGGCTTTTTTCCTTTCTATTACTTTACTCTTACTATTTTTAAACTATTTTTTCCTATGACTGTCTATACCCATTTTCTTAAGTCTGCACATTTTTAAACACACTGTAACCTGTTTAAAGGACTTTTCCTTCTGGACCTGTCTTTACTGCATGTCTCTAGCCTTTTCTGACCATGTAAACCAAACCTTAAACTGCTAAGCGACAGCTAGACCCTCCTCCGTGGCTCTGTGGCTGGTTAAGCCCCCTCTTCATGAGAGCAGAACCTTAAGCCCCTTTCAGTGTTTAACCAGAAGCTGCATTTAATTGACCCAGCTCTAGGAAGTTGGTGCCCACGGTGCCCACACTGGCAGATGTTTTTACTACGATTTTGTTTCTACTTGCTTAAGTGCTCACAGGATGGCAGAGCCTCTTAAAGGAGCTGTGTCCATTTGTTTTTATTGTTTGTTTTTTCAGCTCTCTAAGGCCCTATGTGAAAATTCCGGCCCCACATTGGAAAGCCCAAGGTAGCAAGCTTTCTTTTGGGTCATCAACCAGCTCCCAAATCATGACACGGAGACGTATTATTAGTTTTGAATGCTCAACCTTAGCTTGGGCTTGTTGCTAGCTAGCTCTTATAACTTATTTTAATGAATTTCTCTTCATCTATGTTTTGCCTCAGGGCTTTTTACCTTTCTTTCATTCTGTATGTCCTACTCCCTGTCTGTCTGTCTGGTGGCTGCCTCTCTTTCTTCCTCATTCTCTCTCTTCTCCAGCCTAGATTCCTCCTATTCATTCTATCTTCCCGTCAGCCCCGCCTATCCCACTACTGCCTGAATATTAGTCATTCAGCTTTTTATTAGACCAATCAGGTGCCTAATGCAGGCAGAGCAACACATCTTTATATCATGAAACAAATGCAACGTAAACAAATGTAACACGTCTTTACATAGTTAAAATATTCCATAACTGCCGGGCGGTGGTGGCGCACGCCTTTAATCCCAGCACTCGGGAGGCAGAGCCAGGCGGATCTCTGTGAGTTCAAGGCCAGCCTGGGCTACCAAGTGAGTTCCAGGAAAAGGCACAAAGCTACACAGAGAAACCCTGTCTCGAAAAACCAAAAAAAAAAAAAAAAAAAAAAAAATTCCACAACAAGCAGCTAATCAATAAACCTTTAATTATAATTCGATTGAATCTATAGTCTTTTCCCAGAGTTCACAAACTCCACAAGAGTTGAAGTCAGGGAAGCTGGGGATGATGGCCTGTGATCCTATAATTCAGGGGCGGAGGCAAGAGACACCCAAGTTCAAAGTAAGCCTGGGCTGTAGCAGGATCCTATGTCAGAAAAATGATAAGCCAGACATAGTGGCACAAACCTTTCATCCTAGCATTCAGGAGGTATATGTAGACAGATCTCTGTTCAAGGCCAGCCTGGTCTACACAGTGAATAGTGAGACCCTGTCAAACAAAAACTGCCCAGGGATATAATTTAATAGTCCAGTGTTTCCTAGCATGAGCCTTGGGTTGCCTAGACCATTTTTATTTTTCCACACTTTATATATTGTTTACCTAGCAAAAACTAGAGAGAGCTCTGCAGGCACAGCTTGAGCAGTCTCTGACCCTAACCTTGTGGCCTGGTTTTGCCCCAAAGACATTCCTCCTAGGCATTATGTCATGCCTGCAGTTTGAGCTTGTACCCAGGAAGAACTGGAGACCATCTGAATCCCAACACCAGATTGCTAGATCCCCGGCACCTCAATTATTTGAAAGGGACACAATAAAGTAAACTTGGCTACTTTTGTGTAAAAACAAACAGCTTGTTATTTGCAGCAGACACTTTCTGAGTACCTCACTTGTGTCAGTTATCACTTGGAGTTGCCTCTCAGCTTCAAAGCTGCTCTTACTCTGCTTGCCACTAGACACAGCACAAGTGAGTACTGATTTGCCAGTAGAGGGCGCAGAGGAACGATGCAGAAGAAAGGTTTGTTGGTGCCTCTTTGTTTCCATTGCAAACTCCTTCGCCTCTGGCAGGCCTCCAGGGCACAGGACACCAGTGACATTCAACACTGGGGCAGCTGGTCCAGCTAGCCTCATTGCTTCACAGCCTGGTCATACTGTTAAGCAGTGACTTGTCAGACTCTTGAGGATGGACTGTTCCTTCGTAATTGTTATGCCCAGATCACAGGGATCCCTAAAAGACCACCTGGAGACCTAATCATGCTTGTAAAAGCAAAGAGCCTTTACTATCTTCAAGCCCTGAGCTTGGTCTCTCAGTCTGTCTGACCCAGTGGTGAGAGCAGAGAGCCCTGAGCCCAGGCAAGGTGGGGTTTTTATCATAGCAGAGGTTGGGGTGAGGGGATTTCCCGGTTCAGGACATTAGCTGACATTTATCTAGGGCTATAAGGAATGTTTGGAATGTCAGGTATTTCCTCTTAGATGCAGGCCCCACTGGGTGTGGTCAGTTGATGGCTTTTCCTGGGTCCAGATGTTGCCTGCCAGCAGCTGTGTCTGGGCCTCTAAGCCTGCCATGGCAGCTGTGTGGTCAAGTTGTTTTGGGTCCCCTCCACAGTAATCACTTCTGAACCTCATCCCCTATGTCATAATTGCCCCTCCTTGGTATTTAAAGTAACATATTAAAGGATGGAAGGTCAGGGTTGCAAGGCTTTGTGGGAGCCTGCTAGGGAAAACAATGTCCATTTCATACATGTCTTTTCTTTTGGGTTTTTCAAGACAGGGTTTCTTGGTATAGCCCTGGCTGTCCTGGATCACTCTGTAGGTCAGGCTGGCCTTGAACTCAGAGATCTGCCTGCCTCTGCCTCCCAGTGTTGGGATTAAAGGAGTGTGCCGCTGTCACAGCCACCACCACCCCGGCTATTTTTAAGTCTTTTGAATCTCACAGGATCTTTGGTCAAATGAATGGGATCTCAGTCCTGCCTCTGGCTCTAGCTGGAGACTGGATATTGTAAACTACTGGAAATACTATATGATTACAAAGACACACTGTCCCCTCCCTTAGGAATTAATCCAAATGGGTTTGTCAATTACACAGACTAGAAAATACCCTTCAAGAGACTGTCTGTTCTAGTAACTTCCATAATCAGTATACATGAAGACATGTTAGAAATGGGGCTAGGTGGGTGGTGGCGCACGCCTTTAATCCCAGCACTCTGGGAGGCAGAGGCAAGCGGATCTCTGAGTTTGAGGCCAGCAGGATTACATAGAGAAAACTAAAAGCAAAAACCCCAAAAGGGAGGAGACAAGGTCGTTAAGTGAGCTCTGCACTGACTCAGGAAGCCCTTCCACCACAGCAGTTTGTTGGTGTTTCTGTTGTGCACGGGTCCGAGGAAGAATCAGGGTCGGTCCAGGATGAATTTGTTTTGTTTTGTTTTGTTTTGTTTTGTTTTTTCGAGACAGGGTTTCCCTGTGTACCTTTGCGCCTTTCCTGGAACTCACTTGGTAGCCCAGGCTGGCCTCGAACTCACAGAGATCCGCCTGGCTCTGCCTCCCGAGTGCTGGGATTAAAGGCGTGCGCCACCACTGCCCGGCCAGGATGAATTTTGACTTAGCAAAGCAGCAAGGTGAATCAGCTTCTGGTGAACTGACTGAATATTCTTTGCAAAAGTCCTCTTTATTGTTTTACAATTTACACCTTAGCAGGTCAGTTTCTGAATACCAAAACGTCTAATCCTGAGTTCCTTGAAGGAACAAAATGCTAAAGCAATTCTCAGTCACAAAACCTTTGGTTTTCCAAGTACTCTCATAACCAAGTTTTTCAAAAGCTTTGAATCCTTCAGGAAAAACTCAGATAAGATTCAAACACTTCAAACAAAAGGTAGAAAGACAGTTCAAAGCCCAGGGGCTAACACTCAGGAATTCAAGCCAGCTGCAACTCACTGAAGGATTCCCCACTACATTTCCCCCTCTGTTTAGGCTATAACGAATTATGTTGAAGATTATGGAGGCTTACAGCAAATACAGCCTTTTCACTATGGTTTTGTTTTACAATCTTACGCAAATAAGCCCAAATACATTTTAAAGCCAATAAAGTTATTACTGCTAGAACAAGGATAACAATTGCTAGAACAAGAAATCTGTAAAAATGATATACAGGATTGAAAGAGGCTAACTTATCTGCCAGACTTTCCATAACATCCATTTCTGTCACATCAGGTAAGCATTTTGAAAGAGTTTTCTTAATTTCTTGTTGTCAATCATAAATCATTTGAGAAGAATCAGGGTGGCCCATCTGCTGGGGGATGTCTTTCTGTATGCTGTGAATATACATTGTTCCCATTGGTTAATAAATAAGCTGCTTTGGCCTATGGCAAAGCAGCTTAGAGGCAGGTGGGAAATCCAAGGAGAGAGACAGGAAAGAGAAAGGCAGAGGCTAGAGAGACCACAAGCCAGCTACTGAAGGAGAAACATGTAATGGGACTCATATAAAGCCATGGAACACGTGGTGATACATAGATTAATAGTTATGGGTTGAGTTAAGTTATAAGAGCTAGGGCTGGAGAGATGGCTCAGAGGTTAAGAGCACTGGCTGCTCTTCCAGAGGGCCTGAGTTCAATTCCCAGCAGCCACATGGTGGCTCACAACCACCTGTAATGACATCTGGTGCCTTCTTCTGGCCTGCAGGCATGCATGCAGACAGAACACTGTGCACATAATAAATAAATAAAATCTTAAAAAAAAATAAGATATATTTAAAAAAAAGTTTTAAGACCTAGGTATCAAAAAGCCTGCTATAGGCCATACAGTTTGTAAATAATATTAAGACTCTGAATGATTATTTGATAAGCAGCTGCAGGACCACAGGGCTGGGTGGGACCTGAAAAAAACATTCGGCTACACTTAACTCTTGAGTAGATAACTCCATGGTAGGCTGCAACCAGTTAATATCACCCAATAAATTTTGAAAATCATTAAGAGTACATTGATCTCTTCTAATCTGTACCTTTTGTGGATGGATTCTCTGTTTACTTAATTTAAATCTTAAAAAATTAAGAGAATATCCTCTTTGTATTTTTTCAGGAGCAATTTGTAATCCCCAACAAGGTAAAATTTCTTGTACTACATTAAACATTCTTTCTAAGGTATCTGTCAGAAACATAATAAAATATCATCTATATACAGTAAATAATGGATTGAGGAAATTGTTTACAAACCACTTCCAGTGGTTGGTGCACAAAATATTGACCTAATGTTGGACTGTTTAACATTCCTTGAGGAAGGATTTTTCCATTGATAACTCTTTACAGGTTGGGCATTATTATAAGCATGTAATCAGATTTTTTCTTTGGGCTGCCAGCTCACAAATAATGACAGGGAGACTTACTATTTTTGAATGCTTGACCTTAGCTTAGGCTTGTTCCACTAACATTTATAACTTAAATCAGCCTGCTTTTATTAATCTATATTTTACCATGTGGCTTTTTACCTTTCTTTCATTCTGTATGTCTGATTCCTTCCACGTCTCACTGGTGTCTCCTCTGTGCCCTGATTATCTCCTCCTACTTCTCTCTGCCCAGAGGTCCCATCTATACCTCCTACCTAGCTATTAGCCATTCAGCTTTTTATTAGACCAATCAGAGCAAAATATTTTCACACAGTGTACAAATATCCCACAACATAAATAGGGACTGTAAACACAAGTTTTTCTCTATCTTGTTCTTGTAAAGGGATAGTGAAGAAACAAATCAATAACCATAATAGTTGTCTTTGGGTAATAAAGATGGTAAAGGAATTCCAGACTGTAAAGATCCCAAAGGTTGAATTACTTTACTTACAGCTCTCAAATCAGTTAACATTCTCCATTTTCCGATTTCTTTTTTATTACAAATACAAGAAAATTCCAAGGACTAGTTGTTTCCTCAATGTTTAGTTAGTATCTAACTGTTCTTTTGGTAACCACTAAAAGAACAAGCACCTATAATTTTTCTTTAGTTAAGGGCCACTGCCCCACTCATACAAGCATATTAGTTAACCACTTTAAAGGCAGAACTATTGGGTTACTGGCAGTGGCCTTTATTACAAATGTGGACAGCCAATTCCTATTTTGTCCTGTTGTTGGACAACCTGTACAGCCTGTGATTTTTCCTTGACAATTTTTTCCAATACCTTTTCCAGGAATGTATCTTTTTTTTTTTTTTTTTTTTTTTTTTTGGTTTTTCGAGACAGGGTTTCTCTGTGTAGCTTTGCGCCTTTCCTGGAACTCACTTGGTAGCCCAGGCTGGCCTCGAACTCACAGAGATCCGCCTGGCTCTGCCTCCCGAGTGCTGGGATTAAAGGCGTGCGCCACCACCCGCCCGGCTGAATGTATCCATTTTTAACATCATTTTATGAGCTAATTTTTGTTTTGTTTTTGTTTTTGTTTTTTGTTTGTTTTGTTTTGTTTTTAGAGACAGGGTTTCTCTGTGTGACAGTCCTGGCTGTCCTGGAACTCACTCTGTAGACCAGGCTGGTTTTGAACTCACGGCGATCTGCCTGCCTCTGCCTTCTGAGTGCTAGAACTAAAGACATGCACCACCACCACCTGTCTATGAGCTGTTTCTTAACTTGTAGGGATATTAATTTGAGCTCCCCATTGTTGTAACAAATCTCTCCCCCATAAAGTCATGGCTGTATCAGCCACATAAGGCTTTAATATCCCTACTTGTCCTTCAGGTCCTATACATTTAATCCACTCCATACTTTGTTTCACCTGAGATAATATTCCAATGCCTAAAAACTGAGTGGAGACTTTTTGTAAAAGCCATTGGGATTCTAAGATTCTTGAGACGTTATAGATACATCAGCTTCAGGGTCCATTAAACCTTCAATCTCAATGCCATTTACCTGTAATTTTAGCTTTGGCCTCTCATCATTAATAACAATTATATTTTCTTTCCAGAACTTCCAAAACCTCCTGTCCTACATATTGGAGCTGCTTTGCCTTTAAGATATGGGAGTAACTCTCTATGAGGAGGGGATGGGGGTAGGTGGGGGGAGTGGGAGAGGAGGAGGGAGGGGGGACAGGGTTTGGTATGTAAAAGGAAAGGAAATCTTTTTGTTTGTTTGTTTTGGTTTTTCGAGACAGGGTTTCTCTGTGTAGCTTTGCGCCTTTTCCTGGAACTCACTCTGTAGCCCAGGCTGGCCTCGAACTCACAGAGATCCGCCTGGCTCTGCCTCCCGAGTGCTGGGATTAAAGGCATGTGCCACCACCGCCCGGCGGAAATCTTTTTTTTTAAATAAAAAAATACACAAAAATAAAATAAAAGCAAAGGGCTGGCTTCTGCAGCCAGATCATCATATATTTTTCTTTGAATACTTAAAATATATATATATATATATGTATATGTGTATATATATATATATATATATGTAACGATAATTGAGCAATTCTATCATCAGCTTCCCTCTACATAGTCATCTATAAAAGCATTAAAACCAATCTCTATAGGATTTTAAGAGGTAACTTTAAAAATACCCAAGGAGTATTTTTATAAAGTCTTAAAAAGAGGATCCCTTTTTATAGATCCCAAGTAACACATTATGTGACCTGTCAATCATTCACTGTGTAGAACAATCTACCTGCATTTTTTAGTGGAAAAATAATTTTTGTAGGCTCTTTGTCAGCAAGAGATTATTTCTATGAGTTTTTGCCTTAGCAGTCATATTATTTGGTAAGCTAATAACCCATTCTGTTTTAGGTGCTACATTTTTTAGAATTTAAGCAAAGAGTCTCCAGAAAGCAACTTAAAGAGCAGAGCCAAGTCCTCAGTCATGATAAACAGACAAGAACATACCCTATGATATGGTTCAAAATTATGAATTTTGGTTTTTTTTAGTTCATTTACCATGAAAATTAAGCATTCATTTAAGTATCAATCAAACAATCAAGAGAAGATGACATCCTCCATATACTGAATGACTACTTCCTCTGGGAATATTTTTTAACTTTGTTTTAAATTAATTCTTTGTGGATTTCACATCATGCATCCCAATCCCATCATCTCCTCAACCCTTCATTTCCTCTGCCTTTGCCACCTACTCCTCCACAAAATAAAATAAATTTTAAAAGAAAACAAAAACCAAAACAAACAAACAAAAAACCTAACTAATATACAAAAAACCCAAAGTCTCAGCATGGAAGCTGTGGTGTGACAGACACAGTGAGCCACACAGCATACCCTTTAGTCTATACATCTTTACTTGTGTTTATTAAAATGAGTCGTTGATCTGGTTCAAGGCCTCTGGCTTCTGCTGCACCCTTAATACTGGGCCCTCCTTTTGGATATCCTGTTGTTGCCTTGTGTCATGGAGATCCTGTAGCTTTAGATATTCAGGTCCAGCCCCTTCCCATGCTCCAGCAGTCCATAGATGAGGTGGATGTTGGGGTGTGCTAACTCACAGCCCTGGTTCTGGGCCTGGGATATCTCTAGAAATTTAAATAGCATTGATTCAGTATTTTATTCCCTGGTTGTGATTGTTTTTGTGCTGGTGGTTGGGCTTGTTTTAATTTTTTCTCCCATTAAGGGACCATTGATACTGAATTATTCCCACTCTGAGGGAAAAACAAAAAGCCTTTAAACAATAATTAAGTAAACAAACAAAAATTCTAAGTTCTGGGCCATGCTAGCTCATTGATGCTGCCGCAGTGGAGCCCCGCCTGCCATTTTTGACAGTTCAGGTGATGCTGCTCTGTGCTGGTGTGCCCTTGGCTGACAGAGCTGACAGGCAGTGTGCAGCCAGAGAGCGCTGTGTTCCAGCTGACATGAATTTCTTCTTTTTATCAGAGCCTTTCTCCTTCCTCTATCCTACTAGGAAGAGGGCTTTTGTCTTTCCTTTATTTTTATTTTTTTATTTATGGGACCCTTTTATTTATAGGCCTTGATTAAACACTTTCCTTTCTATCAAGAAAATCTTTTTTTCTTGATTAAACACTCCCCCCTCCTTTTCCCTGAGGAAGGACCTTTTCCCTTGACTTATTCTTTGTCTCAGGAGCCATTCTATTTGTATCTTTAATATTTGCAATAATTGTGCAGCTAATGTCCTTTTAACAAGCATTTTAGCAACTGTACATTTTGTTGGTCCTGGGATGGGGAATTTAAATTCCTCATTGTAGTAGGACAGGCCCATAGGGTGGAGGAAATTGGCTCAAACCAGTTGCCAAGTGTAGTAGAATATTTTAAGGTGTGTTACTTTTGTTTACGTTGCATTTGTTTAACTCTGTGAAGCTGTGTTACTGTGCCTGTCTAAAACACCTGGTGGTCTGCCATGCCTGCACAGCAATTGGGCCCAAAACCTGGCAAGGGAAGTTGGGATGAACACAGCACACACCAGTCAAGTTGCAAGCATCAGGACTCGCTTTATTCTTTCTTCCCCATCTTATATACCCTTTCAGGAGGAACAAACAAAATTGCTTATCAAGCACCCAGGGTCAAGGAATGGTCAGCATGCCCCAGGAAGCCACAGCTGCCAAACCACGAGATGTACCAAACAGTAAAACATCCGCAGAACAGCCTGACCTCAGCGCACTCAGAACAGGGGAGGTGGGGGCAATCTTAGAGGGGTCAGAGCCATTCTGATCCCAACAGTGGTCTAATAAAGAACTGGCCAATTGCAAGGCAGGAGAAAGGATAGGCAGGCAGAGAGAATATATAGAAGAAGAAGTTTGGGAGAACAGGAGAGATCTAGCAGCCAGAGAAGGAGAAGGAGGACATCAGAGGCCAGCCACCCAACTACACAACCATCAAGCCATGGAGTAATAGTAAGATTTATGGAAGTAAGAGAATGGGAAAAGCCCAGAGGCAAAAGGTAGATGGGATAATTTAAGATAAGGAAAGCTGGCTAGAAACTAAGCCAAGATAAGGCTGGTCATTCATAATTAAGAATAAGCCACTGTGAATGATTTATTTGGGAGCTGGGTGGCAGGCCCCCCCAAAAAACCAAAGACCAACCAACAACAGCCAAGTCATGCACATAACGTACTTCCTTATGAGCCAACCTGGAGTCTGCCTGACAATTATAATAAAATTGGCCTTAAGTTTCCATCTAAGACCATTTTCATTTTTTTTAAACGTTTATTTTTGGTTTTTGAGACAGGTCTCACTCTATAGTCTTGGCTGTCTTGGTTATGTAGATCAGGCTGGCCTCAGATTCATGGAGATCCACCTGCCTCTTCCTCCCAAGTGGTGGGGTTAAAGGTGTACACCACCACACCCAGATTTTCAGGTTTATTCTTAGTGTGGTTGTGTTTATGTACATGTTCTGAAGATGCTCAAGGAGGCCAGGAGTTCAGACCCCACTTCACCCCTGCCTGGTGCTGCAGTTACAGGCAGTTTTGTGCTACCTGACATGGCTGCTGGGAACCAAACCAGGTCCTCTGCAAGAGCAGTACAAACTCTTTACTACAGAGCCATCTCCCCTGACCCCAGCCCCACAACATACATTTTTTAAAAGTGTTTAAAGGTTTCAGAGCCTCTCTCTGTAGAAAGAGCTCAGGCTTGCCCAGAACTGCCTCCTGCCTGTGTTTCACAAGTACTGGGATCATAGATGTGCAACACTAATGTCCACCTCTGCTCCATTCTTTAAGCTAAAACTTACCTGTTCTTAATTAATGGTTAATAGTGTTGGTTTGAGATCATATTGACAGTAATGAGGATTGAGGCAGCTAGTCAGTCTCACAGGCCCGAATGAACAAAAGTTCCTACATGCCCTGGTGAGACTAGTGGAAAATTGTAAAGAAATTGATGATTTCTGGCAAGAGCTACCCTCTGGCACTGCTTGTGGACCTTCTTACCAGATCATATTTTTGACAACCAGACGGCGTGTCAGACAAAGGAACCTTACTGTTTTTATCCTCCTGAGGTGATGTTTATCACTCGAGGTCAGACAGAAGCCTTATGGCAGTGGTTCTCAACCTTCCTGATGCTGTGACCCTTTAATACGTTCCTCATGTTGTGGTGACCTCAACCATAAAATTATCTTTATTGCTACTTCATAACTGTAATTTTGCTACTGTTATGAATTATAACATTAATAGATATTATAGATAAAACTGTGTTTTCCAGTGGTCTTAGGTGACCCCTGTGTAAAGTTCATTTGACTCTCAAAGAAGTCTTGACCCACTGGCTTACAGCCTCTGACAGTTTCCAGCTGGAGCTTATTTATTTATTTTTTTATTTTCCTTTGAGACAGGGCTCACTATGTAGCCCTGGCTGACCTTGGGACCCCTGCTTTCCAAGTGCTGGGATGTGCCACCATGTCTGCCTTCAGCTGTATCTGGAAAAAGTTCTTATAGGCAGGTGAGATGGCTCAGTGGATAGAGGTACCAGACCTAACAACCTGAGTGTGACCCCTGGGACCAACATGGGGAGGAGAACAACAATTCCTGCAGCTTTTCCTCTGACTTACACACACACACACACACACACACACACACACACACACACACACCTTTAAAGGCCAACATAAAAAAAAGAGCTGCCTTTCCAGATTGCCTAAGGTCCTCCAGCCAAAACTCAAGCCCCCAGTGCTGAAAAGAAAAGCAGAAGAGCTGAATCTCTATTGTGGCTTGCTGACCAGAGCCTAGCCTCCCAGCAGATGGCAGCACTAGGCCAGCTCCCTTTGGAGTTCACGCATACCCTTACGAGGAACCAGGTGTGATGGTTAGTTTTGACTTTAATTTGGCACCATCTGGTATCACCTAGGAAGGGAATCACAATCAAGGATTGTCTAGATTGGGTTTGCCCATGAATATTTCTGTTAATAATTACCATGATTACGTTAACTGAGGACTAGCCCACCGTGGGTGGCATCATTCCCTGGGCATTGTCTAAGAGCAGAGAAAGCAAACCAAACACTAGCATGGATGCATTCATTCATTGCTCTCTGTTCTCAAGCACTTCAAGTTGTGACTGCCCTACTGTGATAGACTGTAACCTAGAACTCTGAGCCAACCTACTTTGACCAAGTTGTTTTTATCACAGCAACAGAAAGGGGAACTAAGTCAACCCTTCCTCCCCCTGGGCTCCACCTGACACCAGACCATCACTCTTCAGGCTGGCAGTTCTCCCCCTTTGGCTTACCTGACATAATTGATACCCTGTGGGGGCCCACCAAAGCTTCCTAGTGAGATCTAAGCTTGCTTTACACAGCAGGGCTGCATTAGAGGATGGCTTGACAACATGCATGTCACCAGGTGTCTGGAATGGTCTGCACTTGGCTGTGCTGGGGGGAGGTCTTTTGTTCCACCCCTTGACATTCCTTTAAAAGCCCTTTAGTAGAGACAGAAGGGCTGGTAGGTTTTGACCCAGGCCCTCCCAAGGTTATCCTGTGTTTTTGTTTGTTTGTTTGTTTAACTGTCTCTCTCCTCTCTATATTTTCTATCTACATAGTCCTTATTTCTCCCTGCTCGAGTACCCTGTGAGGGTAAGGGGTGGGGGGAAGCTGGTCTCCCTCAATACCGTCTTAACATTTTTTATTACATTTCTTTATTTGTGCAGAGGGCATGTGTAGGCCACAGGGCATGTGTGGAGATCAGAGAACAATTTGCAAGAGCTGATTTTCTCCTTCCAACAAGTAGGTTCCAGGTATCTAATTCAGGTCATTGGGCTTGGTGGTTAGTGAAGTTACTTGCTGAGCCATCTCACTGGTTCCCTGGCCCCATCTTCATCCTGACTCTGCCAGTGATGTGCTATCTCTACATCACCTGCCTTGATTCATTGACTGGGTAACTTTCTTTCTCTGAGAGAGCAAGATCACTTCTTGGCTTGTGTTGTGGAACTGACTGGAAGGGATTCTCCTTTTTAAACACAGATAGACTAAGGTAAGGGATTTAGAACAGAGCGTATTTCCTTAGACCCTCCCTCTCTCCCTCACCTGTGACAGTCCCTCTGGCTAGATCCTGGAAAGTGATTATGAGAGAAAGGAATGTGCTCTCACCCTATCTGGAAAGCTCCCCCTCCCTAGCTCCCATTTTCTAATTGCAGTAAAGGGAATGAGACGATTCCTCCCCGAGTTTAACCACCATCTCTTCAGGCACTGCAATTATTCTGTGGCTAAATTTTGTGTTAGGCATCCTGGCATCTGTAGGTTAATTGTGGGGCATTGGCCTCAGAAAGAGCAAAGGAAATCTCAGGGAAGAAGAGAATGTGCCAGGCCCCACAAACCTGAGCATTCTCACCGGCTTCCCCACCACCAGCCCTGGCAACTGGGGATGCATCAGTTCATACCTGCTTTGAGAGAAAGAACTGAAAAGGAGCGGTCTCTTGTTGGCACATCTCTCTCAGCGTGGATAACAAGCCTGCACTTGGCATGCTGTTAGTCAGGGTTACTATTACTGTGGTAAAACACCATGACCAAAAGCAACTTGAGGAGGAAAGGCTTTTTGTGTGTGTTTTTCAAAAATAATTTATTAATTTTTATTTTATGTGCATTGATATTTTGCCTAAATATATGTCTGTGTGAGGGTGTTGGATCCCCTGAAACTGCAGTTACAGACAGTTTTGAGCTGCCATGTGTGTGCTGGGAATTGAAACTAGGTCCTCTGAAAGAGCAGCCAGTGCTCTTAACCACTAAGCCATCTCTCTAGCCCAGGTCTCGTTTTGTTTTTTTCATTTATAGTTCCATATAACAGTTCATCAAAAGCAATGGGGGCAGGAACCTGGAGGTCTCTGATGCAGAGGCAGTGGAGGGGTGCTCCTTACTGACTTGCTCCTCATGGTTTGCTCAACCTGCTTTCTTATAGAACCCAGGACCACCAGCCCAGGGTTGGCACCACCCAGAATGGACTGGTCCCTCTCCCATCAATAACTAACTAAGAAAATGTCCTATAGACTTTCACACAGCCCAGTCCTATGGAGGAATTTTCTTAATTGAGTCTCCCTCCTCTCTGATGACTATAGCTGTGTCAAGTTGACATAAAATTAGCCAACACAACTAACCCCATGTCACCTTGACACACAAACACCACTGTTAAGCCACACCCTTTCCTTTCTTGTTCATCCTCAAGACCATATATTAACATAAACATCACAATACAAAACATTTTATAAGCTTCAGAAGTCCCACAGACTTTACAAATCAAACACTTTAAAATTTAGTCTATTTAAGTTGGGTGGTGGTGGTGCGTGCCTTTAATCCTGGCACTCGGAGACAGGCAGGTGGATCTGAGTTTGAGGTCAGCCTGGGCTACAGAACAAGTTCCAGGACAGCCAGGGCTGCACAGAGAAACCCTTTCTCAAAAACAAAACAAAACAAAAATAATAACAATTTTTGTTAAATTTATAAAATAAAAAATAAATTAAATGATTTCTTACTTCAACAAGGAAGAACCAGGACACAGTTACAATCAGATCGAAGCACAACTAAACTGTGTAAATAACTCAACGTCTAATTTCTGGGATCCTCCTACGATCTTCTGATCTCCTCCAAAGGGCCTGGGTCACTTCTCTGGCTCTGCCATCGGCTGCACACACAGCTTGTTTTCTAGGCTCCAGCTTGCCCCACTAAATGGCTGCTGCTGTTCTTGGTGGTCATCTCATGATACTGGGATCTTAAAAATGCTGGGGTCTTCTGCTGCTGCCGCTGGGAAGCACTTTCACCAACAGCCTCTCCTGGGCTCTCTTCATGTGCTAACTCTCAACTTCTCTGCAGGACCCCTTCAATCTTGGGCCTTCAGCTGCCACTGAGCTGCACCTTTACCAATGGCTTCTCAGTGCCAAGCCTCAGCTGCTCTCCATGAGACCTTCATGCCTTCCAAGCCAGTACCACCTGAGTGAGGTGACTCTTATACATGACCAAGTTTGGCTACCAGCTTTAGGTACAGTCTTGGCTACCACTGGAACACAGCTTCATTGAGCTAACTCTCAGGAAACAATTCCCAGAAGCTATTTTACCTCAGTGATGTTAGTCTCTCTCTCTCTCTCTCTCTCTCTCTCTCTCTCTCTCTCTCTCTCTCTCACTTTTTTTTTCTTGAGACAGGGTTTCTCTGTGAAGCAGTCCTGGCTGACATGTACCACTACCACCCAGCTGTTAGTCTCTTCTTAATCTCCACTACTTTCTCAGCCCCAAATGACCAGTATCAGTGTTAGGATTCTGCCACCACTCCAGCTGCATGACCGCATATGCGTAGTTCAGGAGCTAAGCAAGGGGTCTTGCGTCTTACATTATCAGTGTGTGCTGGCGCTGCATGGTCACGCAATCAGCACATGCGTGGCATAGCTCTGTAGCTCTGTAAGCCCACCTGTGCGTGTTCACGGGAATCCTTAAAAGCTGGACACGGACTCCTCCCTCTTCTCTGTTCTCTCCTCCTCACTATTATCTCTTCTCTGTTCTCTCTCTCTGCTCTCTGCACGTGCTTCTTCCCCAGGCCTGGTTCTTTTGTCCCTCCCCCGCAATAAAGCTCTGATACTGGGTTTTGTCATGGCTAATGCCTCATGACCTTTCTGCATGGTAACTAGTGCTGCTTATCATTTTTATGTCCCTTTTTCCCCCTGAGACAGGGTTTCTCTGTGTAGCTTTGGCACCCTTCGTGGAACTCACTCTGTAGCCCACGCTGGCCTCGAACTCACAGAGATCCACCTGCCTCTGCTTCCCGAGTGCTGGGGTTAAAGGCGTGCACCACCACTGCCTTACTTATCATTTTTTTTTTTAAAGATTTATTTATTTAGTATACAATGTTCTGTCTGCATGTATGTCTGTCTGCAGGCCAGAAGAGGGCACCAGATCTCATTACAGATGGTTGTGAGCCATCATGTGGTTGCTGGGAATTGAACTCAGGACCTCTGGAAGAGCAGTCAGTGCTCTTAACCTCTGAGCCATCTCTCCAGCCCCCTTACTTATCATTTTTAAAACAACAATCAATGTTCCAGTAAAGCAAAGGTTTTACTTCAGTCATGCTGGTCTCTTGTTAATCATCAGTGATTCTTTAGCCTCAGCTAACCAAAACCACAGATTCTCAACTCAAAATAGCAAATGCCTGATAGAGTCTTTAAGGGACTCTCAAACTTCCCTCTGGAACTTCACAGGCCAGGCCTCCATCTTCTGCATTGCCCTCGACGTTATCTTCCATGCTCCTACAGAAAAGCTCACCAAGCTTTAAACACTCAGAAGTTCTAATGTCCTCCCACAGTCCTCCCAAAAACAGCACAGTCAGGTCTGTCTCATCAATTCCCCACTCCTGGTACAAAAACCTGTTTTAGTCAGGGTTCTCTATAAAAACTGAACTTTACAGAATGGGATTTATTAGAGTGGCTTACAGGCTCTGGTCCAGCTTGTCCAACAATGACTGTCTGCCAACGGAAAGTCTGAGAATCCAGTGGTTGTTCAATCCACTAATCTGGATGTCTCAGCTGGTCTTCAGTATGCACCAGACTCCTGAAGAAGTCGGCTCTAATGCCAGTGGAGGAATGGACTTGCTGGTGAGAGCGAGAACAAGAAGCAAAAGCTTCCTTCTTCAATGTCCTTAGAGAGGCTGCCAGCAGAAGGTGGCCCAGATTAAAGGTGTATCCTCCCACCTCAAAAGATCCAAATTAAAAGTGGGTCTTTCCACTTCGTATGATTAAATTAAGAAAAAGTTCCTCGCCGGGCGGTGGTGGTGCACGCCTTTAATCCCAGCACTCGGGAGGCAGAGGCAGGCGGATCTTTGTGAGTTCGAGGCCAGCCTCGTCTACAGAGCGAGATCCAGGAAAGGCACAAAGCTACACAGAGAAACCCTGTCTCGAAAAACCAAAAAAAAAAAAAAGAAAAAAAAAGAAAAAGTTCCTCACCGATGTACCCAGCTTCTTGGGTTTTAGTTAATTCCAGATGTAGTCTAGTTGACAACCAAGAATAACCATCACACACACTTCTGGATTGCATCTCCACCAACCATGACTCCTCTGATATCACACACACACACACACACACACACACACACACACACACACACGGAAGCCTAAGAACAAAACACCTAGTTTTTCTCTGCTGTGGTGATGGGCACCTAAAGTTGGAAGATTGGGAGGTGCTGCCAGATGGAAGTATTAGTCTCTTATACAAGGCTTTTTTTTTGTTTTTGTATTTCAAAGCACCTATTTTTAGGTGATTTTTTTTTACTTTCTCTTTATTTATTCTATGTGTGTTTTACATCATGTGTTGTGTGATATTTTGTTTGTGTTCTGACAAATAAAGCTTGGCTGGAAATCAGAGAGTGGAGCTAGCCACTAGTTAGCTATAGAGGCTAGGCAGTGATCCTAGCTAGGTTTTCCTTTCTTTTTGTCCCCCAAGCCTCTGAGCAAGTTTGGAATTTTTTCTGTTGCCGCCTCTCTTCAGCAAACTCCACAGGCACTTGGGCTCCAAATGCCTCTGGGGGTTAGCCACTTTCACACATTCCCCCTGCAGATGCTGGCTCTTTGGCTTCTTCTCTCCTGTGGGTTGTGAGCTTTTCCTTGGCCCCCTTCTCAGGCTGCTGCCACACTAGGCAGCTGCCTTGACATCCGATTGGGCTCCTACTGTTCTATGCAGCAGCAGTCAGCCTCACACTTTGCCATCATCTTCAGCATCATCAGCAGATTTGGTGAGACAATTGGGAATTCTTTTTTTTTTTTTTTTTTTTTTTTGGTTTTTCGAGACAGGGTTTCTCTGTGTAGCTTTGCGCCTCTCCTGGAACTCACTTGGTAGCCCAGGCTGGCCTCGAACTCACAGAGATCCGCCTGGCTCTGCCTCCCGAGTGCTGGGATTAAAGGCGTGCGCCACCACCGCCCGGCGGGAATTCTTTTTTTTATTAAGAATTTTTTATTCATTTTACATACCAACCACAAATCCCCCTCTCTTCACTCCTCCCATCCCCTGACCCCCAGTTGTCCCTCCAAGGAATTCTTTTTTTTTTTTTCCAGACAGGGTTTCTCTGTGTAGTTTTGGTGCCTGTTCTGGATCTCACTCTGTAGACCAGGCTGGCCTTGAACTCACAGACATCCGCCTGTGGATTCCAAGTGCTGGGATTAAAGGCATGTGCCACCACCACCCAGCCCCCCAGGAATTCTTAAAGAAGGGAATTAGTTTTAAAAAAGTTTTTTTCCCATGTTAAAAAATGGGAAACACTATTACAATGGCGAGAATTAGGTCTCTGTATGATTACACAGTGAATGATTTAAAAATGGAACAATTAAATGAAGGATAATCAACTTAACTAGGATTGACATAATGCTAATTATCATTTTGATAATTATTATTATCAGTTTGATAATTCTTGGTTTATCCCTAAAAAAGTTGGTTGATATGAGTGCAAAGATACAAGCTTTAGAAAAATTTATTAAAACATCATATAGATAATCAGACCCAGACAGAAGAATTTAAAGGGGAACCAACCTCATCATTACATTATAAAATTAGAGAGTAACAGCCCAAGGTTATCAAACAACCAACTGTAATTTATCCAGTCACCTTACAGGAACAACTGCCAGATGACAGGCATCCCCAGGGATGTGTAAGAGCTGACTAGATTCCTGTGGAAATGTTAGATTTAAAGAGATTCAAGGAAGCTATGATCTCATATGGTATTCATTCACCTTTTGCAAAGCAGATGTTAAATTTATGGTCAATTAGTAGCAGAATTGTCCCACAAGACTGGAGAGACTTGGTTACAGCAGTATTAGAACCTGGTCCTCAGTTACAGTGGAGGACCTGGTAGAAAGATGAGGCTAGGACCATTTAACAAAGTAATAGGGCTAGAGGTATTAAAATCTCCCAAGACCAACTTCTTGGAGAGGGTGATTATGCTGATTTACAAGGACAGTCTCTATATAATGAACACCCTGGCTCTATGCCATGCAGCAGCTTTGAATGCTTGAGACAGAATTGAAGGAAGTCAGAAAGAGAACTGAGTCATTTACTAAAGTTATACAGAGCCCAAAAGAAACCTTCACTGTTTTTTTTATACAAAGATTGACTTTAGCTGTAAATAGAATGATTCCAAATTCAGAAGCTAAACAAATAATAACTGAATCTTTGGCTTTTGAAAATGCTAATTCTCAATGCAAAAGGGTAATTAGGCCTTTAAAAGCAAGATCAGCACCCATAGAGGAATGGATCTGAGATACAGTCAATATTGAATCTCATGATGATGCTTGGATAGGAGAGGTGATTTCCAAAGGCTTGAAGAAAAATTTCAGGTGTTTTAATTGTGGCAAATAAGGTACCTTAAAAAGGTATTGTAAATAGAGCATTCCTAGAAACAATGTTTTTTTCTAGGAATAATCCAAACAAAAGGCCCCTCCCTACTGGAGTATGCAAAACGTATGGCAAAGGCAGACATTGGACCAATGAATGCAGATCAACAAGGGGCAGACAATGTAACCTTTTGCTGTCAGGAAATGCCTTAAGGGGCTTTTCTCAGGCCCCCATGTCAAATTTGGTTCAGTCATTCACTGTGGAGAAAACTCCTTCCCAGAGCAATTAAAGAATCTAATGCCTATTGTAAAAAACCATACTGTTCTGGATAATAGAATAGCTTTAGAAAAAAAAAACAAAAATTTCAGAGAAAACCATAAACAAAAATTGATAAAGATGATATTTGAGCAAGAGAGATCTCTTAATTAGAAGAGGTGATAGTTCATCAAACAGCGTGACCACTCAATCTAAACTAATAAAATTAACAAATGCTTTTCATTTGATCAGATATAACTTGCCAAAAGGGAAACTCCCCAAAGTTAGAGTTGAGGAGGGTTTTGTTTTTGTCTTTCCAGGAAAATAAAAACAACCATCTTTAAGAATTTAAAGACCTTTGTACAAATAAGCACTCAAAGATTGGAGAACTACCCAGAAAAAAATTACCGAGAAAAGGAATAATCTGACCTAATGTGATCTCTGAAGTCTCCAAAAAGATGATGGGATCCCACAATGATGATTCCACATGGACTGTGGTAACACCACTAAGCTGACAAACACCATCTAAAGATTGGCTTTGAACTACAAACTGCTCAGGACAATTTCAAGGTGGATAACTAAGATGATACAGCTTCACAGACTACTCTAGCCAGGATCTGAGACAAGCCCTGCACTTTCCCATCACACAGAGACTGGACAACAAATGATAAAGCCAGCTCTCCCAGGACTTGAAAATTATCTTATTTTTTTCAGGGTCCCCTAAAGATGCCATTGCCCCTAGACAGCAAGAAGTAATTTTAAGAACATAGCACCCACATTCCCAAGAGGTGGGGTGGGTAGTTTGTGGTCGTTCAGTGTGTTATGGATATTTGTCATTATTTAGGGGGATTGGTATTGGGGAAATTATTAAGGCCACTCCACGTAGTTAAAAGGAGATTTATTTAATGGCGTAACTTACAAATTAAGGGATAGGTAGGTCGCGGAGTCTGGGGAAGGTGTATCACAGTCCAGCGGTGTTCTCTGGAGCTCTGCTCAGTCCACCTCCACTATCCAGGGTCCCGCAACAGAGAGAGCGCCCGCCGATCCAGATCTCGGGTCCCCAGGCGCCTCCCTTGGCCCCGCCTTGTAGGTGTGACAGTTGCCGAAGTCTCAATGGGGGTTGGAACTTCCAGATCAAAGCTGGAATGGCTACCCACTACATCTCCCCCTTTTTGTCTAAATAAGAAAGTTCTAACCTAATACAAGACTATATACAAAGGAATGGTTATCAAATATTGTCCAGGAATAATGAGGGATAATGACCTAGATAAGATGGAACTACAACCAATGCAAACAATATCAAGCAAGAAACACATACTATAATCCAGAGAAGTATAGAGCATAGGTAAATGGCATGTTACAAAGATCATTCCAAAAGGTGTCCTATCCTAAAGAACCTGAATCTAATACTTAATATGTTCTATCTACTAAGTTGTAACTATAACTGTTAGTCTTCAATCCCATCAAAGACCTGAGAAGGAATATAATGGTACCTGAGAAATGGTAGATGGATGCAAGCAACTTTCGGGAATCTTGCAAGAGTAAACGGAGACAGCTGGCAGCCTGGACAGTCACCTAATGTTTCTCAGCATTGTTGGTGCATTCAAATTGGCTACAGGCCTAAAGTATCTGACAGACCATTTTCAGAAGCAGGAATTCTGAAAGACCATCTTACCCTGTCTTGGCAGAGTACAGTGGTCACTTTCCTTGTGAGTGCTGTGGGATGGTCTGTATGTCAAATGTGTTGCTGATTGGTCAATGAATAAATCGCTGATTGGCAGTGGCCAGGCAGGAAGTATAGGCGGGACTAACAGAGAGGAGAATTGAGAGAACAGGAAGCTGGGTGAGAGAGACACTGCCAGCCGCCATCAGGATAAGGAAGATGTAAAGTACCGGTAAGCCACTAGCCATGTGGCAAGGTATAGATTTATAGAAATGGATTAATTTAAGCTGTAAGAACAATTAGCAAGAAGCCTGCCACAGCCATACAGTTTGTAACCAATATAAGTCTCTGTGTTTACTTGGTTGGGTCTGACGGCTGTGGGACTGGCAGGTGAGAGAGATTTGTCCTGACTGTGGGTCAGGCAGGAAAACTCTAGCTACAGATTGGTTACAAGTTGTTATTGGTAATGGTCAGGAAAAAAGCTGAACAAAGGAGATTAGATTCAGAGATCTTGTTCTAAAAAGAAAAAAAAAGGGGGGGGGGGATACAGAAATAGGATAAGCCAGGAGGTGGTGGCGCACGCCTTTAATCCCAGCACTCAGGATGCAGAGGCAGGTGGATTTCTGTGAGTTGGAGGCCAGCCTGGGCTACAGAGCGAGTTCCAGGACAGCCAAAGCTACACAGAGAAACCCTGCCTCAAAAAAAACAAAAAAACAAACAAACAAAAAGAAAAGAAATAGGATAAAAAGTAGATTTTTGAATCTACTTTTAAAAAGTAACTACTAGTTTTAAATATTTTACATTGATATGGATTTTTGTATATTGATACAAATTTAAGGTTATTTTGATTAGAACATACTGTACATACATTTCTACTCTTGTTCAAGATATTGTACCTATACAGCTCATCTAACAATGTAATGTAAATGTCTAGTCCTTGAAGTTATTATTACAAATTATTTAGGATAATAAAGGAATGCAGGTTAGTAGTTAGTCACCTATTACAATCAAACTTGTAGTCAGGTTAGGTATGTTTTCAAGGTCAAATGGAGATAATTTTAGATAGACAGGTGGTCTTCAAACACTTCAGAGATCTACAAAATATGGTATTTAAGATGATTTAATAACATAAAGTTCTTTTTTTTATGACAATGAGACATGTCTGCTTCTGGTAGCACCAATCCACTTCAGAGAAGATGATGGGCATCGAAGAAACTCCATATGGAGATTACTTTCTTTGTAGCAAAGGTTAGCCCCTGGGCAAGAAACTGCCCTTGCCTCAACTGCTGACAGTATGCTGTCCAAATTGGACAAGCAGGACACAAAAGAAAGTGACTGCAGAACTTGCCAAGACAAGGTGGGATAGTCCTTGAAATATCCTGCTTCACAGAAAAGTCTGTCAGATAAGTAGGCCAAAGATGGATGCCCCAACATTGCAGAGGAACCTTGGGTGACTCTCCAGGCAGTCAGCTATTTCTGTCATTTCTTATGTTTGGAAGTTGTTTGCTCTATGAAAGACAGATTACTAAACGGTCTTATTAATAAAAACCCGGAGCCAGATTTTGGGGTAAAAACTGAGAGATCAGAAAAGCAGAAAGAAACCAGCCACGTTCTTACCACTTGGAAATCCTCAGCCAAAGATACCTACTTCCTGTATACCCACACCTATATGCCTTTCTGTTCTGCATCTCACTTCCTCTCTCTGCCCAACTGCATCACTTCCTGTCTGTATAGCTCTCCAGACCTCTATGGTTAGTGCTGGGATTAAAGGCATGTGTCACCATGTCTGGCTCTGTTCCCCAGGGTGGCCTGGATGGATCTCTGCCTCCTGAATGCTAGGATTAAAGGAGTGTGCTACCTTGCCTGACTTCTATGTTTAATATAGTGGCTGGCTATTCCCTCAGATCCTCAGATAAGCTTTATTAGGGTGCACAGTATTTTAGGGATCACAATATATTACCACAGCTCTACACTTCCTGTTTACTCAAGTAATATTATATCCTTCTCAGATCTCTGATGGAGTTGAAGACTAGATAATTCTAGTTTTCCTTTTTTTTTTTTTTTTTCTCGAGACAGGGTTTCTCTGTGTAGTTTTGTGCCTTTCCTGGAACTCACTTTGTAGACCAGGCTGCCTCGAACTCACAGAGATCTGCCTGCCTCTGCCTCCCGAGTGCTGGGATTAAAGGCGTGCGCCACCACCGCCCAGCTAGTTTTTCTTTTTAACAAATTCAGAAAAGGCACTTATAAAAGAGGTGTAAAGTATATAAAGTTGAGAGACATAAAAAGATAGTTTGGGGTTGGTAATGCAAGGTAAAATAGAAAGTGAATTAGGTATAACACTTTGGACTCACCAAGACAGGATAGATAATGGAGTATTTTCTTTGAATTTGTCAAATGCTAATGGACTAGACATTGTTAATGTAATTATTGCCTATATATTTGTATATAGTTGTTGTACTTATTGTATATAGTTTTTCTATGTTACTTAAAACCTTCACTTTTGTTTAGACAAAAAGGGGGAAATGTGTGATATTTTGTTTGTGTTCTGACAAATAAAGCTTGCCTGGAGATCAGAGGGTGGAGTTAGCCACTAGTTAACCATAGAAGCTAGGCAATGGTGGCACACACCCTTAATCCCAGCACTCAGGAGGTGAAGACAGGAATATAAGGCAGGTGGAGACAGGATCTTGCTGCCCCACCCCCCAACCCCCTCATCCTGAGGATTTGTAGAGACAGGATCTCCCCGATTCAGTCTGAGATTTCATAGAGGTCCTCTGTACCTCACCTGGGCAACACAACAGAGCTGACCCTGATGGTGTAGGTGTGGGAGAGCCGCTCCTGAGGGTGTGAAAGTGGGAGAACTGGCCCCGCCCCTCGCTCATTGCTACAGGAGGTGAATTAGCCAGGGCAATGCTGGAGAGCTCACCCTGGTGGTGAGGACAGGGGAGGACTGGTGGGCTGACCAACCCTGCAGCTGCCCAGGCCCAGAACCAGGGTTATGACTTGTCCTGTCCCAGCATCCACCCCCTCTATGATCTGCTGGAACACATGAAGGGACCTGACCCGCAGACCCAAAGCTGCAGGATCTGCACAACACAGGACAACAACAGGATATCCAAGAAGAGTCCCAGGGAGGGCCCAGCATCGATAGTGTAGCAAAAACCAGAGACCTCGAACAAGACTAGTGATTATTTGCAATGAACACTTGCAAGTAAAGATGTACGGACAATGGGGTTTATGATGTGACTCACTGTGGCACACTGCAGCTTCCATGACGAGATTTATAATTTTTTTTTTTTTTTTTTTGGTTTTTCGAGACAGGGTTTCTCTGTGTAGCTTTGCGCCTTTCCTGGATCTCGCTCTGTAGACCAGGCTGGCCTCGAACTCACAAAGATCCACCTGCCTCTGCCTCCCTAGTGCCGGGATTAAAGGCTTGAGTTTGAGGCCAACCCGGACTACAGAGCGAGATCCAGGACAGGCGCAAAACTACACGGAGAAAGCCTGTCTCGAAAAACCAAAACCAAACAAACAAAAAGACATAAAGGTCTCTCACGGAGTTCCCCAAGTAGACAGGTTACTGTTCTGTGTGAGAATCTAGCTACTGCTTTGCAGCAGCTCTCCCTCTCTGGCAGATAACCCACAAACACCTAAGACACGGGCTATGACTTCCTACCTAGCCATGGTCTCTACCTGGATAATGAGTTTACAGCAAAGAAGTGCCACGTCATGTTCTCCACCTTCTTACCTGCAGCCTACCTGAAGTCAGAGACCCTGGCCTCGGCTCTTCTGTAAACCTCCCTCGTCATCAGAGGAGAGCTATACAAGACTTCCTTTCTCCACGCAGGCTCAGACACGCTGGAGACCCCATCATGCGGTCTGCCTCTGGTGGTGGGGCCTGAACTCTCTTCAGAGCCTCTACATGCCGTTACCCCTCTCTATGTATGTCCACGGTTTTAGTGACTCCCAACAAATTCCTTAGTCCGCAGTTAATTGTCTTGGTGTCCTCTTCCACACCCACCCCTCATATAACGGTGAGGTGACTCAGATCTGACACCATTGAAAACGATTTCACTTTGGGGACTTCCCCCTCCTCTTAGCGCTCTCTTTATACTCAACACAGGCCTTCATCCTGTCTGGTGAGTCTTTCAACTTTCCAGGGACACCTGCCAGTCTCTGTCTGGACCAGGTAAAATCTCAGCGCTGGGTCACATGGCTCGGTTCAGGACCAGACCATACCACACACACTATCGGAGGTCACACAACATTCATTATCTTTGGCCTTGGGGCTCGAGGACCTCGTCCCTCTTGCTCTTCTCCGCTTGTTCGTCTGGGCACCTCATGGGTGCCATTCTGTCTCAAGTGCCTAAGGCCTCTTCTCTCGTATGCCTTGTCATAATCTCAAAATGCTTTGTCCAGGGAGACAGCATCTGGCTAGTCTCCGTGGTCTTAAACGGGTATCTGTCACGTCCAAGTCCTTAATTAAGGACTCAAAACGACTCAGATACACAGTAGCAGCAAATGGCATTTCCCTACTTCTCCTACCCTCTTCCAAAACCTTTCATTAAATTGCCCCTCCCTTTGCCAGTCTTGCGCTGCTTTTCAAGTTCTGCTACTCCATAAAACAAAACAAAACAAAACAAAACAAAACAAAAAAACACCTTTGTCATTGCCCTTTGCTTTGGCCGTCTCTCTCCTAGCGGCCGTATTTCCCGCCGAGCACTAACTCCCTAGAGTGCACCCTTCTCGGTGCAGGCACCTGTCTGCGAGGTCCGAGGACCCGCCTCAACCTCTCCAAAATGCTGTTTTCACGGTACAAACCAGCTCAGAAACCCGCTTGACACTCCCCAATCTCAGACTTGCTCAGCCCAGACCGCACCCCCCTTCCGCGCATGCGTCGCGCACAGCAAGGCCCTCCGGCGGTCCTCCGCAACCCGCAGCCTTGTGTTCCGCCAGGCCCTGTCGCGCCGCCCGCCGTCCTCCATCCACAGCCTGGTTAGCCCGCACCAGCTTTCTGGATGGGACTCTCCCACTGTGCCTCCCACGCCCCACTGGCACCGTGGCTCCCGCCCGCGCACCCGCTCCTCTGAGTGCTCCCTGGCACCGGGGTTCCTGCCCGTGCACCCGCTCCTCTGAGTGCTCCCTGGCACCGTGGCTCCCGCCCGCGCACCCGCTCCTCCGAGTGCTCCCTGGCACCGGGGCTCCTGCCCGCGCACCCGCTCTTCCGGGTGCTCCCTGGCACCGTGGCTCCCGCCCGCGCACCCGCTCCTCGGAGTGCTCCCTGGCACCGGGGTTCCCGCCGGCGCGCCTGCTCCTCCCGGTGCTCCGCTTCATCAGCTCGCTAAAGCCCCTGTCTCGGCCGCTTTCATCCAGGCCCCACAATTCATGCCAAGGATTTAAAGCGGATTCACGCTGTTAACACATAAATAACGTATGTTCCCTGGCCAGCAGGTGTCACATGGTACGTACTCAGTCTGGTCTTCCGTTAACTTTGTTTTAAGGGTTAGTTTAAGGCGCTGGAGAGATGGCTCAAGTGAATTAGAGCACCGAGTGCTCTTGCACAGAACCTGAGTTCAGTTCCGAGCACCCACAGGGCAGCTCACAACCATCTGTAACTCCAGTTCTAGGGCATCTGATGCCCTTTTCGGACCTCTACTGGACCCAGGCATACACGTGGTACAGCGACATACATGCAGGCAAAACACTCATACAAATAAAATAAATCTTTTTTTTTTTTTTTTTTGGTTTTTCGAGACAGGGTTTCTCTGTAGCTTTGCGCCTTTCCTGGATCTCGCTCTGTAGACCAGGCTGACCTCGAACTCACAGAGATCCGCCTGCCTCTGCCTCTCAACTGCTGGGATTAAAGGTGTGTGCCACCACCACCTGGCTAAAATAAATCTTTTTAAAAAGTTAATTTAGGGCTGGAGAGATGGCTCAGTGGTTAAGAGCACTGTCTGCTTGCTCTTCCAGAGGTCCTGAGTTCAACTCCCAACTTCCAGCAACCACATGGTGGCTCACAACCATCTCTAGTGGGATCTGATGCCCTCTTCTGGCATAAAGTTGTACATGCAGATAAAGCCCTCATATACATAAACAATAAAATCTTTTTTTAAAAAGTTAATTTAGCCGGGCGGTGGTGGTGCACGCCTTTAATCCCAGCACTCGGGAGGCAGAGCCAGGCGGATCTCTGTGAGTTCAAGGCCAGCCTGGTCTACAAAGTGAGTTCCAGGAAAGGCGCAAAGCTACACAGAGAAACCCTGTCTTGAAAACCAAAAAAAAAAAAAAGTTAATTTAAATATTAAGACCTATTACTCCTAAACTCATAAGGCATGCCTAAATCTAAGGTATATAAATTTTGCATTTCAAAGCTAACTTCCTAAGTTTGATCTGACCTAAGTTTTCATTTGCCTATCTTAAGATGTGCTTATCTACCAGGCGGTAATGGTGCAAGCCTTTCCAACACTCAGGAGAAAGAGGCAGGCAGATCTCAGAGTTTGAGGCCAGCCAGGTTGGTCTACAGAGAGTTCCAGGACAGCCTGGGTTATACAGAGAAACAGGGTCTCGAAAAAAAAGAACAAAACAAACAAAAAACTGTGATAAGGATGCCGAAATATAGCTCTCCACAACTGATGGCTTCTGATGGGGGTACGGGTGGAAAAGGACTCAGTTCTTTAGGGGACTGCCCACTGGGATTTAACCATGCTCCAATGAGTATATGAACAAATTGGACTTGTTTTATTTTTTCCTTTTTTCCTTCTTTTATATCTTTCTTCTTTTTCTTGGAGGGGGGAGGTCACAGGGGTGGTGGAGGTGGGCATGGGAGGCCAGGGAAGTACGATGGGGTGCATAATGTGAAATTCCCAAATAACAAAAGTATTATGGTGGAAAAAAAATCTCAGAAAACCCAAAACACTAAAAGTCTTCACTCCCACAAACTTACAGTAGCTGTGTTTTCTAAGCTCAGACTACAGCTCCAATAGCATTTTGAACATCAGCTAATGTTCAACAGACTTCTGCATTTCACAATGCGCTTAGTGATGCACTCCTGTGGATGCACTCCTGTCTAAATTTACATTGGAGATTATTAAACTGCAAGGTAGAAGTGTTGTGGAGATCCAATATCAAATAAATGATCCAATAAAAATCTTTAGATTCGGGGCTAGAGAGATGGCTGAGTGGTTAAGAGTACTGACTACTCTTCCAGAGGACTCAGGTTCAATTCCTAGCACCCACATGGCAGCTCACAAATGTCTGTAACTCCAGTTCCAGGGGATCCCACACCCATGGCAAAACACCAATGCACATGAAAGAAAGAAAGAAAGAAAATCTTTAGACACGCTCAATGTACAGAAGTACACAAATGTGTAGGCTGCTGTCTGTACTTGACAGCGCCTGCCTGCAGTGCTGAGCACTGGCCACCAACTGGAGACAAACCCAAGGCATGTCTGTGAGGGAGTATCCATATTGGGTTAATAGAAGGGGGTCCTGGACTGGATAAAGAAGAGAGACTCTAGGGTCTGGAGAGATGACTCTGCAGTTAAGAGCACTGGCTGCTCATTCAAAGGACTAGCTTTGATTCCCAAGCCCCACATGGTGGCTCACAGCCATCTGTAACACCAGCTCCAGGGGATTTAATGCCCTCTTCTGGTCTCCTCAGGCATGCACATGTGTAATACACAGACATACATGCAGGCAAAACACCTATACACATTTTTTTTAAGAAGAAAGCAATGCCAGGTGTAGTGGCAAATGCCTTTAATCCCAGCACTTGAGAGTCAGAGGCAAGTGAATCTCTGTGTTCAAGGCCAGCCTGCTATATAGAGAAAGTTCCAGGGCAACCAGGGCTCCACAGAGAAACCCTGTCACAGGGTGTGTCGGGGGGAATGGAAAAAGAGAAGCAGCTGGTTGTGCTGGCACCCACCTTTAATCCCTGTGCTCAGGAGGCAGAGGCAGGTCTTAATAATAATAAACCAAATGGTAGTGATACATGCCTTTAATCACAGCACTCAGGAGGCAGAGACAGGCAATCTCTGAGTTCGAGGCCATCTTGGTCTACAGTGTGAGTTCCAGGACAGCCAGGACTACAAAGAGAAATCCTGTCTCAAAAAGCAAAACAAATGATGATGATGATGATGATATGATGATAGAAAAGAAAGTAAATAAGAGGGGTGGGGCTGGAGAGACGACTCAGTGATTAAGAGCACTTGATGCTCTTATAGAGAACTTGGGTTTGGTTCCCAGTACCAGATCAGGCAGCTCACAACTTCCTGTAACTCACATATTCAAATGAAAATAGCCTCTACACTCACTTCCCAGTAAACTTCAGATTTCTCATCTGAAATCTAGTAAGAACTGTACTGTCTACATTTCCATCAGCAGTCAATTGTGGAATTTTTTTTAAGATTTATTTATGTATTATGTATACAGTGTTCTGTCTGCATGTGTGCCTGCAAGCCAGAAGAGGGCACAAGATCTCATTACAGATGGTTGTGAGCCACCATGTGGTTGCTGGGAATTGAACTCAGGACCTCTAGAAGAGCAGCCACTGCTCTTAACCTCTGAGCCATCTCTCCAGTCCATGGAATATTATTTTAACTATGTAAAGATGTGTTACATTTGTTCATGCTGCATTTGTTTAATTATGTAAAGATATGTTGCATTTGTTTCACCTTGCCTGCCTAAGGCACCTGATTGGTCTAATAAAAAGCTGACCAGCCAATAGCTAGGCAGGAAAGGGATATATAGGTGGGGCTAGTAGGCAGAGAAAATAAGTAGGAGGAGAAATCTTGGCTCAAGAGAAAAAGGAGAGACGAGAACAGGGGAGAAAGCAGCAGCCACCAGCCAGACACAAGAAGCAGTGAAAGTAAGATGTATAGAAGGAAAGAAAGGTAAAAAGCCCTGAGGCAAAACATAGATGAAGAGAAACAAGTTAAGTTATAAGAGCTACCAAGAAATGAGCCTAAGCTAAGGCTGAGCATTCATAACTAATAAGAAGTCTCCATGTCATGATTTGGGAGCTGGTTGGTGGCCCAAGAAAAAGCCTGCTACAGCAGTCTGGTCTTTGAAACTTCTTCCAAAATGGCCTATGTAAGCTATCTTACAATAGCCTAGAGTCTTTCTATCCCATAGCTCCAAATTCTTCCACATTCCTCCCACAAACCAGTTTCAAAGCCCCATGAACCACACAGTCATGTTTATCACAAATAAATACTTCTATGTACCAGTTTTCTGTATTAGTCACTTTTCCTGTCCCTGTGACCAAATAACAGATAAAGCAACCTAAAGGAGAAAGGATTTGTCTCACGGCTTGGAAGGATACGGTCCATCGTAACCCGGAAGGCATGCACGCAGGCAGCTCCATGGTGGCAGGAGCATATGCAAGTGGTTATGCCAAGTCTGTCATCACGAGGCAGCCTCCGGGCAGGAAGTAGGGCTGAGTTAGAAAACTTCAAGGACGCTGGGTGTGGTCGGGCATGCCTTTTTTAATTGCAGCACCCCAGAGGCAGAGGTGGCAGATCTCCGAGTGTGAGGCCAGCCTGGTCTGTGAGCTCCAGGCCAGCTAGAGCTACACAGTAAGACCATCTCAAAATAAATAACTAAATACATAAATAAAACTTCAAGGCCTGCCTTCCCACTGACCTGCTTCCTTCAGCTCGGTTACACACACACACACACACACACACACACACACACACACACACACACACACAATGGTGATGGTGATGATGAAGAAGACAAATTTTAAAAGTTTAAATGGTCAAAAGGCCACGGTGCATGCCTTTAATCTCAGCATTCAGAAGGCAGAGGCAGGCAGACCTGAGTTCAAGCTAGCATGGTATACATGGGGAGGGTCCAGGCCAGCCAAGGCTACATAGCAAGACCATGTCTCAAAAAGAGAAAATCTGGGAAAAAATCACCACCAGTGAAGGACCGAATATTCAAACACACAAGTCTGGGAGTAAATTTCAGATTCAAACTATAACAAATGAGGTTCCATTTTACAGGATAGAAGGTATACTTTAATCAGAGACCGTTCTGAGATGCTGTTCTCTCTATCCAGAACTCACACATCAGGACCAAGGGTGGAACTGGGTCCCATTCTACTCTCAATGATGCACGGCCTGCTTGTTTATTTTTTTGTCAACTTTGAGCTCTGCTCATTTAGAGGTCTCAGGCCCCATGGGAGGAATTCTCCCTCCAGGTGACACACAGTGGTTCTATTGTATCGGGAGATGAGACATTTGGGATTGAACAAACTGTAGACAAAAGAATTGCTTTACTGGCTGAAATCTCTGACCTTCGACTAGGGTGAAATTCGGTGGCTGCTATGTGATGGGTGTAGGTGGAAGTTTCTGTCCCACAAGCCGCTCCCAAGAAACCATACAGAGACCTAATATTACTTATAAATGCTCGGCCAACAGCTCAGAATTGTTATTAACTCTTAAATTTAAATTAACCCATATTTCTCAGTGATGCTTTGCCATGTGGCTTGGTAGCTTTGCCACGTGGCTTGGTAGCTTTTCTCAGTACGGCATTCCCATCTTGCTTCTCTCTGCATCTGGTCGAGACTCTTGACTCTGCCCTTCTTCTTTCCAGCATTCTCTGTTTGGCTCTCCCTCTAACCTTATCCTGTCCAGCTACTGGCCAGTCAGCTTCTTTATTAAACCAATCACAGTGACATATATTCACACAGCGTAAAGAAATATTCCACAGATGGGATTAAGAATGGTGTCTGCCAGGCACAGGGGTATATGCCTGTAATCCTAGCACTCAGAAGATTGAGACAAAAGGCCATGAGTTCAAGTCTACCCTAGACTACACTGTGAGTCTGTCTCAAAAACAAAACTGTAGGGCTGGGGAGATGGCTCAGAGGTTAAGAACACTGGCTGCTCTTCCAAAGGTCCTGAGTTCAATTCCTAGCAACCACATGGTGGCTCACAACCATCTATCATGAGATCTGGTGCCCCCTTCTGGCCGGCAGGGATACGTGCAGACAGAACACTGTACACATAATAAATAAATAAATCTTTAAAAAAACAAAACTGTAGACCTGGCAAAACTGTACAGCTAAAGGTGCCTGCTGCCAAGCCTGACAAGCTGAGTCCCATCCCCAGGCACTATGTGGTGGAAGGAGAGGATGCCCACTAGTTGTCCTCTGACCTCCACACTTACGCTGTGGCTCATACACCTATACACATATATAAACAAAGTGTGGTGATTTAAAGAAGAATGGTCCCCAAGGGGTCTTACGTTTGAATGTTTGGTCGCCAGGGAATGGAACTGTTTGAAAGGGTTACATGGAGTAGGTGTGGCCTTGTTGGAGGAAGTGTGTCACTGGGGTAGGCTTTGAGGTTTCAGAAGCCTGTGCCAAACTGAGCCTTGCTTTCTCTGCATGAGGATCAGGGTGCAACTCTCAGCTACTGTCCTAGCACCAGGCTTGCCGCCAGGTTCCCTGCCATGAATGATAAAGACTGAACCTCTGAGGCTGTGAGCAAGCCCCCAATTCAATGCTTTCTTTTATGGTGTCTCTTCACAACAATAGAACAGTGACTAAGACACAAATTAAATACAAAATATCATTCCAGGACAGCCATATATATGTAAAGCTTGACACGATTACTTAACATATTCATGTTTATTTGTATATTCAAATCATTGTTTCCTTTTCTCTCACTTTTGCTTTTGTTAGTTGTTGGAAGTTGGCTTTACAATGTTGAGTTTAGGTGTACTCAGACTTTCTCTGTCCCGCCAGCTCCCAAATAATGACACAGAGACTTCTTACTAAGTATAAAAGCTTGGCCTTAGCTTAGGCTTGTTCCCAACTAGTTCTTAAAACTTAAATTAACTCATTTATATATTAATCTACATTCTGTCACATGGTTTGTTACCTTTGCTGAGTACTATGTGTCCCAATTCCTCCGTGTCTGGCTGGCTAATCCTCACCTTTCTGATTCCTTCCCAGAGTTCCTAACTGTGCCCAGAAGTCCCTCCTATCCTTTTTTGCCTACCTATTGGACATTCAGCTCTTTTTTTTTTTTTAAGATTTAATTTATTTATTATGTATACAGTGTTCTGTCTGCATGTATGCCTGCAGACCAGAAGAGGGTGCCAGATCTCATTACAGATGGTTGTGAGCCACCATGTGGTTGCTGGGAATTGAACTCAGGACCTCTGGAAGAGCAGCCAGATGCTCTTAACCTCTGAGCCATCTCTCCAGCCCACATTCAGCTCTTTATTAAACCCAAAGAAGGTGCCTTGGTAGAGATGCATCTTCACAATATCCAAAAAGATTATTCCACAACATTTAGGTAGCTGGATATTCAGGGCTAGAACTGACCTTTGGGACCAAGACTCTTCCTTTAGGGAAAGAATAAAAACATTTTTATGAAGGATAACTGTATCTTCTTAGGTGGGATCACTTGGCAATGATGGACAATGTCAATTGTCTCAATTAGTTAATACAACTAATGTATTCCTAGCTTGTATAGCCTCAGAGACTTGACCTGGCTGGGGGTGATGAGTAAGTAAAGAAATGGACACGTACAGAAAGCTGTGTTTGGGTGGTCTGGGCTCTCTGATCGAGAAACTGCCACAGCCAGGGTGCCTAGTTTGTATATTATACACAGTCAAGCAGAGGCCAGGTTCTGTAGGGGAGCAGTCTTCAGGCTGTACATATCTGTTGGGGAAGAAAGTTATGGTGGACGATTTATGCCTACACTATCAATATCTGCATATAGACCAGAGGAAGGCTTTGCCATTTTCTCACGGGTCTGAGGCTCTGGGGTCACTGACATAGCCATGCCTACATCAATATCAACTGCACACATTCCCTCAGAGTTCCCTCTCCTTCCTACAGTCAGTCCATTGTATATTAGTTAACACTGATGAACAAATGAATGAATTTTAACATTACATCACTGCTCAAAAGAAGAACTAGTTCGGAAAAACAGAAGGGGACAGACAGGGCTGGAGAGACGGCTCAGTGGTAAATGTGCTTGCCATGCAAGTAGGAGGCCCTGAGTTCGAACCCTTGGAACCCATGTGAAAGCTGGATACGGCACTGTGAGTCTGTAACCCCAGTGCTTCTCCAGCAACATGGGAGATAGAGACAGAAGAATCCTCTGGAAGTTCATAGGTCAGCGTCCTGTGTGCATGGTGGCAAACAGCACACCCTGTCTCAAGTGAGGTGGAAGGTGAAAGCTGACAACCAACTTTCCTTTCATCTCCACATGCATGCTGTGTACCTATGCTTGTGCATGTGCACACACAGGAGAGTGCACACACACACACACACACACACACACACACACACACACACACACTTGAAAAAAATGTATATGCCAGAAAGTGAGAAAGAAATTAGAGAAAATAAAATAAAGACAACTGTAAGTTGGGCACAGAAAGACCTCATGCTCTCTCTGTGGAGAAGCTTCAAATCAGAGCTCATGGCAAAGTTATCAGAGCCTGGGAAAAGGAAGGAGTGGCAGAGGTGATAGCTAGTGGGTACAGTGGGCATGGCTGCACAGGAGGGACATTATCTTTCAATACACAGCAGTACAACTTTGGTTGGCAACAACTGAGTATTGTTAAATAGCCAGCAGAAAAGACTTGAATAGTCTCAGCAAAAACAAATGATGGACATTTGAGGTAATGACTATGCCAAGCACTCTGACCTGGCCACTATACACTGTGTGGACATAGTACAGCGTCACACTGAAAGGCCAGGAGTGGTGGCACATGCCTGTAAGCCAGCACTTGGGGGATGAAGGCAAGATTAGGAGCTAAAGGTTATCCTTGGTTACATAGGGAATTTGAGGCCAGACTGGGCTACAGGAGTCCAATCCAGTGAGAGGCCCTGTCTTAGGAAAATATCACAGGGATGGATTCTCAGGATCCCCAAGTTGTCCTCTGACCTCTACATGTACACATATGCATGCACACATATGTATCTGTACATACACACGTGCACACATAGGTATCTGCATACATACATGCACATAAAAACAATTAGCTAGAGACTTAGTTGTGCATGGTAGTGCTCCCCTACAATCCCAGTACTTAGGAGAAGGTGGAGGTTGGAGAGTTCAAGGTCACCCTGGGTTATGTTATATAGCAAACTCCTACCTCAAATAACAAAGAGCTAGGAAAACAGCACAGTAGTAGGATTCTTCCCAGGAGGTGCACTGCACTGAGTTTGATCCCAAGCACTTAAAAAAATATAGAGGGGTACTGGGGTCTGGAAGACAAAGGTGTTGGCACATGCCTGTGATTCCAGTCCTCAGGAGGCTAAGACAGCAGAGCTGAGCTCCGGTCCATTCTGGAACTACATAGTGTGACCCTGATTCTGAAAGCAGAAAAGAGCAATAAAAAATTAAAAATAACATAAAACCAAATAAAAAAGTCCGATGTTTGAGAAATGCTGTGTGGCAGGCGTGGGAAGACCTTTCTCCTGGAAGTTAGCCCGGGCTTTCAAGATCAGGGAGCTGCCTGCTCCCAGGACTCCAAGAACCCACTCCCACTTCCTGATCTCCAGCTGAGGGGTGGACAGTGGACACAAAGTGCTCAGGGTGACAGGGGACCAGGGGACTGCCATCCCGGACATTGTAATGAGCCCCGCTGCTGCAGGCTTCTACTTTTTTTTTTAAAGAAATTAGGCCAGGCATGGTGGCGCACACCTTTGATCCCAGCACTGGGGAGGAAGAGGCAGGAGGATCTCCTCTGAGTTCAAGGCCCGAGTTCAAGGCCAGCCTTGTCTACAGAGTGAGCTCCAGGATAGCCAGAGCTATGTAGTGAGACCCTGTCTCGAGAAAATAAAATAGCTTTATTTTTACTTGTTTACTTTATGTATATGGTTTTTGCCTACATGCATGTCTGTACCATGTGCACACCTGGTGCCCTCACAGGCCAGAAAGGGGCATCAGATCCCCTGGAACTGGAGTCTCAAATGGTAATGAACTGTCATGTGGGTATTGGGAACTGAATCTAGGTCTCCTGGAAGAGTAGAGCCATCTCTCCAGCTGAGTTTTCTACGTCTAAATTACTACATATTTTGTGTGTGCACACGTGTCTGAACTGGCACAAATGCCATGGTGCTCACTCGGATGTCAGAGGAAACTTGGAGTTGGCTCTCTCCTTTCACCATGAGGTTCCAGGCAGTCGGGCTTGGCGGCAGGTGTCTTTATCCGCTGAGCCACCCAGTTTCTCCATCTTTTATAAATAATCGAGAGAAGGAACAAGGTGGATGAGGATCCCGGAGTGAGAGAAGAATGACAGGTGTGGGGGACGGTGACATGGGCCTGAAGGTAGCATGGCAATCTGAGAAGACAAGGTCCCACTGCCTTCTGGAACACTATGCAAATGCTGGGGTTTGGGAGCTGCAGACACAGAAATCAGGCAAGTTCCTTCTGAAGGAAACCTTGACTATCACCGATTTGTGTTTTCCAACCCCCAAGTCTGAAGGGCAGTAAGGTGTGGTGATATATTGTGTACCCTAATAAAATTTGCCTGAAGATCAGAGAATAGAAGAAGCCACTAGATTAGACATAGATGCCAGGCAGTGGTGGCACACACCTTTAATCCCAGTACTTGGGAGTCACACGCCTTTAATCCCGGCACTTGAGATCTCACACCTTTAATCCCAGTATTTGGGAAGCACACCCGCCATTAATCCCAGCACCAGGAAAGAAGTGATGGCTGGGTGGAGAAAGGTATATAAGGCTTGAGCAGACAGGAACTAAAGGCTTATTCAGCTGGAGCCTTCAGATGAGGACTCAGAGGACTTCAGTCTGAGGATTCGTGGAGTTGGTGAGGTAAGACGTGGAAGTGGCTTGTTCTTTGTCTCTCTGATCTTTCAGCATTTACCCCAATATCTGGCTCTGGGATTTTTATTAAAAGACCAATTTAGCAATTTGTGTCACAGGAAGGAGGGGCAGGGAAGAGGTACCACAGGAGACAGGTTCCAGTCCCTTAATATAGGCTTGGAAATGCTGTCCCCACTGACACCAGGCTGAGGCTCTCTGGAGACGGGGGTACTGGATCCACTCTCCTTTGGATTATTTAAGATGAGAGAGATTTAAAAAAATCAAACCACAGCTGAGCAAAGTGCAGGAGGGGGGGCCGACGCTGGAGGTTAAGCTTTACCTGGTGGTACTGGGGAAGGTGTTCAGTGAGGTGGTGGGGGAGTTCTACCGTGTTTCCAGGGGCTTGTCAGGACTTGGGAGGGAGTTGTAACACAGAGTTCACTCATATGGAAATCTGGAGGCACAGAAGGTAAAGATTCTTGCCACCAAGACTGACCTAAATTCTAGCCCCTGGGTCCATGAGGTAGAATGAAAGGCCCAACTTCTGCAAACTGTCCTGTGACCTCCACTGAAATGCCACGCTGTGCCCATCTTCTAGACACAATAAGCAAAATGTAGTTTAAATTTTTTTCCCTCTTTTGAGAGGCCGCATACTGTAACCCTGACTGGCTGAGATCTTGCCTATTAGACCAGAGATATATCTGCCTTGGCCTTCTAAGTGTCTGGATTTAAGGCATGCATCAAAAAAGTTTTTTTTGTTGTTTTTTTGTGCTTTTCAAGACAGGGTTTCTCTGAGTAGCCTTGGGTACCCTGGAACTCACTCTGTAGACCAGGCTGGCCTGGAACTCAGATCCACCTGTCTCAGCCTCCCGAGCACTGGATTAAAGGCATGCAGCACCACCACCGCCCAGCCCGTGCTTACTTTTTTTTTTTTTTTTTTTTTGTTTTGAGACAGGGTTTCTCTATGTAACAGCCCTGGCTAACCTAGAACTCACTTTGTAGTTGAGGCTGTAGTTGAGGCCTCAAACTCACAGAGATCCACCTGCCTCTGCCTCCCACGCGCTGGGATGAAAGGTGCAAGCCACCACAGTTAAACTCTTGCATTTGATCCCTTTCTGTTCCCTCGTCAATTCCTATTTCAGGATTGTAGGAATCTGTGGATGAACTGAGCTCAATCCTTGAGGCTGTGTTTACATCAAGAGTGAGCAAAGAGGCTGAGAACCAGGTTCCAGTATATAATGGGAATCAATGCTTGATGGACTGTGCCAGAGAAAGCTGCCGTAACTCCCGGGAGCCTGCAGAATCTCAGTGAACAGAGTGGGAATAGATGGGGAGGGATTTGTTCATGTGTCAACCACCAGAACCCTGAACTGTGGCACATGACTGCAAAACCAGCACTTGGAAAGCTGAGGCAGGAGGATCAAGGCTGGCCTGGGTCACACAGTGAGATCCTTCCACAAATAAACAAGAATGGAAGGGAAGGAGACAAACAATACAAGTTAAATTAGAAGTCATGAGCTGCTCCCATGGGTTGCAACTATGGAGACTGAGCCTGGGTGTCTACTGGGAGAGAAACGAGAGCCAGAACCTTCTTTTGGGAAGGAGGTGGAGGAGGAATTCAGGAAGGGAGCTTATATCCACCAAGCTGATGGCAAAGGGGATCTGGGGTGCTGCTACCTTTCCCAGGGAGGGCTGAGGCAGCTCTTGGTGCCAGTTTGGGTGCAAAGATGTTTAGGAACAGTGTAAGGTTGCCGAGTTCTACTCTACCCAGTGAAGGACAGCAACAGTCTCAGGGCTCACCCAATCCAGAAGGAGCCCACTGTAGGTTACAGATGTGTTATTTGACATACAGAATCTTCCCTCCTCCAAGTTGGGAAATTTCCAGTTATTTTAGTTCAGTTTATTTTGTATTTGTTTTTGAGACAAGGTCTCACTATACTGTATCTCTGATTGGCCTAAGACTTCCAAAGATCTGCCTCTCGAATGCTGGGATAAAAGCACATACCCTATCACTCAGGAGACAACAGCAGGCAGATCTCTGTCCAAAAAACAAAAGAAAAGAAAAAAGGAAGGACGGGGATTGAGGGACTAGAGAGAGAGATGGCTGGGCTATTGAGAGTGCTTGATGTTCTTTCACAGGAAACAGGTTTGTTCCCAGCACCCACATCGTAGTCCCAACAGCACAGTCCCAGGGGATCTGACACCCTCTGGCTTCTGAAGGCACCACGCATGTATGCAGTACACATATATACATGCAGAAAAATACTCATAAAATAAAATGGAGAGTTCAAGACCAGTTAAGGGTACAGGGTGAAACTAACAAGGACCAAAAAAGGCACCACCAGCCATTTACTGCCTTTGAGTGAACTATGTCCGACCAGTAATCCCAACTGGAGATTCCATAACCTCTTCTCACATGGCCTGCAGGGACATTTCCTTCCTGAGGCCTGGATATGGCCCAAGGAGGGGCAGCAGTGCAGAGCAGATGTGTGGAGACGAATGGCCCAGTCTGTCTCTTACTAGGTCGCAGCTGACTGGGGAATGTGGTGGCTGGTCCCAGGCCCAGTCTGTTTTAAAAGCAGCAGGTTACAAACTCAAATGTTCAAGAGGAACAGCAGGCAGGTGGCAAATGGAGGTGAGCATCCCGTTTCTTTATTCCTTTTTGAGGCAGTATTCATTATGTAGCTGGCCTCAACCTGGCATCCTGCACAAGTACCCTGGGTGCCAGGGATATTGTGGCACCAATGACTGCCCTAGGAATGAATATTCTTCAGACTAAATACTGCTTTCCTGTATCAATGAAGCTTCTTTTTTCTTCTTAAATACTTTACTTTTAATCATGTGTATGTGTGCCTGTGTGAATGGATGCCACGTCTGTGGGTACCAACAGAAGCCAGAGGTGTTGAATCCCCTGGAGCTTGTCTTACTGGCAGTTATGAGCTGCTTGACCTGGGTGCTGGGAATTGAACCCATGTCCTTTTGGAAGAACACACATTCTTAACCACTGAGACATCTCTCCAGCCCCCAAGACTTAACTGTTAACACAGTCAACTGGCTTATTCTCTTTCCCCTAATTTGAGAGGTACCAGTGTTATGGCATATGCCTAAGTTCATTATTTTAAAAATATTATGTGTATGTATGTATATGTGTCTGAATAAATGTGCAACACATGCATTTGGGTGCCAGAAGAGTCCAGAAGATGATGTGGAATACCCTGAAGCTGGAGCTGTAGACAGTACAGGCTTAGTTGTGAGCTTCCCAGTGTAGAAGAACTGAAGGCCTCTAGATGGCCTCTGGACGAGCAGTAAGCACTGAGCCATTTCTCCAGCCCTAGTTTTTTATTTTTTAAATCTGAGATAAGGTCTCTGTAGTCCTGGCTGTCCTAGACCTCACACTGTAGACCAGGCTGGCTTCAAACTCATAGAAATCCACCTGCCTTTGCCTACCGAGTGCTGGAATTAAAGGCGTGCAACCACCACTGCCCGGCTGGGTTTTTATTTATTTTTTGGTTTTTTTCAAGACAGGGTTTCTCCGTGTTGTTTTGGTACCTGTCCTGGATCTCGCTCTGTAGACCAGGCTAGCCTCGAACTCACAGAGATCCGCCTGGCTCCTGCTTCCCGAGTGCTGGGATTAAAGGCGTGCGCCACCACCGCCCAGCCTGTTTTTATTTTTTTTTTTTAACAAGTTCTCATCTTGCTCACTCTTTCCAATTCTCTATTCTTTACCAAATTACCTCTGGTCAAATTATGTAAATCTCCTATTAGCTTGAGCTTTGAGTGGTTCAGTTATTCTTGTGCCCTGAGCATGGAACGGTGTCCAACTTTTCCTCCTTTTGAAACAGGGTCTCCCAGATGACCTGAAATTTACTATATAATCCAGGCTGGTTTCAAACTTCTGATCCTCCTACCTTGCCTTCCTCGTGCTGGGATTAAAGCTGTGAGCCACCACGGCTGCCCTAATTTTGAATGAAGGCGTCTTTCACAGGCAAGCCCTGTACCACGGTTTTCTGACAGTGTCTTGTTATGTAGAAGGCCTTCAGACGGCCTGTATTGCTACTATTCAGGGGTTCCCTATCCCGGAAAGAACAATTACTGCCATTTAATTTAGAATTGGGCACGTTTATTAGGACGCAAATACGCTCAAACGAATCATTTAATGCTCATTAATACTTACCCGCCCCCCACCTGCCTAAAGTAACCTGTACTAGATTTTCCCCGGTCCTAGGGATTTTTTGGCACTTGAGACTCCGCCCACCGGGCCCTAAGTGGCGGAAGAACCTCACGCTACGACGTGACACCTCACACCACCGCGGAGACTTTCTGACGTTACGCCGGCGGCGTGGGAGGGGCGGGCCGGCCGGCCGGCGCTTCCCCGTCGCAGCTTTGGCCCCGCCCACGCCCGTTGTGAAGCAACCGCGGCCGCCCGCCTTTAAGGTGGCTCGGGACCTAGAGGCGCTCTAAGCGCCTGCGCGGCTGGCTCCCTCTCCGCGGCGAAGGGCTAGACTCGCCAGATCCGCACACTCGAGCCTCCTCTCCGGAACTAACCTCCGGGCGGCGCTCCCCCCCCACCCCCCGGCCCGCGCCCCTCCCCCGCCCGCGCTCCTCCCTCTCTCCTCCCCCGGCGACGCGCACGCGCTCCAGGCCGGCTCGCGCCCTCTCGCTCTCCACCGGCCCGCGAGATTCCCCCCTCCCCTTCCGCCTCGCGGCGCTTCCTCGCGCCGCGGTCTTCTCGATCCACCCCTGACACCGCGGGGCTCCCCCCGCCCGCCAACGGCGGGTCCCCGGCTTCGCGATCTCTCTCTCGCTTCCCGCGCTCTCCAGCGGGGGCCCAGCCCCGGGCCCTCTTTCCCTTCCCTCTCATTTCTCTTCCGGACGCTGCCATCATGTTGAAGCCTCAGCCGCCACAACAGACCTCCCAGCCCCAGCAGCCGCCCCCCACGCAACAGGCCGTGGCCCGTCGGCCTCCCGGCGGGACCAGCCCTCCCAACGGCGGCCTCCCGGGGCCGCTGCCCGCCACCACGGCTCCCCCGGGGCCTCCTGCGGCCGTCTCCTCCTGCCTGGGGCCTGCAGCAGCTGCTGCCGGGAGCGGGCTTCGCCGCGGAGCCGAGAGCATCTTGGCGGCGCCACCGCCACCGCAGCATCAAGAGCGGCCAGGGGCAGTGGCCATCGGCAGCGTCAGGTGAGGACGGGACTTCCTGGCGGGGAAGAGCCCGAGCCCGGCGCCGGTGAGGGGCACTTGGGGCCCAGAACCCCGTGAAGGTGGGGGTGGACCCTCCTGCCAACAGGTCGGAGAGGAAGCTCTCCGGGCGGTCTCCAGGAGCCTAGGGGCGGTGCTCGGCTCTCCGGGCCTAGTCACCGCTTGGGGTCTGGGCCCTGAGGGGAGGCGGGGCGCATCCCGCCAGCTCCGTCGGAAAAGGGAGTTGGGGGGGTTGAGGAGGCGATGGGGTCCCCAGCTCCATTACCACGAAGGATCTCGCGGTCCCCGGTTTCAGCCAATGGGGAGTAAGCTGCATGAAGGGGTCCCCGGCTGCAGCCAATAGAGGGGGGGCGCGCGGCCCACAGTTTGACCAATGGGGAGGGAGGGACTTGGGAGCGGGTTGCTCCCTCCTCTTCCCGGTGTAGCCAGTAAGAAGGGAACGGGGTGGGCGGGGGCGCGGAAGCGGCGGCTACTGGGCAGACTGCGGGCTGGGAAGCTCCTGCGCGCGCGCGCCCTCCTCGTACGTGCGCGCGGATGCTGTCTTATGACCCGGGCATTGGCTTGCCCCGGTAACACGTAAAGCAGCGGCGGGGGAGGGAGGGCTTGCATGGAGGGTTCAGGGGTGTCTAGTATCGGTGATTGAGGAGTGGGTGCCCTCGGTTTTTTCGAGGTGTCAATGCGATAGAGTGGCGCTAGACGCAGGCGCAGTGGCTTCTGTGCGGGAGGGGCTGGTAGAGGGCTGTGGGCTTTAGTGCGCAGGCGCCGACCGGGCGAGGCATCCCGGTGGATGGCTTTTGCGGCTGCGCGGTCCCCCAGCCCCGCCAACGGCCCCCTCCTCACCCTCCTCAACCGCCGGTTACATCAGCCGTCGAGGAGCACTGTTGACCTGGCGATTGGGGATCCCTTCAGAGTGGGTAGCAGGCTGAATGAGTAATGAGAGCCAAAGGGTGGGGTATGGAACGTATACCCTGGGATTTGTAATCTAAGGCTGCTGAAAATGCTTTTTTCCTTTGGGAGGTAATGTGACTGAGCTAAGTAGTGCTGCATCTGGGATGCCCGAGCTTTCACCTTCGAAACTGAGTTAGGCTTTTGGTTTGTTTAATATTGTAACAGTGTACTGGAAGCATGAAGTACTGGCCCCTTGGAGAAAGTCAGAAGGTTGTATTGCATTAGCTGTTCAGAGCGTTTGACAGCCATTGTTTATTGAATTTTTGTTGGCTTTTTTTTTTTTAATATGGCATTGGAGAAAATGTTTTGGCCATTAATGCCTACTTTCCTCTTGAATGTGAGAGCTTGAAAAATTTTGCTAGTTAATCGGTTGGTAACTTAAATCAGCAAGTTGACATGGTCCATTATTCTAAGGTTCACTGTAAAACTAGTTTTTTTCTTCTCTTACAGGGGACAGAGCACCGGAAAGGGACCCCCACAGTCACCTGTGAGTGTCTTTTTTTTCCCTCCTATAGAGACACTCAGAATTAAAAATATGGGGCAGTCTGGTAAGAAACGGAGTCTTTACCTGCACCCCTATTTTTCCCTTGTGTGACAGGTATTTGAAGGTGTCTATAACAATTCCAGGATGCTGCATTTCCTGACGGCTGTGGTGGTAAGAGAGAACATTCACTTGGGTGTTTGAGGAATGTGCTGTCTCTGTTCCCGGGAGTGACTTAATCTTCCACCCTCCCAGGGTTCCACTTGTGATGTAAAGGTGAAGAATGGCACCACTTATGAGGGCATTTTCAAGACTCTGAGCTCAAAGGTCAGTGTACTCAAATTAGCTTATTTCTGAAGCTGAGGAGGAGAATGAAACTGAGGATGTGTGTTGGGTGACACCAGACAGGTTTGAGGCTTTACTAAGGTCTCTGGCTAGTGTTGAAAAAGGCGGGGCAGCATGAGAATTTGGTGTTGAAAGATTAGAAAGGATAAGAAAGAAACAGTCTTTTTTTCCCCCTCTTTGATACTGACCCTGGAATGTTGGGAACGGGACTTTTGTAGTTTGAACTGGCAGTAGACGCAGTACACCGGAAAGCATCTGAGCCAGCAGGTGGGCCTCGCCGGGAAGACATTGTGGACACCATGGTGTTTAAACCAAGTGATGTTCTGCTTGTCCACTTCCGAAATGTTGACTTCAATTATGCTACTAAAGGTATTGTGCTAGACTGTGTCAAGCTCACTGAGAAGGTTGACCATGCTGACTTGATTATCTTCTAGCACCTTTTTTGGTAGAGATGACTGAGTGTTCCATCTTGAAAATATATCTTGATGTTTTAATAGAGTTCAGTGAATTAGGACTGGTGTTATAGTTATTCCTGATTCCCTTGTTTAGTTTTTAGCTTTTGAATTTTTTTTTTTCCTCCGAGACAGGGTTTCTCTGTGTAGTTTTGGTGTCTGTCCTGGATCTCACTCTGTAGACCAGGCTGGCCTCAAACTCACAGAGATCCACCTGCCTCTGCCTCCTGAGTGCTGGGATTAAAGGCGTGGGCCACCACCGCCCAGCTGCTTTTGAATTCTTATTTGTTTTGTGTGTAGCCCTGGCTGGCCTCCTTGAGCTCCCAGACATCACATTGTCTCTACCTCCTGAGTGCTGGGATTGTTGGCTTTTGCCACCCCATCTAGATTTGTCATTTAATATCCTACCGGTTGCCAAATACAAACATAAAATCTAAATCTGCTGTTTTTTAAAAAATTTGCTTTGTTAACTGAAACTACATGGTGTCAGGGAGTGAAGATGGGAAGAAAGATGTATCAGCTGACTCTTGCTCTTCACCTCTGCCACACAGACAAGTTCACTGACTCAGCCATTGCCATGAACTCTAAGGTGAATGGAGAGCACAAAGAGAAGGTGCTGCAGCGTTGGGAGGGCGGCGACAGCAACAGCGATGACTACGATCTGGAATCCGATATGGTATGGGCTCCTTTCCCAAGACCAGGACAGGACAGGCTGACTGTGGTGAATGTGGGCTCCTGATGTAGATAGAAGTTCATTCTTTTCGTGTGTGTGTGTGTGTGTGTGTGTGTGTGTGTGTGTGTGTGTGTGTGTAGGGCGGGTTCATTTGTTTTGAAGTCCATTCTTGGAAACAGCTGTTGGTTCTTGGAAAGGAAGGTGGAAAAAGGGTCAGCATTGACTACTGTTAACATTTTTTCATGGTGTTAATTTTTTATTGTTATAAAAAGTATAGCCGGGCGGTGGCGGTGGTAGTGGTGGGACATGCCCTTAATCCCAGCACTAGGGAGGCAGAGGCAGGTGGATCTCTGGGTTCCAGGCCAACCTGATCTACAGAGCTAGTTCCAGGACAGGAACCAAAACTACACAGAGAAACCCTGTACCGGGGCTGGGGGCGTATAAACTAGGCATGATAACTCATACCCGTAATCCAGCCTTGGGAAGTTTAGGAAGAACTGTGAGTTCCAGGCCAACCTGGACTATATAACAAAAGCCTGTTTTTCTTAAAGAAACAAAGGAAGTAAAGTGGTGCATAAGATGACTGCTGGTAGGTCCATATTTCTTCACAAAAACAACTATTTCAATTAAAGTTGTATAAATGAGGCTGGCAAGGTGGCTTAGCAGATAAAGGTGCTTGCTACCAAGCCAAGTGGTAAAAAGGAACAGATTCCTACAGATTGTCTTCAGGCTTCCCTATGCCTGCTGTGCCACAGGAACAGACCTATAAAATGTAAATTTTTTTTTAAGTTTCTTTAAACAAACAAACAGAAAAAACGTAGAGAGCCATGATAGCACTTCTGATTCCAGAGGTTAGAACATGGAAGCAAGAGGACCAGGGGCTCGAGGCAGTCCTTAGCCTCCTTGCATTCGGGCCACATGAGAGAGACCCTTTTTCAAAACAGATCTTGTTGAGCTGGAGAGATTGTTCAGTGGGTAAAGGCATGGGATACTCTTCCAGAGGACCCAGGTTCAATTCCCAGCACCTACATGGTAGCCCACAACCATCTGTAACTCCACTTCCAAGGAATCTGACTCTGTATACACAGGCAAAGCACACATAAAAATCTTTAAAAAATCTTGTTAAGCCGGGCGGTGGTGGCGCATGCCTTTAATTTCAGCACTTGGGAGGCAGAGACAGGTGGATCTCTTGAGTTTAAGGCTATCCTGGGCTACAGTGTGAGTTTCAGGAAAGGCACAAAGCTGCACAGAGAAACCTGTCTCAAAAAACAACAAAATCTTGTTAATGTGTGCATGTTGGTTCATTCTGTTTGTACCAGTTTTTAACTTGGTGGATGGAAAGGAATGGCATGTCAGTTTCTCTTTCTTTGGGTTGTAAACATTCTTCTGTTCTCTCCTTAGTCTAATGGATGGGATCCCAATGAGATGTTCAAATTTAATGAGGAGAACTATGGAGTGAAGACCACCTATGACAGCAGTCTGTCTTCTTACACGTAAGTGTTTTGGAAGTTTGAGGGTGGTGGTGTTGGGTGCGTGGGGTACAGGACTTGCTGTTTAGTAAGGCAGACCTCTGAATGAAACAGTTTTTGTATGGTGTGTGTTTTTCTGGGTTTACTAGTAGTTCTTCCTCATGGGTTTGCTGCTGAACTGCCTTTTTTTTTTTTTTTTTTTGTGGTTTTTTGAGACAGGGTTTCTCTGTGTAGCTTTGCGCCTTTCCTGGAACTCACTTGGTAGACCAGGCTGGCCTCGAACTCACAGAGATCCGCCTGCTTCTGCCTCCCAAGTGCTGGGATTAAAGGCGTGCGCCACCACCGCCCGGCATGAACTGCTTTTCTTGTGGGTAGAAGTAACCTTTGTTAATCTGGGAATGTAACTCAGTTATCAAGTACGTGCTGTACAAGCATAAGGTCCTGAGTTCTGTCCCCAGCAGCCCTATAAAAAGGCGAGTGTGGTGGTAAACCTTGGGGGCCAGGGGGGATTGCTTGCTGGTCAGCCAGCCTAACCTAATCTGAATCCCCCAAATACCAGTGCTTTGCCTAGGACTTGGTAGCTGTCGAGTATATGCTGACTAAACTGCGGGTTAAGTTCACTAGTGGAGCTTGTTTGACATGTGCAAGGCCCTGGGTCCAGCCCTCAACACTGCAAAAGAAAAAAACAACCTAAAGAAATAGATTGACTGCCGTGGACTTGAACTGGTCATGGAGTGACAGCAGTGTTGTCCGTTCATTGTTTTCTTGTACTGGGACGTGATCTTTGGGTATATATTTTCAGGGTTCCCTTGGAAAAGGACAACTCAGAAGAGTTTCGGCAGCGGGAGCTACGTGCAGCCCAGTTGGCCCGAGAGATTGAGTCGAGTCCGCAGTACCGCCTACGGATTGCCATGGAAAATGATGATGGGCGAACGGAGGAAGAGAAGCACAGTGCAGTTCAGCGGCAGGGTTCTGGGCGGGAGAGCCCCAGCTTGGTGTCCAGGTAACTAGTGGGGTGGCCGGGAAGAGCTTCTGTTGTTAACTTCACCACCTTACTGAGTGTGGGTTAGTTAATACCTAGTAGTTCCCAGTTTGAGGTCTAGAATGAAGCCTGGAAAGTTGGTAATTTGCAGTAAGAGACTTGGGGAATTTTAAGTTTTTTGGGCCAGGAGGTAAAAGGTGCACGCCTTTAATCTTGCAAGGCAGAGGCAGTCGGATCTCTGAATTCGAGACTAGCCTGTTCTACAGAGCAGCTTTCAGCACAGCCAGGGCTACACAGAGAAACCCTATTTCAAAAAACAAAACAATTTTTTTGTTTGTTTTGGTATGTAGTTTTCCTTCGTTAATTATTTGTGTGTACTGTTTCTGTCACACAAAAAAAATGAAATTTCCCAGGCTGGTTGGTGATGGCACACACTTTTTTTTTTTTTTTTGGTTTTTCGAGACAGGGTTTCTCTGTGTAGCTTTGCGCCTTTTCCTGGAACTCACTTGGTAGCCCAGGCTGGCCTCGAACTCACAGAGATCCACCTGGCTCTGCCTCCCAAGTGCTGGGATTAAAGGCGTGCGCCACCACCGCCCGGCTATGGCACACACCTTTAATCCCAGCACTTGGGAGACAGAGGCAGGCGGATCTCTGAGTTCGAGGCCAACCTGGTCTATAGAGCGAGTTCCAGAACAGGCTCCAAAGCTACACATTGACACCCTGTCTCGAAAAACAAACTAAATAAAAAATGAGATTTCATATGCACAGAATCTCATAAAAGGGTCTCCTTGACCTTTGTGATAGGTGAAGAGTGGTAAAATTGTGACGCTCTTGGCCACTTGGACTGGGTTTGAATTGAGAGATAATGTCCTAAATTCATAGATACATTGTACTATGACAGATGAAGTGTGATAGTGAAAACTGGGGTCAGGTGTGGGATTGATTTAGAAAGGCTCCATGTTGTTAGAGTGGGTAGATTTGGGGCCTCCTTCCCTTACTTGAGTCTTTTTCCAGGGAGGGGAAGTATATCCCCCTGCCTCAACGAGTTCGGGAAGGTCCCCGGGGAGGAGTTCGATGCAGCGGTTCTCGAGGAGGACGGCCTGGCCTTAGCTCTTTGCCACCTCGTGGCCCTCACCACCTTGATAACAGCAGCCCTGGCCCTGGGTCTGAGGCACGTGGTATCAATGGAGGTAGGTTATGATGTGGTAGAAGAAACGGGAAGGTGGGTTTAAGTGGTTGGCAAGATCATGTGTCAGTGTTCATGTAATAAACAGCTATATTTTTTCTTCACATTAAAAACAAAACAAAACAGGCCCTTCCCGAATGTCCCCCAAGGCGCAGCGGCCTCTGAGAGGTGCCAAGACTTTATCTTCGCCCAACAATAGGCCTTCTGGAGAAGCTTCCATTCCTCCAACACCTGCAGGTAGAGAACTTCAGTAGGGTGGCTGCAGGCATGGGTAGAGATTTGCACGTGGGATTGGGGGTGGTGGTAAATGAGTCGAGTTGTTGAAATGCTGGGGGGCAGTCCATAGATATTTGGTGGGGGTGGGAGGCAAGTTTTGGGAAAGAACTTGGTTTCCCTGGTTCTAACCTGTCAGTCCGTGGGTTGTAGCTGGTTGTCAGATGTTTTGTTGAGACTTCAGTTTTGTTAGCAACATTTAGAGCAGGAGAAGCAAGCTGCAGCATTTCCAGTCTTTGGTGGTATCCGAGGATACCATTTTCCTGCCCTGGTCTTGTGCAGGAAATTAGGACCCTGAGTGTGAAAACCTTGACAGCTTTCTTTGGGTTTCCCTCTCTCTGCATGACTTCCTGGCTAGCACTAACGGTTGTATAGCTCTCTCTTTTCTTCCAGTGGGCCGGATGTACCCTCCACGGTCTCCCAAGTCTGCTGCCCCCGCCCCAGTCTCAGCTTCCTGTCCTGAGCCTCCCATTGGTTCAGCAGTCGTGTCCTCTGCCTCCATCCCTGTGACATCATCAGTTGTGGATCCTGGAGCAGGCTCTATTTCCCCAGCGTCTCCCAAAATTTCCCTGGCCCCCACAGATGGTAAGAACTAGGTCGACGCTTGAGAGCCGTGGGGGATAACTGCATCGCAGGATCTTAAGGCGTCTCTCTTTTCTCAGTAAAAGAACTCCCGACCAAGGAGCCCGGTAGGACTTTGGAGGCCCAAGAGCTGGCCCGGATAGCTGGGAAAGGTGAGGGTGTTTTACTCTATGTGGTCCCATTTACTTGGAGTATTTCCCTTTGGAAGTTTGTTGGGATTCAAAAGCAGTGCCCATCTGCCTTTGGGTTTCATTTATCTTTTAAGATTGTCAAGAGCTCATTCTTTGGTTTCTCATCCTGGACTACTGACTATCCCTGTGTAATCTTTCAGAAAAAAAGTGTATTTCTCCTTATTTCGCTGTTTTCTCATAGTCCCTGGGCTTCAGAATGAACAAAAACGATTTCAGTTGGAAGAACTGAGGAAATTTGGGGCCCAGTTTAAGGTGAGTGAAGCTTGCAAAGGAGCTAGGATATAAGCAGGATGTGGGATGTGTAGGGGCAAAGGCTGAGTGGGTGGGAAAAGATGAGATCCAGCAAGAGTGAGTGTAGGAGGTAAAGAGGGGTCTGGAGTGGACAGTATGATCCATTGATTATTTCTCTTACCAGCTTCAATCTAGTAGCTCCCCTGAGACCGGCCTGGATCCATTTCCTTCCCGGATCTTAAAAGAAGAGGCCAAAGGAAAGGAGAAGGAGGTGGATGGCCTATTGACTTCAGATCCCATGGGATCCCCAGTCTCCTCCAAGACAGAATCCATATTGGATAAGGAAGACAAACCACCCCTGGCAGCAGTTGGGGGCACTGAGGGGCCAGAGCAGCTCCCGCCATCTTGCCCCAGCCAAACTGGCAGTCCCCCAGTGGGCCTCATCAAGGGAGATGACAAGGAGGAGGGCCCTGTTACTGAGTAAGTGGTGGTGGTGGATGGTGTGAGTATCTTTGGTTCTTACCAGCTGGTGAGCATGGCTCAAGAGCTGGCCTTATTTTCTCTTACAGACAAGTAAAGAAGTCTACTTTGAACCCCAATGCCAAGGAGTTCAATCCAACAAAGCCTCTGCTGTCTGTGGTGAGCTGGGACTGTTGCATGTAGACTTGGGTTTCCTTGAGGGGATAGTAGAGTGGTGTAGGAAAGCACTTCAGTGTCAGGATAGCACACTGTCCCCTAGTGTGAGAAGGAGGTATCTCTGGACAGTAGCCATTAGACTGGCTTTGGAAAAACTGGCATCTCCAGGATTGAGTGAAGAGGGCTGTTGATTGATTCTGACAGGTTACTTTGGTTCTTACTATTGGGCATATCGGGTATCTGTGTGAGGGTTAAGACTATGAGCTTCACCCAATCAACTGACTTGGCTTTAACTGGTGTACTCATGGGACGTCTGGATTTTTTTAGGCAGCCGTGTAGGGCTCTCTGCCTGTTTGTTCTCTAAGTTTGAGAATGCCCATCTTGTGGGTTGCTATAAAGCTATAAGGAAAAATATAGCTGTATTTGGTACACCTCATTCCATGGATGTTAGCTGTTAATTTAAAAAGGCTGGGATGACATTACAGAAATAACATGTCTTCTCTTGTCTCTTACAGAACAAATCTACCAGTACTCCCACTTCCCCAGGGCCCCGTACTCACTCAACACCTTCCATACCGGTGCTGACAGCAGGCCAGAGCGGGCTCTACAGTCCCCAGTACATCTCATATATACCTCAGATCCACATGGGACCAGCTGTGCAGGTAGGAGAGAGACTAGGGGAGCCAAGGAGAGTGCTGGGAGTCCAGCTCAGTCTTTTCCCAATGTTGATGAGCGACCTCTTGAGCCCTAGTTCTTCTCCTTAGGCACCTCAGATGTATCCATATCCTGTATCCAATTCGGTGCCTGGGCAGCAGGGCAAGTACCGGGGTGCAAAAGGTGAGCAAGGTTGTTGGGAAGGACAGTTGGGGCTGTCTAGTGCCTCCTGGCACATGAAGCTTGAGCTGTGCACTTGCACTGTTTACCCTCCACCCACAGGCTCACTTCCCCCCCAGCGCTCAGACCAACACCAGCCAGCCTCAGCCCCTCCGATGATGCAGGCTGCCGCTGCTGCTGCTGGCCCACCCCTGGTGGCTGCCACACCTTATTCTTCCTACATCCCCTACAACCCACAGCAGTTCCCAGGCCAGCCTGCCATGATGCAGCCCATGGCACACTACCCTTCACAGGTACAGAGTCCACCTCTGAGGGTTCTGAGGGATCCAGCCTGAGTGAGGGGAGCAGTGTTACTCTGAGTGTGGTGGCCAGCTGTGGGGTTGGCAGTGTCCAGACTGTAACAGGGCATTGAACCCTTGCTTTTAGTTGTTCCCTTGGAATCAAGGTTGTTGGGATCTCTGAGTATCTTAGGACTATTGAGGGCTCAGGCAGCGCATGGAAGCTGACAGGACATATCCAGGCTGCTCTGCTTACCACTTGGTTTCTTCCACCAGCCGGTGTTTGCCCCTATGCTTCAAAGTAACCCACGAATGTTGACATCGGGAAGCCACCCCCAGGCCATTGTGTCATCCTCCACTCCTCAGTACCCCTCTGCAGAGCAGCCTACCCCCCAAGCCCTCTATGGTGAGTTCTGGTGCCCATTCCTTCGCTGGGCTGTGTACCTCTATCCAATTGGGGTGTTCAGCACTTGGTCTCATTCCTTCCTACTGCAGCCACTGTTCACCAGTCCTATCCACACCATGCCACGCAGCTCCATGGCCACCAGCCGCAGCCGGCCACCACACCTACTGGGAGCCAGCCACAATCCCAGCATGCGGCCCCCAGTCCTGTTCAGGTGCCTGTAATGTGGGGAGGGGGTTGGGGCAGTTGAGTGGTTAGGCCAGGAATGGGTGGCTAGAAGAGGGCTAGATAGAACTGGGTCATTCTTCAGCAGAGAAACAGGTGAGCAGGTGGTTTTCCTGCCTAGCAGAATATGTGGCACTCATACTTCCCTTCCACTCCGGCAGCACCAGGCAGGGCAGGCCCCACACCTGGGCAGTGGACAGCCACAGCAGAATCTGTACCATCCAGGGGCCCTAACAGGCACGCCGCCTTCTCTACCACCGGGACCTTCTGCCCAGTCCCCTCAGAGCAGCTTTCCCCAGCCAGCTGCTGTGTATGCCATCCATCCCCACCAGCAGCTGCCCCACGGCTTCACCAACATGGCCCATGTTACCCAGGTAGGAACCCAGGGATGCCAGAGCATGTGCTGCAAGGGTAGTCCCGTTTCAGTGCTTGTACCACTTCGCAGTGCTGCTGTGATAAGGGACCTCAGTGTCCTGTCGCACTGGGCACTGAAGCTAATTCTCTCCACAGGCCCATGTCCAAACTGGAGTCACAGCAGCCCCGCCCCCACACCCCGGGGCACCCCACCCGCCCCAGGTGATGCTGCTGCACCCCCCCCAGGGCCATGGGGGGCCCCCCCAAGGCGCGGTGCCCCCGAGTGGGGTGCCTGCACTCTCAGCTTCCACACCCTCACCCTACCCCTACATCGGACACCCCCAAGGTGAGCAGCCTGGCCAGGCGCCTGGATTTCCAGGAGGAGCCGATGACAGGATTCGTGAGTTCTCGTTAGCTGGGGGAATTTGGCATGGAAGAGCTGAGGGGCTGCAGGTGGGGCAGGATGCACGGGTTCTGGGTGGGGATTGAGGGGTCTTGGAGGCAGGGCTGTCCCAGAGGGCGCCCGCCGACCCACACCTGTCTGTGAAGTATGTAGGGTGGGCAGAAGCCACAGTCGCCGCCGCCAGGGGCTTGCTCCTGGCTCTGTCCTTTGCTTCCCTCCGTCCTCGCTCAGTTGTGATCCAGCAGCCCCCCTCCCCACTGCCTCCCCAGCTCTCAGTGACCCCGACTGTCTCCTGACTTAGCCGAGGTAAGGTCAGCGCAGCAGACAGGGCCAGACTGGGGCGTGGGGGGCTGAGCTGGGCAACTGAGTAAGGGCTCTCTGGCCTACTGGGAAACAGCGATTGACCTGTACTTCTGACAGCCCCCCGAGACTCCTGGAGGAGGCCGCTCCTCCCCACACCCCCACACCCCCTGGACGCATTGACAGAGGGACAGCTGCTCGGGTTCTAATGCTCCTGCTCTCTCTCTCTCCCCTCCAACCAGTTCAATCTCATCCCTCCCAGCAGCTCCCCTTCCACCCCCCGGGGAACTGAAGATTGTCCTGGCCGCGACCTGAGACCTCCATGAGTGGAGGAAGAGTGATCTATGTCTCTTCCCCCAGCAGCTCGGACCAGTCCTAGCCCCGCCCCAACCCCTTTCCCTTGGGGAGCTGGGGAATTCCTGCCAAGCACCTTGAATGGGAGGGGTCCTTGAAGTGGGCAGGGCTGGGGTCCAGCGGGGGTGGGGGAGGTTCCTGCTCTGCCCCTGCCGGGTCCCACCCAGTCTTGTCCTCCCATCCTCTCATCTATTCCCCCGCTGGAGACGGAAGATCTTTTATTTTCTATTATTTATAACCTCAGACTTGGGCCCCCTGTTCTTCCCCATTAACTTGAGTATCCTGTGTGAGAGACCGACAGACAGATGCCTCAAGGACTTTTACTTTTTATTACATAAAAAATTTTAAAAAAATAAATAAAAAAAATAAAATTTTAAACTAACTTAACCCGCCTGTAGTTTGGCTTTTTAAAAATAAATCAGGGCCAAGCAGTGGTGGCGCGTGCCTTTAATCCTAGCACTTGGGAGCCAGAGCCAGGCGGATCTCTGTGAGTTCTGGTCTGCAGAGAGAGCTCCAGGACAGGCTCCAAAGCTACACAGGGAAACTGTCTCAAAAAACAAAAATCAGGTTTAAATTTTTGTCTTTTTTTTACCCCCATCACGTAAAACTTACATGGTTGTTTTTGCATATATATACACACACACACACATACACATGTGTGCTGTCATGTGGGTGCTAGCAATGAACCAGGTCCTCTGCAAAAGCAACAAGTGCTCTTAACCACTGAGCCATCTCCAGCCCCACCAAAGGTGTTTCTTTGGACTGGGTCTCTGTGTAGGCAGTTCTAGAATTCTTGCTCTGTAGGCCAGACTGGTCTCAAACTTGGATTCATCTGCCTCTGCCTCCCAAGTGCTGGGATTAAAGGTGTGTACCACCAGTTCAAGGCAGGCACCAAAGATGTTAAGGAGGCGGTTTAGAATTCTGTGACCTAAGCTTGACTTCTTTTAACAGGCTATTCTACCAGGACTTAAGATAGGGCTAGTGCTTAGTGGTAGAGATACTTGCTGTGGGGAGGGTAGGAAAAGCCCCCAGAATCTGGGCATGGCTGTGAATTGGTGAGTGAAAGGGATGGGGATGGTTGACATTCTGGACAGACGGTACAGGAAAGCAAAAGGGGAAGCTGGAAATCAACGACAGGCTTAACGTGCATAGAACTGGAGGGGCAGCTGTCCTTTAACACTTCATGGGAAGATTTCACGTTTTATCATCTTTGGGTAGGTAGCTCAAAACATGTAGGACAGTTTAGCTTTGTGACATCAGGAACTTCCCTGGATGGTACTTCTTTGTGGTTTTCCATATATTCTTTCCTGTCTGCTCCTTAGGCTGGAGCTATAGGAAGCTTCTTTGGTACTCAAAGACTTAAGTTTTTTGGTTTCTCAAAACAGCTGTCAGACTGGACCTAAGAACATTGACTCGAGTACCCTAGTATCTTGTTTTGGGTGTTTCTGGGCTCTTGAGACAGGCCCTCAGGTAGGCCATGCTGGCCTGTACTGCCTCTGCCTCCCAGTTATAGGCACATGCTCTCATGCCTAGCTAGGCTTTGTTTTTTTTCCAGCTGTTTCCCTCTTGTTTGTGTTTTTCTAGTACTGAGGTTAGAACCCAGGACCGAGAACCTAATACAGTTGCCAGCTGTTTCAAAGCCTTAACGTTTTGTGTACATAGGTGCCAGGAACTGAACCAAGGGGAGGATCATACAAGCTAGGAAAAGGCTATCACTCAGATGAACTCTTGGCCCTAAAAACTCCGGTTAACCTTATCTTTGCTTGGAAGCAGTGATGACCTGTCAAGTAAATACAAGCAGTTCGCTAAGGTTATGTTTGTACTTATGTACTGAGTGCTAGAATCTAGAGATAAATATAATGGGTAACCCAGGCATTAACCTAGTAGACACAGTAGGGGAAAGAAACGATTAACACCTGAGTTGAGCCTATGGCAGCTCCAAGTGACAACCGAACTTTTTCCCAATCTAGGAAAATAACACCCAGTTGTATTTTGCTGGAAGTCATACAAAGCTCACTGAACTGGGTTTTTCTCAAGCTGTCACAGCACACTGATGGTGGCTTTGAGTCTGAGCTTGTCTGGCTTGTATGCCAGAAATGGACTTGATGCTAGATAAAAAACTCGGATGGCTCTGGGGTTCTCCAGTGCAGTGCTCCTCCACGTCCTCTATGTACACAGAAGGCACAAGACACAGGTTGGTATTCACGGAACAGTTTATTTGCCTACCTCTCCCGGCAGGCCACTCCTGAGCAGAAGTGTTCATAGTTGTACTCGGTCTGCTTGGGTGCAGCTTGTATCCACAGGAGGGACGCTGACCAAGGCAGCTCTAAGCTCAACAACCTGAGCAGAAGTCCAGACTCAGCTCCACTTGATGTTCTTGTCCTCTTCGGTCATGGCTGGCAAGTCTGTGACGATGCCAGTGCCAATGGTCTTGTTACCATCCCTCAAAGTGAAACGCTGGCTTTTCTCTAAGATCATGGGCTGCCGCAAGACGAGGCTGAGCTTCAAGTCCTCTCCAGGCATGGCAAGTTCCTAATGGAGGGAGAAGGAAAAGGCAGTCACCAGGGTACCTTCACTGTGGAACTGCTGGCAGCCAAGGGATCAAGTCATGGGAAAATGCAACAGGCTGAAGAGTCTTAGCGGGGAACAGCTTCATCCTTCCCTCCCAGTTGCGAGACACATGCAAACAGCATGAAAAAGCAAAAGGGACCATGATCAGGAATTTGGTATTAGTGCAGTTTTAATCAACAGGATTTTTCTGAGCCCTCCATGTTTCACAAAACACAACAGGAAAGAACAAAAAAAACCCCACCCTGTTCTATGGCATGTTTCTGCTTCTGCCTTCCCGAGCGCTAGGATTAAAGGTGTGTACCACCTCCCCCAGGTTCCACTCCTTTTATGTCCTCTAGCCCCATCATACCTTCCCTGGAGGCAAGATGACGCGGCAGGCCATGTCCCAGGTCAAGGAGAACATGACAGGCATGAAATGAGATACAAACGGTTTGTGGCGGCCACCCTCTTCCTTGCTGAGGATGTAAACCTAGAGAGGAAGAGCAAGGGTAGAAAGGCATGGCTGGAAGTCCTGCGTCTATGCAAGGGACAACTTGGCCCAACCCTGCCAAACTATCACCTGGAGCCCTCACCTGGGCCTCCACCTTCTGGTGGGGCTGTATGGAGCCTGGCTTGACCATGACCAGGCCACGCCTCAAATCCTCCCGCTTTAGGCCTCGGACCAGAGCGCCCAGGTTATCCCCCGCCTCAGCCCTCTCCAGGCTCTTGTGGAACATCTCGATGCCTAGGAAGAAGATGGGAGGGAGGGAAGGTGGTCTGAGGCAAAAGGAAGGTACAAGACCTACATGGGAAGGATCATTCTGAGACTGCCCCAGGCTCTGAAGTTTTCCTTCTTATACCTGTCACCACAGTGCGAATGTTCTTGTTATGTCCCAGCAACTCACACTCATCGCCCTTCTTCAAAATGCCACGCTCGAGTGTACCTGTCACCACTGTGCCCCGGCCTGCAAAGAAACAGGACAGGTCACCAGGGACCCCAGGTCAGGTGCTCCCTACAGGGGACAGGGTGTAAGTGAGCACAGGCCTCACCAGGAATAGAATAAACTGACTCTACAGGAAGCAGAAAGGGCTTCTCCAGGTCCCGGGTGGGCACCGGGATGTAAGTGTCCACAGCATCCAGGAGCTTCTGCACGGACTTCACACCTAGCTCAGGGTCCCGTTGCTGTGGGAGAGAGATGACAGGACTCTGAAATTCTGCTCCTCTCACAGAATGCAAGTCTCCAGGTACAGAGGAAAGAAGGCTCCCCCCAGCCTCTAACGGCAGCTGCCCCTGCTCTCACCTCCAAGGCACAGAGAGCAGAGCCTACGATGACTGGGGCCTCCTCTCCTTTATATCCAAATTCGGTGAGAAGCTCCCGGATCTCCAGCTCTACTAGCTCCACCATCTCCGAGTCCTGGACAGCATCTGCCTTGTTCACGTACACCACAACATGCTCCACTCCAATCTGCAAGTGAGAAAGAGGCTGAGACGGTGTCCTCAGTTATCCAACTTAACTTCCATACCACTCAGACCCCGGTACCTGTTTAGCCAGTAGTAAGTGCTCTCGGGTCTGGGGCATGGGGCCGTCATTAGCTGCCACCACCAGGATGCAGCCATCCAGAGGGGCAGTGCCTGTGATCATATTCTGGGTGGAAGAGGAAGAAGAAAGTCAGCTTAGTTCCAGGGCCTCTTCAACTCAGCATCATCAATTACAGGTAGCTGTGAAAATCCCCATCTCTGCCGCCCACAGCCATGGCCACAAATCCTTGTTCTCGTAGCCAGACACCACCATTATCTTATAACCTCCTCCCCTCAAACCTCCACTGACCTGAAGCAGGTTCTGATTGTCCCCAGCAACCCTCACCTTAACATAATCTGCATGACCGGGGCAGTCTGTGTGGGCATAGTGGCGGGCAGCAGTGCTATACTCCACATGGGCTGCATTGATGGTGATACCCCGAGCTCGCTCCTCAGGGGCATTGTCTATCTCCTCGTACTTCTTGAACTTAGCTCCACCTCCCTCGGCTAGAACTACCGGAGGAAGAGAACACACCTCTCAACTCGGGTTCAGAGCTGCAGACGAGGCTCGGGGCACACGCCTGGATCCCTCATACATGAACAATGTGGATGGTTAAAGCTCTCTAACCTCCAATTCTTCAAGGAGATAACTTTGCAGGGGGAGGCGGGGTATCGGCAAAAAGAATGGTCCAAGGGGTCTGTCCTTGTCACAGACGCTTTAACCTCTCCAGTGACAGCGTCTCCTTACAAACCATTCCACACAAATAGAAAGCCATTCCCTGTTTCAGACTGTGCCTCACAGAGCTCTTCGTGCACAGGGGAACCTGTCTCGGGCATCTTCCAAAACATCCCTCGCCTGCAGTGTCTTGGCGCCAGGCTAAACTTCAGCGGACTACCGACACCCTACTTCCCGACTCCGGTCCTTGCAGCTGACCGGGCACTGCCGGACGCCCCCAACCAAACCCACCCCAAACCCACTCACTTTTCGTGATGGCCGCGGTCAGGGTGGTCTTGCCGTGGTCCACATGGCCGATGGTACCCACATTCACATGGGGCTTGTCGCGCACGTAGGTCTTCTTGGCCTCCACGGCTAGACCGCGACACAAGAAGGGCGCTGCCCGGGCCTTCAGCGGCCGCAGCCGACCTTGCAGCAACGGGGTCGGGCTGGCGCAGAGACCTGCAGCGGGGGGGAAAGGAGCTCGGAGTCAAGGGAGTGGATCCGAAGCCCGCTGCCTCGACGCCCCTCCGGCCTCCAGGCTGCCTGCGCCCAACCCGCCCCCTCACCGCTGAAGCGGGGCGTCGCTCGTAATAGGGTGGCGGCCGCCATTGTGGTAGTACTCGGCCACCCGGACCGAGAATTAGGCACCGGGAACCCGCGCGTGCAGGGAAGGACGGGCACTTGCGACTACAGATCACTTCCGGCGGAAATGAGGGCCAGGAGAGCGAGTCTGGGAGCCTCTAGCCGCCAGTTTTTATGGCCATGGCTACTGATATCCGGGCATGAAGCGGAAGAGGAGGATTCTGGTGTCTCGCGGGGAAGGAAAGAGAACTTCCACAACTCGGCCTGAGGGGCCGTTTTAGGAGGCGGATGCGCAGCATCCCACAATGCACCAGCGCCCTCAAAGGCTTATGGGCGTTGTAGTCTCCAGGGCCGCAGGCGTTAGCTTGGGCAGGGTTCGGTCCATAGGGAAGATCTCCCAGCCTGTGCGAAGCAAAATTAACTGGAGTAAGGGATGGGGTCCAGAGAGTTCCAGTCTTGGCCCTTAAATACCGCCCCCATGTCTCTTGCAGGGGTCCTGTGCTTCCTAACATTCCGAAGTCATGCTCCAATAGTCCTTTGGTCCTTTGAGAAGAAGCTTGCTTGCATCTCTCTCTCTCTCTCTCTCTCTCTCTCTCTCTCTCTCTCTCTCTCTCTCTCTCTCTCTCTCTCTCCCCTCCCTCCCACCCTCCCCTCCTCCTCCCTCCCCTCCTCCTCCCTCCTCCTCTCTCTCTCTCTCTCTCTCTCTCTCTCTCTCTCTCTCTCTCTCTCTCTCTCTCTCTCTCTCTCTCTCTCGACTTCCAACTGTATTAGTGTCTCAGTGCCGAGATTAAGGGTGGGCACCACCACACCGGTATAAATTTTTTTTGGTAGTATTATTTTGTTCGTGGAGCACCCAAGATGAAGACCAGCTTTGAGAGCTTCTGATAACCTGAGTCTTTTGTCTTCACAGTGGAGCACAAAACAGATACCCAGGAAATGCCTGTTGGCTAAAACAATGAGTGTAAGGGTAGTAATGACTTTCAACTTTCACATCCATGACTTCCTTGCCTTTCCAGGGGTGATAATAGAAGCTACTTAACTCTTGACTTCCTTTCTGAAATTTATCCTCTCAAAGCTTGATTGACAGTATTTGTTCCAAATGCTATAGATTCCCTAAATCCATCCCTAGAGAAATGATGATTCAAAGTCTAGGCACAAACAAGGAAGCGAGTTGTATCACACCTCTTCTAAAATCCAAACGGAGCTAGATACAGGCTCAACTTATGATCCCAGCACCTGAGACACTGAGGCCTGAGCACAGATTGAAAAGGCAAAAATAAAGAACAGTAAGTTAAAGTGTTACTAGGATCTTGTGCTAGACTGCCCTTAGTCTTTGTGATCTTTTGATCTAAAGAATCAAGAAGAGGGGCTGGAGAGATGGCTCAGTTAAGAGCACTCGCTGCCCTTGCAGAGGACCTGGGTTTAGTTCCCTGCACCACATAGCAGCTCACAACCATCTTTAACTCCAGTTCCAGGGGATCTGGCACCTTCTTCTGGCCTCTGTGGATTCCAGGCATGCACATAGTGCACTTACATAATACAGGCGAAAATACTTATACATACAAATCTTTAAAATTTTTTTCAGAAGAGCTTGCCTAGAAAGCGCAAGGCCCTCGGTTTGGTCCTCAGCTCCGGGGTAAAAAAATTTTTTTTTCAGAAGAGACAGGCAAGTGTAATATAGAATACAGATGGAGTTTATTACACAGTAAAGTGGAGTGTGGTTAAGAGATGAAAGCGGACAACATCCAATTAGTAAAGCTTGTCTCTGGAGTTCTGTTTCTGACAGTAATTCCAGAGGTATTGAGTGCTCACATCAAATAAGCAGGTTAATCCTGGATGGATTGTGTGCACCTAGTCCTCCACATCTTGCTGAGAGCTCCTCCAACATGTAGCAAGATATCATCTAGCTGTTCTGTGGGTCAAACCACACATCTCCTGTGGTTGGACAGTGTGTGCCAAGACAGGAGTATGGTGATATTTTGTTTGTGCTCTAACAAATAAAGCTTGCCTGAAGATCAGAGGATGGAGCTAGCCATTAGTTAATCATAGAGGTCTGGACGTCTGTATAGACAGGAGACAGGAAATGATATGGCTGGGCAGAGAGAGGAATATAAGGTGGACAGAGATAGGAGCTCAGCCCCTTTTCAGTCTGAGATTTCGTGGAGGTTAGAGGTGACTTTGGTTGCTCTTTTATGTCTCTGATATTTCAGCATTTACCCTGATATCTGACTCTGGGTTTTCTTTTCTTTTCTTTCTTTCTTTTTTTTTGGTTTTTTTTTTTTTTTTTGAGACAGGGTTTCTCTGTGTAGCTTTGTGCCTTTCCTAGAACTCACTCTGTAGCCCAGGCTGGCCTCAAACTCACAGAGATCTGCCTGCCTCTGCCTCCCAAGTGCTGGGATTAAAGGTGTGCGCCACCACCGCCCAGCTCTGACTCTGTTTTTTTTTTTTTTTTAAGATTTATTTATTTGTTATGTATACAGTGTTCTGTCTGCATGTATGACTGCAGACCAGAAGAGGGCACCATATCTCATTACATATGGTTGTGAGCCACCATGTGGTTGCTGGGAATTGAACTCAGGACCTCTGGAAGAGCAATCAGTGCTCTTATCCTCCGAGCCATCTCTCCAGCCCCGACTCTGGGTTTTTAATTATTAAGACCAATTAGAACTTGAGCTACACACACACACACACACACACACACAATTTGAGCTGCACACAACAGACTGATAAAAAGGACAAAAACCAGGCATGGTGATGCATACCTAGGATCCCAGCGTTCAGGAGGCTCTGGCTGGAAGATGACTAGTTTGAGCAAGCCTGGGTTTCAGAACTGTCTCAAAAAGCAGACAGGCTAGGAATGTGACTCAGCTGGAATGCTTATGCAGGAAGCCTTGAATTTGATGTCCAGCAGGGCATAACTCAGTATGGTGGGGCACACCTGCAATCCTAGCCCTCAGGAGGTACAGGCAACACAAACCAGAAGATTGATCCTCTACCTCATAAATTCAAGAACACTTTAGGATACAGGAGAGCCTGCCTCAGAAAAGGTCCAAAGATGGAGTACACAAGACACAGTCTAGTTTGTCAGTGTCTCATATTGCCTGAGTCTCACCTCTGCAGCTTTAATACTACATAGAGCTCTAGACTTACAGATTTGCATTGATTTTGCTATAGACTTAGAGCAGCTCAGTGATGGGCCAATGCCTGTAATCCTAGTACTTGATGGGCAAGAACAGGGGGACTGTAAGTATAATGGCACCCTCTGTTACAGAGAGGGTTTGAGACTAGCCTGGAATACATGAAATTCTGTCTCCAAAATGCCAATAAAAAGGTGAGGGGCTGGTGAGATGGCTCAATGAGTAAAGATGATTCTACCAAGCCTAATAACCTGAGTTCAATTACTGAGTCCACATTGTTGGATGGAGAGAACCAACTCCCACAGCTGTCCTCTGATTTTCACATGTGCACCAAGATGTGCACATATACATACACACATATGTAAATAAATACATATATACATACATATGTAAATAAATAGATGAACAAACAAATGTATTTTTTAAAAGTTTTTTGTGAGCTGGATGGTGGTGGTACATGCCTTTAACACCAGCACTTGAGAGGCAGAGGCAGGCAAATCTCTAAATTCAAGGCCAGCCTGATCTATGGAGCAAGTTCCAGGACAGCGAAGGCTATTGTGAAATATTAGTTTAAGACGTGTTCCATTTGTTTATGCTGTTGAATATTTGTTTAGTGATGCAAACATGTGCTGCGTTCTTTTATGTTGCATTTGCTTAACTCTGTAAAGCTGTGTTACTTTACCTGCCTAAAACACTTTCTTGGTCTAATAAAGAGCTGAACTGCCAAGAGCTAGGCAGCAGAAAAGATAGGTGGGGTTGGCATGCAGAGAGAATAAGTAGGAGAAATCTAGGGAAGAAAGAAAGAAGGGAGGAGCAAGAAAAGGAGAAGGAGAGGAGGATGCCAGGGCCAGCCATACAGTCACACAGCCAGCCTGGAGTAAGAAGGAAAGAAGGATATATAGAATAAATAAAGATTAAAAAGCCCAGAGGCAAAATGTAAAGAGAAACAGGATAATTTAAGTTATAAAAGCTGGCTAGAAACAAGCCAAGCAAAGGCCACGTGTTCATAAATAAGAATAAGTCTCCGTGCTCTGTCTCTCCCCCATCTTGCCAGAAGTAGCACATACCCCCCTCTCTCTCCCTTTCTCTTTCTTTTTATCTCTCTCTCTCCTTTATTCTTCCCTCCATTCCCTCTACCCTCCCCCCAAATAAACTTGCCACATGGATGTCACATCTGCTGTGTGAGTGACTTCTCATCATGCCACGCTGCCATCTGCGGTGTCCGCATGGAGTGCCTCAACCACCTTGGGGCACCTTGACCCAACCCGCCAAGGCCCCTCACGAGCTGTATCATTACATTGGTGCTGTGTGACTTGGATAGGCCCTCCTGGCAGCTCCTCACTTGCCAGGATCCTGGACCCAATCTACCCACAACAGGCTCTGCCAGCTCACTCAATCGCTCACCACCCCATCTACCAGCGACAATCGCCTTGAAGCAGTTATGGAAGAGAAAACGTTGTCCTGTGCTCCCTGTTCCCAAAACAGACTAGAAGGCTAGCAGTGACCCAAGGTCTCTGAAGAAGATTACGAGGCACCATGATGTCTCCACCTAGATGATGGCAATGCTGACCTCTGGGCAAGATGTCCCAATGTGACACCTGCCGCCAAGACCCAGCCAGACTGTGGACAAGCAGCAGGTCATCGGAGAATTGATTGCACCCCTTTTGTCTATACAAAGTAAGATCAGTCTTCCATAAGTCCCTCTTCCACAAAAACAAAAAAACAAAAAACAAAAAAAACCTCCCACCTTATGGACCTGGTGGCCAAAGATTGATACTTCTGCCTCCAACAATGTGGAGACATGGGTATGGACTGGTCCCTGTCATTTTTAATAGATTTAAAAGGTGCTTGGTCTGCACTCAGATACGATTTATCCTTCTCAGATCTCTGATTTCATTTGATGACCAGGCTATGCTTCAGCTGCCTTCTCAGTTCTCTATATAAAATTCACAAGTCTCCCTCTCCTAGGGCTCCTACCAGGTCTAGACACAATTTACCTTGTTACCAGATCAGATAAACTCACAGAACAGATTTTTTTAAGATTTATTTATTTATTTATTTATTTATTGTACAGTATATAATCTGGCTGCATATACTCCTGCATGCATGAAGAGAGCACCAGATCTCATTATAGATGATTGTGAGCCACCATGTGGTTGCTGGGAATTGAACTCAGGACCTCTGGAAGAGATGCCAGTGATCTTAACCTCTGAGCCATCTCTCCAGCCCCCACAGAACAGATTTCAATGTAACTTTTTACTATCAACTGCTCTCAGTATCTCCTGGAGAATCAGATAAAAGAAACATCTTTAAGGTTTGTTTATATGAAGATAGGAGAGCTGTTTCACTTCTGTTCACTTACATCTCCTTCCCAGATATGATGATGTTTAGGGAAGCCTCCCTCCTCCTTCACTCATTCAACCACTTCCACTCAGTAAATTTCCTCTGGTTATAGATTTAAAGAAATGTTCATACCATTTAACCCAAAGTCATAGCCTTTCGCTATGACACCAAGATATAAATCTGTTCCAGTTGTTATACACTTACAGGTCCTGCATAGGTCCATCCCTCCTGCCAGACCTGTGCCAAGATCAACCCTCAGGGGCTCTTCAGATACACCACCAGCACCTGCATCAGCTCTGAGGATGCCAATCACCAACCGAGGATGTCAACTGGGCAAATACTAACAGGTTAACTTTACCCACATGCCCACTCATAAAAAGTCTGTTATCTCCTAATTCATTGACACTTTTTACAGGATGAATAGAGGCATTTCCATCTCCAGAGAAACAGTAGATGTGATGGCTCCTGTACCCCTGATTTGGCATGCCATTCCCCCCAAGCTCCTGGAGCATCACTGCTACAACCTGCCTTCTCAGCTCCCTCAAGGAACAGATGCCTGAGATCTCTATGCTTGAGATCTCCATGATGACAGGTAACTGAATGCTTCTTCACTCACACCTCCTACCATGTGTGACTCTCAACTTCCCCCTCCCCCACTTCGCCCCTTATCAGCAGGAAGCAGTCTTGAGATTTTGGCGCCCTCATTCCCCTCCACTTGCTATCCATAACTCACCTTTTTATAATAATCAAAACAGAGGAATGTTAGTATTCTGACCTGCCCCTTGGAGACCTGCCTAGCATGGTGACATCATCTTACATTAAATCCCCCTTAAGAGGAAAAAACTCCTCCCCCCTACCCCCTTAGCAGAGATAGCATACACCTCTCCCTTTTTTCTCTCTTCTTCTCTCTCTTTCTTTCTATCTCCCTCTCTCCCCTTTTCTTCTTCCCTCCATTCCCTCTACCCTCCCCCCAAATAAACTTGCCACATGGGAAAAAAAAAGAATAAATCTCCGTGTAATTATTTGGGAGCTGGGTGGTGGGCCCTCAAAGAGTAGGGAAAAAGAAAACAAGTACATTTTGGCATTCCAACGTGAGGCCCTAATTTCCACATAGGGCCAGAGAAAGGTGAAAAAGAAACAAAACAAAAAAGATATGGCTCCTTTAAGAAACTCTGCCACACAGCAGAGCACATAAACAGCCGTTCTCACACTAATTAGAAACAGGAAAGTAAAAATGCCTGCCACTGTGCAGGGCACTGGCATTCCAGAGCTGGGGGGGGGGTGCTGAATGCAGTTCTTGGTCACCTTCTTCCAACTGGGCCCTCAGGCTTTAGGCATGGCTCCCAAAGACCTGAGAAGTGGGCAGAGCTGGCTGCCAGAGCTGTGGCGGAGGTCCTAGCCACTTAGCAATTTAGAGGCTCATGTCGTCAAAAAAGACTAGAGATATGCAGTAAAACAGATTCAGACAGAAAAAAAACGAAACAAAAACCAAACCTCTAAACAGGTTACAGTGTGTTTAAAAATGTGCGTAGCCTTAAGAAAGAAAAGAGAAAGGATATAGACGGTCATAGAAAAAATAGTTTATAAATAATAAAGTAAAATCTTTAAAGAGAGAGTAAAGTAATAAAAAAAAGAATAAGCCATGTAGACATGGGAAATACACAGAAAGTCTGGATCCTGTATGGTATTGTTTGTCTTTGAATTTTTTGATTGCTGATAAGCTGCTAAGAGACATGGGATTGAAAGAGGGACTGCTAAAATAAACCAGACTATATACTTTAAGAATGCCTTAACTTTAAAATGGAAATAAAAAAATGTATTTGTCAAATGAAAGTCAAAAATGCTGTGGAGAAGAAGTTATGTTTTTGTTTCCACAGGAAACAAGAGGCTTGTGGATACCTTCAGGATTAATATGGATCAGTTTGAACAGGGGAGACCTCCTGAAACTTGACAGATGATATATATCAACAAAGGTTATAGCTGGTCTTCCTGGGACTTGGCCATTATCTCAATTTTCTCAGGGATCCCAAAAGATGCCAGTGCCTACAGACAACAGGAAACAGTTTACTTAGCTCTGCCTACCAAGTGCTGGGATTAAAGGCATGCACCACCACTGCCCAGCTTTTGCTATGGCTCTAATAGCTCTGACCCCCCGGGCAACTTTATTTATTAACATACAAATAAAATCACATTTCAGTACAAATAAAATATCACCATATTTCCCCTTTTCTATTTTAATAAAAAGAAAAAAGGAAAAAGGTTATAACTAACATAAGAAAAACTATATACAAAAGTACAATAACTATATACAATATATACAAGTAGTAAATACCTAAACAATGTCTAGTCCATTTGTATTTGACAAATTCAGAGAAAATAATTCCATTATCTATCCTATTTTGGTAAGTCCAAAATGTACCTAATTCACTTTCTATCTTAACTAATCTTCAACTACAACTAACTAATCTTCAACTATAACTAACTAATCTCCAACTATAACTAACTAATCTTCAACTCCCTCAGAGACCCAAGAAGGAAATAATATTACCTAACAAAAATAAAAACAGGAAGTACATACAAGCAACTTCCAAAAAAATTGTGAGTTGACAGAAACAGCCAGCTGCCTGGACAGTCACCTGAGGTTTCTCCACAGTGTTGGGGCATCGTCTTCAGCCTATAGGCTTAGCGTATATGACAGACTATTTTTTTTTTTTTTTGGTTTTTCGAGACAGGGTTTCCCTGTGTAGCTTTGTGCCTTTCCTGGAACTCACTTGGTAGCCCAGGCTGGCCTCGAACTCACAGAGATCCACCTGGCTCTGCCTCCCGAGTGCTGGGATTAAAGGCATGTGCTCTGCCTCCCGAGTGCTGGGATTAAAGGCATGTCAGCCACCACCGCCCGGCTGACAGACTATTTTTGTGAAGTAGGATGTACACAAGGTCAATAGTTCGACCTCACATTGGGTGAGAGCAGTCCATGTACCAGAAGAAACACCTGAATTCCACTAGTGTCCTGTCATGATTCAGGATTTTAAATTCTGGAAATTGTTGATGTTTTTTTTAATTCAGCTGTGGAGTGTGGGTGGTTTAGTTTTAGTTTTTGTTTTTGTTTTTGGTGGATTATGGATGTTTGTTACTATTTAGGGGAATGCAGGAATGTAAGATAAAAAGACAACTATTTTTTAAAAAGATTTATTTATTTATTATGTGTACAATGTTCTGTCTGCATGTATGCCTTACATTCCAGAAGAGGGCACCAGATCCCATTTTAGATGGTTGTGAGCTGAGGAGTTGACGAGATGAGAAGTGGCTGTGGCCTGTTCCTTTGTCTCTCTGATCTTTCAGCATTTACCCCAATATCTGGCTCCGGGCTTTTACTATAAGACCATTTAGGATTTTTGTACAACATCTGGCATCCAACTTTTGGGGCAAAAATTCATGAAAAAGCCACTTGCCTGTGACTTTGCAGCCACCAGCTCAGGCCAACTGGGCCGGAGTCCCTACCCTGCTGGCGAAGTTTTTGTTGCAGCCTCTCTGCAGCAAACTCCATAGATTTTTAGGCTCCAAAAACCACAGGAGTTAGCTGCTTTTGCCCATTTTTCTCTTTGCAAGACAGCTGACTCCATAGGAGCAAGCCCAAGTCCAGGCTCAGACTCAGGCCCAGGCCCAGACTCTGGCCCAGGCTCAGGCTCAGGCTCAGGCTCAGGCCAAGGCCCAGGCCCAGGTTCAGGCTCAGACCCCAGCTCAGGCCCAGGCTCAGGCTCAGGCTCAGGCCCAGGCTCAGGCTCAGGCCCAGGCTTAAGCTCAGGCCCAGGCTCAGGCTCAGGCCCAGGCTTAAGCTCAGGTCCAGGCTCAGGCTCAGGCCCAGGCCCAGGCTTAGGCTCAGGTCCAGGCCCAGGCTTAGACTCAGGTACAAGCACAAGCCCAAGCCCAGGCTCAGGTTCCAAACACACTGGAATTAGCCACTTTTGCATGTTTCCCCATGCAGACAGCTGGCTTTTTTGCTTCTTTCCTCTCCCAGTCTATTATAGAAGGATTAATAAACTTCCATGACCATACTCTAATAATTATATTCTTAATTAGCTCTTTAGTACTATATATTATTACACTAATATTAACTACAAAATTAACACACACAAGTATGTTAACTAATATTAACTACAAAATTAACACACATAAAACACAAGGGTTTTGGCTTTCTCTGGATGCCCACCTCGGGCTGCTACCACACCAGGTAGCTGCCTCACTTAACCAACATCTGAAATGTCATTGTCAGCAGTTTTGGTGAGTCAATTGGGATTTCTTAAAAGGGGGAATTAGTTTAAAAAAAAGTTTTCCCACATTTAAAAAAATGGGAAACATTGTTACAATGAAAGGTATTTGGTCTCTGTTTGACTATACATTAAACAGTATGAAAAGGAGCAATTAAATGAAAGAATAATTAACATAGATGGGATTGATGTAATGTCAATTATAAACATTATCAATTCGAGCATTCTTATTTTTTCTTTAAAAAAGTTGGTTTATATGAATGTCAAGTTGGTTGATATAAGTGCCAAAATACAAATCTTAGAGAAACCTGTTAAAACAGATTATATAGATATTCAGGCCCAGACACAGGAATCTAAAGGAGAACCAATTTCAGCATTGCATCATAAGGTTACAGAGAAACAGCCTAAGGCTTTAAAACAGCCAACCTTAATTTATCCAGTCACCTTACAGGAACTGCCAAATGATAGATAAACCCAAGTCTGTGTATGAGCTGATTGGACTCCTGTGCAAATGTTAGATTTGAGGAGATTTAAAGAAGTGATAGTCTCATATGGTATGCATTCACCTTTTGTGAGGCAGATGTTAAACTCATGGTCAACTTGTAATAGAATTATCCCTCAAAACTGGAGAGATTTGGTTATAGCAGTCTTAGAGGCTGGTCCTCAATTACAATGGAGGACCTGGTGGAAGGATGAGGCTAAGACCATTGAACAACAGAGTAGGACCAGAGGTCTTGAAATCTTCCAAGATCAACTTCTTGGAGAGGGCAATTAAATTAATAAAGACAATCTTTATATGATGACCACACCCTCATTTTATGCAGCACAGCAGCTTTGAATGCTTAGGACAGAGTTGAAGAAATAGGAAAGAAAATTCAGTCATTTACTAAAGTTATACAGAGCCCAAAAGAAACCTTCACTGATTTCTCACAAAGACTGACTTCAGCAGTAAATAGAATGATACCAAATTCAGAAGCTAAACAAGCAATAATTGAATCTCTGGCTTTTGAAAATGCTAATTCACAATGTAAAAGGGCAATTAGGCTGTTAAAGGCAAGATCAGCACCCTTGGAGGAATGGATCTGAGATACAATCAATATTGAATCTTATGACCATGCTGATGCTTGGATAGGAGAGATGATTTCCATAGGTTGGAAGAAAAATAGTAACGTCAAATGTTTCAATTGTGGTAGACAAGGTCACCTAAAAAGGGATTGTAAACAGGGTATTCCTAGAAACAATGTTTTTTCAAGGAATAATTCCAAAAGAATGCCCCTCCCTTCTGGGTTACACAGAAGGTATGGGAAAGGCATTGGACTAACGAATGTAGATCAACAGGGGACAGACAAGGTAACCCCTTGCCTTTGCTGTTGGGAAACTCCATAAGGGGCCTCTTGCAGGCCCCCATGGAAAATTTGGTTCAGTTCTTTCCTGATATCATGGAAGAAACTCCTTCCCAGAGCAATTAAAGAACCTAATTCCTATTGTGAAAAACCATACTGCTCTGGATGATAGAACAGCTATACAATAGAGAAAAAAATTTGTCAGAAATCATAAAGTAAATTTTTTGGCAAACTTCTATAAATGAACAAAGAATAATATTAAAAATATAAATAAATGATGTTATCATTGAAGGTCTTGTAGACACAGGTGTGGATGTAACAATAATTGCACCAGAATCTTGGCCTCCAAATTGGCCTCTTCAGGAGGTAAATGTTCAGCTTTTAGGGATTGGAACATTGTCTCAGGTAAAACAGAGCATGAGATGGGTCGAATGTATAGGACCAGAAGGACAGAGAGGAAAATTGAAGCCATATGTGGCTAATATAGCCATGAATTTATGGGGACACGGTTTGTTACAACAATGGAATACCCAGATTAATGTTCTTCCAATCTCAGAAACAATCCATAAACTAACATATGTTTCTGGGAAAAATATTAGAAGGTATTATAAACAACAGTCACCGACCATCCAGATTGTACAAGAACAGGGCATAACAGGTGCTGATCTTTCAAAGACACCAACAGCCCTACCTTTAAAATAGTTAACAGATGCCGGGCGGTGGTGGCTCACGTCTTTAATCCCAGCACTCGGGAGGCAGAGCCAGGTGGATCTCTGTGAGTTCGAGGCCAGCCTGGACTGCCAAGTGAGTTCCAGGAAAGGCGCAAAGCTACACAGAGAAACCCTGTCTCCAAAAACCAAAAAAAAAAAAAAAAAAAAAAAAAATAGTTAACAGATAAACCTGTATGGGTTCAGCAATGGCCTTTAACAACAGAGAAACTACAGGCCTTAGAACAGCTGGTACAAGAGCAATTAAATGCTCAGCATATTAAAGAATCAACCAGTGTGTGTGTGTGTGTGTGTGTGTGTGTGTGTGTGTGTGTGTGTGTGTGTGTATGTATGGGGGTGGTGGCCTATGGAGCCAGGTGCTAGTAAAGATGGCTCGAGGGAAAGTGTAGAGGGTGGAACCCAAGTTGTTTACAAAAAGATATGATTGGAGCTTTAGGTCAAGAAAGATGATGTCAGTACATGATTCCCTTGTGGGCAACACTGTAAATACTGTAGACTAGGCATATGATTGGGTAACCTTCAAGCTGATTGGCCCAATGGGACATTTACCCCACCCCCTAACCTTGTTTTCTTTATGCTTTAAAAGAGCTTGCTGTTTTTGAATAAATGAGTCCTTGCCTGACTTGGCTCCCCACTGTGTCTAATTGTCTCCTGGGAAAAAGGGAGGCTGGGGAATGGGCAAGTGGTACACTTACCTTTCCTCAGTTCCAGGTCATCCCTTATCTGGAGACCTAAGTTACTGGTGGGACAGGACCCCACAAACCAGCTCTTGGAATTCTCCTGTATTGGTTATTAAAAAGAAATCTGGTAAGTGGAGAATGGTAACAGATCTAAGAACTGTTAACAAGGTAATTCAGCCAATGGGCTCTCTACAATCTGGAATTCCTTTGCCTATTATGTTCCTAAAGGATGGCCTCTTATAGTTATTGATTTAAAAGACGGCTTCTAGGGGCTGAAAAGATGACTCAGTGGTTAAGAGCACTGACTGAGGTCCTGAGTTCAATTACCAGCAACCACATGGTGGCTCACAACCACCCGTAAGGAGATCTGGTGCCCTCTTCTGCCTTGCAAGGTCACATGCAGGCAGAACACTGTATACATAATAAATAAATAAATCTTTTTTTTTTTTTTTTTTAAAAAAAGACGGTTTCTTCTCAATACCCTTACAAGAAAAAGATAGAGAAAAATTTGCCTTCACGGTGCCTACTTATAATAATTCTCAGCCTGTTAAGAGATATCAATGGAAGGTTCCACAGGGAGTGTTAAATAGCCCAATCTTGTGCCAATATTTTGTATGACACCCATTGGAAGTAATATGTAAGCAATTTCCTCAATCTATAATTTGCCATTACATGGATGACATTTTACTAGCTGATTCAAATGTAGATACTTTAGAAACAGTGTTTGAAGAAGTAAAGAAAATTTTTACCTTGTTGGGGTTTACAAATTGCTCCTGAAAAAATACAAAGAGGAGATTCTATTAATTATTTAGGATATAAAATAGGTCTACAAAAATTAGACCCCAAAAGGTACAAATAGATTGATTATGGACTCTTAATGACTTTCAAAGATTGTTAGGAGACATTTCCAATCTACACACCACTATTGGGGTAAAAAAATGATGAACTGAGTATTTGTTCAAAACCTTAGAGGGTGACAAGGACTTATATAGTCCAAGAGAATTATAGGCAGAAGCTGAGAGGGAATTGGCTTTGGTGGAAAAGAAAATAGAAGATGCATATGTGAATTGTGTAGATCCAAAGCTTAATTGCATTCTGGTTATTTTATCCTCTACACATTCTCCTAGAGAAATATTAATGCAGAGAGAAGATAGTATCTTAGAATGGATCTTTTTACCACATAAACAGAGCAGAAAATTAAAAACTTATGTGGAAAATAATCTCTGAGTTGATTCTCAAAGGAAAATTGAGACTTCATCAGTTAGCAGGAATAGACCCAGCAGAAATTATAGTACCTTTTCCTAATGAAGAAATTGATAAATTACAGGTAGAAAGTGAACCTTGGCAAAGAGCTTGCAGTAATTTTTTTGGGAGAGATTAACAACAAATATCCCAAAAGCAATAGAATTCAATTTATAAAGAGAACTAACTGGATCCTGCTTCACATTGTACAGGAAACACCAATATCTGGAGCTCCTACATTTTATACAGATGCAAACAAACAAGGAAGGTAGGTTACAAATCAGAAAATTTAAAGTGGTTCAAAGTCCTTATAATTCTGTCCAAATATCAGATCGGAATTATATGCCATTCCGATGGTATTAATGGATATTTTTTTAGAACCTCTCAACATAGTTACTCTCAGTATGCTGAAAGAGTGGTCTTACATATTGAAATTGCAGAATTTATCCCTGATGAATCAGAATTAACTTTGTTATTTATTCAGTTACAAGAAATAATCCAGAATAGGAATCATCCCTTATATATAACTCACATCTGATCCCATATGGGTCTGCCAGGCCCTCTAGCACAAGGAAATGATGAGATCAATCAACTATTGATAGGAAATGTACTGGAAGCCTCAGAATTTCATAAAACCATCATGTCAATAGTGAAGGTTTAAAAAAAAGGATTTTTCCTTAACCTGGCAATAAGCCAAGGAAATTGTAAGGAAATGTCTTACTTGTTCTTTATACAATCAAACTCCACTACCTGCAGGCAGTAGCCCTAAGGGTACTCAAAGGAATGAAATCAGGCAGATGGATGTATTTCATTTTGTAGAATTTGGAAAATTAAAATATGTACACCATATCATTGATACCTATTCAGGATTTCAATGGGCAACTGCTCTGAGTTCAAAAAAGGCTGATTCTGTAATCACGAATTTGCTAGAAGTTATGGCCATCATGGGTGTACCTGCACAAATTAAAACTGACAATGCTCCAGCATATGTATCTGGAAAAATGAAACAGTTTTTTGCTTATTACAATATAAAGCATATTACAGATATACCACATAATCCTACAGGCCAAACAGTCATAGAAAGATCAAACTGAACTCTAAAGGATATGCTAAATAAACAGAAAGGGGTAAGAAAAACCCCTAGAAATAGATTACATAATGCTCTGTTAACTTAGAATTTTCTCAGTGCTAATGAGAAAGGAACAACAGTTACAGAGAAACATTGAATAATAGAAAAAACTACAGAGTTAAATCAGCCTGTATACTTTAAAGATGTGCTGACCTCAGAATGGAAACCAGGATATGTCTTGCATTGGGGATGAGGTTTTGCTTTTGTTTCCTCAGGAGGAGAAAATCTATGGATACCATCAAAATTGATAAAGATTCAAGTAGAACAAGAGAGACCTCTTAATTAAGAGTTGATAGTTCATCAACCAGTGTGACCATTCAATTTGAACTAACTTACATGACTAATGAATGCTTTTCACTTGATCAGATATAACTTGCCAAAAGGGAACCTCCCCAAAGTTAAGGTTGGGGAAGGGTTTTGTTTTTGTCTTTCATGAAAATGAAGTCTAATGAATCTGAAGAACACTGGACAAATGAGATATCAGAAGAAAAAGGACAAATCATCCAGAAAAAAAATGTTCCACAAAAAAGATTTTCTGCAGTAAACCATGATCACACCTAACAGCGAACTTTGAAGTCTCCAAAAGGATGATGGGACTTCACAACAATGATTCCACCTGGTTAATAGTAATGCTACTAAGCTGACAAACACCACCCAAAAGATCAGCTTTGGACTACAAACTGCTCAGGACAATTTTGAGATGGCTAGCTGAGATGATACAGTCTCACAGACTACTCTAGCCAGGACTTGAGACAAGCCCTGCACTTTTCCATTATGTAAAGACTGGACAATAAATGATACAGCTACCTCTACCATGATTTGACAATTAATCCCAAATTTTTCCTTTCAGGATCCCCCTAAAGATGCCTTCACAGCAGGAAGTAATTTTAAGAACATGATGCCCACATTCCCAAGGGGTGGGGTGGGTGGGTTTTGGTTGTTCAGTGAGTTATGGATATCTGTCATTGTTTTGGTGGTTGATTACAAGTTGTTATTGGTAATGGTCAGGAAAAAAAGTCAAAAAAAGGAGATTAGATTCAGGGTTCTTGTTTTAAAAAAAAGAAAAAAAATGGGACACTGATATGATAAAAGGTAGATTACTGAATCTGAAAAGAAAAAAAAGGAGAATCTAGATATAAGATAAAAAGGTAGATTATTGAATCTACTTTTAAAAAGCAACTACTAGCTTTAAATATTTTACATTGGATTGGATTTTTGTGTATTGTATACAAATTATGTATATTGATACAAAGTTGAGATTAATTTTGTTAGACTATATTGTACATATATTTCTACTCTTGTTCAAGGTATTGTACCTACACAGCTCATTTAACAATGTAATGCAAATTACTAATCCTTGAAAGTTATTATTAGCAACTAATTAGGATATAAAGAAATGCAAGTTAGTAGTTAGTCATTACAATCGAACTTGTAATCAGGTTAGGTATGTTTTCAAAGTCAAACAGATATATTTTAGCTAGACAGGTCATCTTCAAACACTTCAGAGATCTACAGAATATGGCATTTAAGATGTTTTAATAACATTGATTTTTTTTTTAATGACAATGAGACAAGTCTGCTCCTGACAGCACCAATCTACTTCAGAGAAGATGATTGGCACTGAAGAAACTCCTTATGGAGTTTACTTTCTTTGTGGCAAAAGTTAGCCACTGGACAAGAAAGTACCCTTTCCTCGACTGCTGACAGTATGCTGTCCAAAATGGAGAAGCAGGACACAAAAGAAAGGATTGCCGAACCTTGCCAAGACTGGGTAGTAAGGCTCTTTAGAAAATCCTGCTTCGAGCCGGGCGGTGGTGGCGCACGCCTTTAATCCCAGCACTCGGGAGGCAGAGCCAGGCGGATCTCTGTGAGTTCGAGGCCAGCCTGGTCTCCAAAGCGAGTTCCAGGAAAGGTGCAAAGCTACACAGAGAAACCCTGTCTCAAAAAACCAAAAAAAAAAAAAAAAAAAAAAAAAGAAAATCCTGCTTCACAGAAAAGTCTGTCAGATATGCTTAGGCTTGTAGGCTGAAGATGGATGCCCTAACATTGCAGAGGAACCTTGGGTAACTGTCCAGGCAGCCAGCTGTTTCTGTCATTTCTCACATTTTTTTTGGATATCACTTGTTTTCACTTCCTGCTTACTCAGTAAATATTATTTCCTTCTCGGGTCTCTGATGGAGTTGAAGACTAGATAGTTATAGTTATAGTTTTCCTTGTTAACAAATTTAGAAAAGAAACTCACTAAAGAGGTATAAAGTGTATAAGTTTGAAAGATGTCAAAAGATAGTTTTCAGTTGGTAATGCAAGTTAGGATATAAAATGAATTAGGTACTGGGCGGTGGTGGCACCCACCTTTAATCCTAGCACTTAGGAGGCAGAGCCAGGAAATCTCTGTGAGTTCGAGGCCAGCCTGGTCTACAGAGCGAGGTCCAGGACAGGCACCAAAACTACATGGAGAAACCCTGTCTCAAAAAAACAAAAAACAAACAAACAAAAAAAATGAATTAGGTACAACACTTTGGACTCACCAAAATAGGATAAATAATGGAGTATTTTCTCTGAATTTGTCAAATGTTAATGGGATGGACATTGTTAATGTAATTCTTGACTGTATATATTATATATAGTTATTGTACTTATTGTATATAGTTTTTCTTATATTAATTATAACCTTCCTTTATTGTTTTAGACAAAAAAGGGGAAATGTGGTGATATTTGTAATCTAAAAAAGTAAAGCTTTCCTGAAGATCAGAGGACAGAGCCAGCCACAGAGTTAAACAGAGGCCAGGCAGTGGTAGCACACACCTTTAATCCTAGCACTCAGGAGGGAGAGAGCCATCTGGATCTTTGTGAGTTCCTGGGCTACATGAGATTGATCCAGTCTAGGAGAGGAACAGAGCCAGGCAGTGGTGGCACACACTTTTAACCCCAGTATTTGGGAAGCACACACACCATTAATCCCAGCACAAGGAAGGTTGAGATAGGAAGTGATGGCTGGGTGGAGAAAGGCATATAAGGCCTGAGGAGACAGGAACTGGAGGGCCTTTCCGGCTGAGGACTCAGGCACATTCAGTCTGAGGATTCATGGAAACAGGATCGGCTGAGGAGTTGGTGAGGTGAGAAGTGGCTGTGGCTTGTTCCTTTTTCTCTCTGATCTTTCAGTATTCCCCCCCCCCCCCCCCCCCCCCCCCCGATATCTGACTCCAAGTTTTTATTATAAGACCATTTAGGATTTGTGCAACAGTCATGGATCGCTATTTTGCTCAAGATGACCCTTTCTCAAGGCCCAGGAAGAAATCCTAACAAGACTGGTTCAGTTTTTGTGGTTCAACCATATATGGTGGCACACACCTGTAATCCCAGTGTTACAAAGGCCAGGCAAGGGGACTGTTACTCTGAGTCAGCCTGGACTATAGAATGAGACCTTGTCTCAAGAAAACAAGCAAAGTCATGGGTAAGGGTAAAGTGAGGAGCATCTTTCTAGAGCAGATTTCTTACATGGAAGAGGAGGATTCATCAGGTGGTTTGAGCCAGGATTGCCTGTTCTTTGCAGCCAAATATATCATAACATACTCTTTTTTGATACTTTCTTTCACTGTTGTCCTTGTTTTGTTTTGTTTTTGAATCAGGGTCTCTCTTAGCTGTCCTGGAGCTCATTCTGTAAACCAGACTGTCCTTGAACTCACAGACATCCACCTGCCTCTGCCTCCCAAGTGCTGGGATTACAGGCGTGCGCCACCACCACCCAGCTCATATATTCTTCTTACAGCACTTGATACTGAAGCTTATTTCTAGTTTCTGTTTCTGTTTGAGGGCGACTTGAGTGGGTTTCTATTTATATCTCTAGTCTATGCACCTGGCCATATAAGACCTCTGAGTGTTCACATTGGAACTGTTAGTGAGTCTGCCCCACAGAGGGATCAGCATCTTGGTCTTACAGAATTAACATGTGCAAAACAGGACTCTTGTTTTTCTCACACTCTTATACATTAGAATAAACGGAAAGCCTACTTTCTCCTCCCTTTACCCCACATCCACATCTAACCTGCTGCCCGTTCTGCTGGGTCTGACTTGCCAGCTTGTGTTGCAAATGGGACCACTTCTTGCTGTATCTCCTGCTAGTACCTGTTCAGCCCTTAGTCATGTCTCATCTACGTCACCTCAAGAGCTCTCTTCTGGCTTTCATACATTCCAGTACCTGTTAAGTTCATTCTATGAGTCATTCTGATGAGTTATTTAAAGTTTTTTTTAAAAGATTTATTTATTTATTATGTATACAGTGTTCTTTCTGCATGTATACCTGCAGGCCAGAAGACGGCACCATATCTCATTACAAATGGTTGTGAGCCACCATGTGGTTGCTGGGAATTGAACTCAGGACCTCTGGAAGAGCAGTCAGTGCTCTTAACCACTGAGCCATCTTTCCAGCCCTTAAAGTTTTTTTTTTAGTGTGTATGGGTTTTAACCTGTATGTATATTTGTGCATCACGTGCATGTCTGATGTCTGAGAAAGTTGGAAGAGGGCATCAGTTCCTCTGGGACTGGAGTTACAAATGGCTGTGGGCCACAGTGTGGATGCTGGGAATCAAACCAGGTCCTCTAGAAAGAAAGTCAGTGCTCTTCACCACTGAGCCATCTCTCCAACCCCTAATTATTGAAACTTTTTTTTTCTTGAGACAGAGTTTCTCTGTGTAGCCCTGGCTGTTCTGGAACTCACACTGTAGACCAGGATATATAATGAGACCCTGTCTCAATAAAAAAAATGTGGAATGGGCGTGAGAAGGATAGCTCAGTGGTGGAATACATGTTTAGTGTGTATAGGCACTGGATTTCATCTTCAGATCTGTAAAAAATTGTGTGTGTGTGTGTGTGTGTGTGTGTGTGTGTGTGTGTGTGTGTGTTTGTGTGTGTGTGTGGTTTTGTTTGTTTTGTTGAGACAGGATTTCTCTGTGTGTATTCCTGGCTGTCTTGGAATTTGCTCTGTAGACCAGGCTGGCCTTGAACTCACAGAGATCCACCTGCCTCTGCCTTCCAAGTGCTGGGATCAAAGGTGTGTGACACTCAGCTATAATATTTGTTTTGAGTCAGGATTTTTCTATGTAGACCAGGCTGACCTCAAATTCAGAGCTCTGCAGGCCTCTGCGTCTGAAATTTTGAGATTAGAGGTGTGCTCCATCATGCCCACCTTCTTTTTTTTTTTTTTTTTTAAAAGATCTATTTATTATGTATACAGTATTCTGCCTACATGTAGGCTTGCAGGCCAGAAGAGGGCACCAGATCTCATTACGGATGGTTGTGAGCCACCATGTGGTTGCTGGGAATTGAACTCAAGACCTCTGGAAGAGCAGTCAGTGCTCTTAACCTCTGAGCCATCTCTCCAGCCCCATGCCCACCTTCTAATTGGTATATGTTTGTAGTATGTGGTATTGGGTTCATAAGGACATTCTCTTTTTCTTTCTTTCTTTCTTTCTTTCTTTTTCTTTCTTTCTTTCTTTCTTTCTTTCTTCTTCCTTCCTTCCTTCCTTCCTTCCTTCCTTCCTTCCTTCCTTCCTTTCCTCCCTGCCTCCCTCCCTCCCTCCCTCCCTCCCTCCCTCCCTTCCTTCCTTTCTTTTTTGTTTTTTGAGTTGGGGTCTCACTATGTAACCCTGGTTGGCCTTGAACTCAGAGAGATCTTCCTGCCTCTGCCTCCCAAGTGGAGGAGTGTTGGGATTGACGGCTTGAGCTACCACCCCCAGCTCACATTTTCCTACAAATCTACAGAGTACTTTGAGCACATTTCCCTTTCCAGCCCTTGCCCTTCCCAGTCACCTTTGCTTTGCTTTTACCTCCATGCTATCAAAACTGTATTTATATATCTGTGTATAATTTAAGATCCACAGAGAGAAAACATTGCCTATTTATCTTTCTGTGACTGACTTAAGTCATTTAATATGATTCTTTCCGATTATAACCATTTTCCTGAAAACAATATAACTTTGTTCTTTATAGCTAAAAAAAAGTTCATTGATCACAGAGGCCAGAAGATGGTGTTCCACACCCTGGAATTGGATTTACAGGCTGTTGCGAGCTGCTGGGAATGAAACCCAGGTCCTCTAAAAGACTAGCCCATGTTCTTAACTCCTGAGCCATCTCTCCGACCCTCATCATATGCACATTTTTAAATAAAATTATTTTGTTATGATTGTTTTTCCAGCATGTATGCATGTGGACTACATACATGCATGGTGGCCTTGGAGATCAGAAGAGGGTGTCAATTCTCCTGGGACTCTAGTTACAGAGCCACCACGTGGGTGCTGGAAATCAAACCTGGGTCTTTTAAAAGAGCAAGTGCTGTTCACTGGTGAGCCAACTCTCCAGCCTATAGCATATTTCCTTTATCCATTCCTTTGTTGATAGACACCTGGGTTGTTGATGCCATATGCACTGAGCTTCCATGCATAGTCCTGCAGTGAACATGGATGGGCAAATCTTTGATATGTTGGCTTAGAGTCCTTTGTTGAAATACCTAGGAGTGATATAGCTGGGTCATATGTTAGATCTATTTTTATTTACTTTTTAAAGATTTATTTTTAATTATGTGTGTGTGTGTGTGTGTGTGTGTGTGTGTGTGTGTGTGTGTGTGTGTGTGTTATGTGCAGGTACTCTCAGAGTCCAGTAGAGGGCATCAGATTTTTTTTTTTTGTGTGTGTGGTTTTTTCAAGACAGGGTTTCTCTGTGTAATAGTCCTGATTGTTCTGGCATCTGCTTTGTAGATCAGGCTGGCTTCAAATTTACAGTGGTCTGCCTGCCTCTACCTCCTAAGTGCTCAGATTAAAGGTGTGCACCACCACCGCCCGGCTGAGGGCATCAGATCTTATGGAGCTGAAGTTACAGGTAGTTATGAGCTGCCCAAAGTGGGTGCTGACTATTTATTTATTTATGAGACAGGGTATTTGGAATATTTGTTTAACTATGGAAAAATGTGTTGCATTTCTTTAACTATGTAAAGATGTATTGCTGTTTTACCTTTCCTGCCTAAGGTCTAATAAAAAGCTGAATGGCCAATAAATAGTGAGGGAGGAGGTATAGGTGGGACTTCCAGGCAGGGAGAGTAAGTAGGAGGAGGAATTTAGGATTGGGAAAGAAAGAAAAAAGAGACACCAGGGAGATGCCAGGGGCCAGACAGACAGACATGCAGGAAGCAGGAAAGTAGGACATACAGAATGAAAGAAAGGTAAAAAGCCCTGAGGCAAAGCCTAGATGAATAGAAACAGGTTAAATTAAGTTAAAAGAGCTAGTGGGACAAGCCTAAGCTAAGGCCTAGCATTCATAATTAATAACAAGTCTCCATGTCTTTATTTGGGAGGTGGTTGGCAGACCAAAGAGAATACCCACTACAATAGGGTGTTGTAGAATATTATTTTAACAAGGCAAAGATGTGTTATATTTGTTTATGCTGTCAAATATTACTTTAACTGTGTAAAGGTGTGTTACATTTGTTTCTGCTGCCTTTGTTTACATTACTTTAATTATGTAAAGATGTGTTGCATTTGTTTCACCTTGCCTGCCTAAGGCACCTGATTGGTCTAATAAAGAGCTGAACGACCAATAGCTAGGCAGAGAAAGGATAAGCAGGGCTGGCAGGCAGAGAGAGTAAATAGGAGGAGAAATCTAGGCTCAAAAAAGCAAGAAAAAGAGACCGAGAGGAAGGTGAAGAGAGGAGAGGAGGGAGACACCTGGGGCCAGAAGCCAGGCAGCCAGCCATAAAAGCAGCAGGAAAGTAAGATATACAGAAAGAAAGGGAGGTGAAAGTCCCCAAGGCAAAAAGTAGATAATGAGAAACAAGTTGATTTGTTTGTTTGTTTGTTTGTTTTTTGTTGCTGTTGGGGTTTTTTTTGAGACAGGGTTTCTCTGTGTAATAGTCCTGGCTGTCCTGTTCTGGAACTCACAGAGATCCACCTGCCTCTGTCTCCCAAGTGCTGGGATTAGGTGTGTGCCACCACTGCCCAGTAAAACAGGTTAATTTAAATTAAAAGAGGCAGTCAGAAATGAGCTTAAGCTAGGCCGAGCATTCATAACTAATAAGTCTCCATGTCATGATTTGGGAGCTTGTTGGTGGCACCAAAGAAAAAGCCTGGTACAATAGGGTCTGTTAGCCCTGGCTGAACCTTTTATATGGATCAGGTTAGCCTCAAACTCATAGAGACCCACCTGCCTCTGCCTCCCAAGTACTGTGATTAAAGCTGTGTGCATCATGCCTACCTGACATGTATTTTTATGAGTATAGGTTTTGCCTGTATGTCTGTCTGTACTATGTGCGTGCCTCATGTTCAAAGAGGCCAGAAGAGGATGTTAGATCCCCTGGAACTGGATTTACAGACGGTTTTAAGCAGTCATGTGAGTACTGGGAATTAAACTCAGCTCTTCTGGAAGAGCAGAAAGTACTCTTAACCGTGAGCAATCTCTCCAGCCCTCATTTTATTTATTTTGGAGAAAAGGTCTCACTATATAGTCCAAGTTGACCTAAAAGTCACTATGTAGCCCAGGCTAGCCTCAAACTTACCTTGATCTTTCTGTATCAGCCTCCCAAGTGCTGGAATTACTGGTGTGAGCCATCATACTTGACTCAAATTTTATTACGCATGCTCCTGGAGGCCTTTCCCATAACACAAGGATCCAGGAATTGACATCTAAATACCTAGAGTTGGGCTGGCAAGATGGCTTCACTAGTAAAGGTGCCAACTGCCAAGGCTGACAACCTGAGTTCAATCCTCGGGGCCCACATGGTGCAAGGAGAGAACTGACTCCAGCAAGTCCTCTGATGCCTATGGAGCCTGTGCTCACACACTCTAAACAAATGTAATTTTTTAGAAAACTAAATCTCAACCCAGAGGTGGTGGTGCACGTCTGTAATCCCAGCACTCGAGAGGCAGAAAGAGGTGGATCTCTGTGAGTTGTAGGCCAGCCTGGTCTACAGAGTGAGTTCCAGGACAGCCAGGACTACACAGAGAAATCTTGTCTCGAAAAAACAAAAATAAATCTCATGTACTTGCCTGTTTTTGTTTTTATTTAAAAATTTATTTTCAGGTCTGACATGGTGTTGAACACCTTTAATCTCAGCACTCAGGTGGCAGAGGTAGGCAGATTTCTGTAAGGTCAAGGCTAGCCTGGTTTACATAGTTAGTTCTAGGTCAGACAGTACTACCATAGTGAGACCCCCGTCTCAAAAAGAAAACTCACAGCCAGGGCTGGAGAGATGGCTCAGAGGTTAAGAGCATTGGCTGCTATTTCAGAGGTCTTGAGTTCAATTCCCAGTAACCACATGATGGCTCACAACCATCTATAATAAGATCTGGTGCCCTCTTCTGTCATGCAGGTGTACATGCAGATAGAACAGTGTATACATAATAAATTTTAACACACACACACACACACACACACACACCACCACCACCACCACCACCACCACAACAACAACAAAAACAAACCAACCAGCCATCTGCTTGCCTCTGTCTCTGCTGGGATTAGAGATGTGTACCATCACACATGGCTGTTTAGTTTTTCAATATTTATGTGTATACGTATGTGTGCCCATGTGTATGTACATAGAACTGGAATTGCTGTAGAACTGGTCGTGAGCCACCTTGTGGATGCTTGGAATTGAACCCAAGTCCTCTGCAAGAAAAGCAACTACTCGATTTTTGAGCCATCTTTCCAGCCTTATTTATTTAGCTATTTTTTTTGTTGTTGTTGTTTGGTTTGTTTTTGTGAAGACAAGGTTTCTCTGTGTAGCTCTGGCTATCTGGAACTCGCTCTGTAGACCAGGTTGGCCTCAAACTCACAGAGAGGTTGCCTCTGTAGACCAGGTTGGCCTCACACTCACAGAGAGGTTGCCTCTGCCTCCTGAGTGCTGGATTAAAGGTGTGAGCCACCAAACCATCTAATTTAGTTAGTTTCTTTTTAAAATTTGTTTATTTTTATTTTATGTGCATTGGTGTTTTGCATGTACATCTGTGTGTGAGGGTGCCAGATCACCTGGAACTGGACTTACAGACAATTGTGAGCTGTTATACAGGTGCTAGGGGATTGAACCTGGGTGCTCTGAAAGAACAACCAGTGCTCTTAACTGCTGAGCCATCTCCCCAGCCTCCTAATTTAGTTAGTGTTGAGATGGTCTTACTATGGACCTCTGGTTGACCCAGAAATTTCTGTGTGTTCAGGCCGGCCTCTAACTCACAGAGACCTAACTGCCTCTGCCTCCAGAATGCCAGGATTAAAGCTGTGTGCCACTATGCCTGGCTTTACTTCTTGAAAACAGGGTTTCACTATGTAGCCCTGGTTGGCCTCAGACTCGCTCGTTTCTTTCTCTATCAGCCTCCCCAGAGCCAGGATAACAGGCATGAGTCATCTTGCCTGGCTCAATTTATATTATTCGTGTATTTTGAGGGACACAGTCATGCTACTGGAGCCTCTGCCTTAGCATAAGGGCCCAGAAATGGACACCTTCCAGGGCAGCCTTGGGCCAGTTGCTTAGGGAGGTTGATTTGTAAAAGGCCTAGCTCTCCTATGGCTGGACAGATCTGAGGAAGAATTGATATCCTATATTCTCTTATGGGAAGCAAATCAACTATCCACTCACTGGTACCGCATCTTACCTGACTCCTTCCTGGTTTCTTCTAGTAGCATTTTTTTTTCTTGGGTGGCGGGGGGGGGGGGGGGGGGGGGGGGGGGGGGGGGGGTGGGGTGTCTCATTTGCCCCTCTTCCTCTTTCAACAAATCACACAGATCTCATCTCAAATGTTCCTGGGAAACAGGACCCAGCTCTTTCTTCTCCTTCTGTGACTACCTGTTAAACGTTTACTGTTCTACAGAGGCCCTAGGTCCAGTCTCTTTCATGTCCAATGTCTGATCACCACACTACTTTGTGCAACTCCGACTGTGACCCCATCTCTAGTAGACAGCTCCATTTAGTTACAGAAGGACTCCTCCTGACTTATAGAGTAGCCCTAACCACAGGTAACTATATTTTGTTTTGTTTCTGGTTTTCTGTTTTTGTTTCAGGGTCTCACCAATGTAAAAAACAACAAACAAACAAACAAACAAACAAAACACTTCAGTTTATTGATCACACCAACCAAGCCTGTGACCAAGTGACTACAATATCAGACTATTTCAGTCATTTTGGAAATTTAATTGGGTGTTGGGAGTAACTTAAGATATCTAGTATGTTCCCGGCCCTGAGTTTGACCTCCTGGCACCCCCTACAAAAGGCTAGACAGTTTAGACACAACATAACTAAACAACATCCAAACTGATCAATAGTCCTTTGCCCTTCTGTATTCTTGAATCACGTGTCCTGGATGATGGATAGGTAAGCTACAGGGATTGAGAGAGGATATGGGTGGCTGACCACAGGAAAGGATCCCTTCATTTGCTCTTCCTTTGAAGTGGTTAAGAGTTAGCTAATGCTGTAATGAAGACCTCAACAAAGGTGTCTGTGAGCTGATGCTATGGGTTACAGCCTGGGTGATTTAAGACTGGCTAAGCCATGGGCTGGAGAGAAAGTTCAGCAGTTAAGAGCACTTGCTGCTCTTGCAGAGGACCCAGGTTTGATTCCTGGAACCCACATGTTGGTTCAAATCCCTGAGTAACTCCAGTTTCTGGGGATCTGATTCCTTTTCTGGTCTCTGAGGGCACTGTACATGCATGCAGATAAACCACACATATACATAACAACAATTTAAAAAAATTTTTTAAAAACAAAAGACTGATTTGCTTTTTTTAAAAAGAAAAGCCATGCGGGGGTGGGGGAGGCAGAGGCAGGTGGATCTCTGTGAGTTCAAGGCAGGTCTGGTTGACAGAGCAAGTTCCAGCACAGCCAGGGTTATACAGAGAAACCCTGTCTCGAAAAAACAAACAAATGAAACAAACCAACAAACAACAAAGGAGGAGGAGGAGGAGGAGGAGGAAGAGGAGGAGGAGGAGGAAGAGGAAGAGGAGGAGGAGGAGGAGGAGGAGGAGGAGGAGGAAGAGGAGGAGGAGGAGGAAGAGGAAGAGGAGGAGGAAGAGGAGGAGGAGGAGGAGGAGGAGGAGGAGGAGGAGGAGAAGAGCCCCTAAACTTGCTTTTTCTTTCTAAGTTTTTCTAACTCCATGGGGGTGGGGTGGCACCCTTAAACAAACTTTTTTTTTTTTTTTTGGTGCATTGGTGTTTTGTTTGCAGTATATCTGTGTGAGCGTGTCAGAGCCCCTAGAATTGGAGTTACAGACAGTTGTGAGCTGCCATGTGGGTGGTAGGAATTGAACCTGGGTACTTCGGAAGAGCAACTGGTCCTCTTAGCCACTGAGCCATCTCTCTAGCTCCTATGACAAACATTCTTTATGTGAGACGAGTCATTTATCCATCTCCATATTCTGGGTCACTGGCCTCTGGGTTCCAGGATGGCACTTGATTTAGCCAGCTAGCTGACTCTGGAAATTTTTAATTATTTTTTTTTCAAGACAGGGTTTCTTTGTGTAGCCCTGACTGTCCCGAAACTCGATCTATAGACCAGGCTGACCTCGAACTCAGTGATCCACCTGCCCTTGCCTCCCAAGTGCTGAGATTAAAGGCATGGGCCACCACTGCCCTGCTTAACTTTTTTTAATTAATATTATTTATTTTAGTTTATGTGCGTGTTTTTCCTGCCTGTATATCCCTGTGGAGGTCAGAAGAGGGCATTGGATCCCCTGGAACTGGAGTTACAGTGAGTTCTGAACCACCATGTGGGTGCTGGGAACTGAACCTGGGTTCTCTTCCCAGTCCCGTAATTTAAATTTAAATTTTATTATTACTATTGTGTATATGTGTATATGATGGGGGGGGCACAATCATGTGCGGCATGTTGGAGGTCAGAAGACAACTCTTTCCATAGTGGGTTCCGGGGATGGAACTCTGGTCATCAGGCTTGCATAGCAAACTCAAGCACTTTTACCCCCTGAGTCATCTCACTAGCCTGGTTCTGGAAATTTTATTGGCCGTCTCAGAAAAGAGGGATGCTCCTTCCATTGAGTTACTAATCCATTAGAACTTATTTGAATATGGACAAAAAGCTATCTTGCCACCAAGAGACAAGAGCCTGTCTATGGGTGAAGGCAAATGCACGAGAAAAGTATAATCACAGATGGTGAGCTACAGATGAGCAGTATCTTCTGGCTCTGGTCAACAATTACAATTTACTCTGGCCTTTTCAATTACTTAAGCCGTAGTGAAGCTGGATCAATGTGAGCCTGAATTGCTAGAGGATATTTGTGCGCAAGGTTTCAACGGCGTTTTGTACCTTCTATTCTTCATCCCTGCAACTTGCCTAGAAGCCTCTCTTAATCTTCGAGTTCTATATCCATGTACCTCCTGATGTCCCGCAAGCATGTCCGAAACTGACCTCGCTATTGCTGCCCCATCTTTAGTTCCTGTCTCAGGTGGAGCCCTCCGGGACCACCCTGTCCCTTTCCTCGGAAAAGCCAAGGTCGTAAGTTCAGGCTCCACCCGCTCATTCGGCTTCCCAAGGTCACCGATCCTTCGCTCGCCCAACTAACTCCCCGGGGGCGGTGTCCGTGTCCCCCTCCGTGCAGGGCCAGGCGCTCTAGGCTGCAGCCAGCTCTTCAAAGAGCGTTATCATCTCGCTGATTCCCCGTACTGGGCGGCTTCTCTCTCCGCTCAGGTGCCTTCTCTATGGTTGACTCCTCGCCTTTGTCTCGAATTCGCTTCGGAGGACGCTCGTCTGGGACCCAACTCCTTCCCACAGTTGTCTCAGTGGTCCCTTTTAGGTACAACTGCAGAAGCCACGGGAGTTCGGTGAGACTCCCGCCAGCCTAGCTCCTGAAAGCTCCGCGCTGAGAACGATGGCGGAAGTGAGTATGAAGGTGCCCTCCCTCTTACTTTTCTTCTCTATGGTCGCTTCCTTCCGCGTCGAGAAAACCCGTCCTGGCGCCTGCGCAGAAGCGCGTGCTGGGAGCTCGTCGCGGAGGCGGGGGGCACAGGGAGCGGGAGCTGCGGCCGCCGCAGCTGCCGCCGCCGCCGCCGCCGGAGCTGAGCGCGGGGACCGAGATGCAGGTGGGACCGGAACCGGAACCCCCCTCTTTAAGTGCCTCTATCCTCTCCGGGACTCGATCCTGGCGTCTGAGGAGCCTGGGCGGGGGTGGGTGTGAGAGCTCGGGGCTGGAGGGGTGCTTGGCTCCGGAGAGGGCAGCAGATAGGGCTGGTCCCCCGGAGGCTCGGGCCTCGGGGCATGTGGAGGGTGTCCAGCGATTAGGATCGGGTCCGAGTGATTGGCCACGGGGCCTGGAGGGTCCGAACCTGGAGCGCAGCCTGCACCCTCCACCACCCGCCCTTCTGGAATGTCAGAACTAAGCCAAGAGGCAGGTGCACCGGGAAATTGTGACTGAGCTTTCTTGGCAGAAGAGAAACTGAGTCACCAATCCAGGAACCGCAGGGTCAGCGGGCCTGAAGGGGGCTGGGTCGGTCAGTGGTGCTGAGGACTGGGTGGGCCTGTGTGAGCCGAGTTATCCTCTGGCTGGGGACCATCTCTACTGTGCCTGCACCTCTTGGCCGGGTTCCCCTGTGCTCTGTGACTCCCGCATCTCCTGGCAGCGTCTCCATGGTTTGGAGTTGTCCCTGTGGTTGGGGCCATCAGAGGGTGTAGGGCTTAGGCTGAGGAGGAAGGGGAGGCGGGTCTCTGACTTAGAGCCGGGTTGTAGGTTTGATGAGGAGGCTGACATCACTGATAGTGTGGGGAGACTTTCCTGAGCTGTCCTGGGCATTCACCTTGCCTTATATCGTGGGGCAGGACCACTCACCGAAGAGCTACTGTTTGTAAATTACATGCCGAGCTCTGTCACTTTCTAATTGTGACTTAGAGTTGTGACACCATCAGAAGCTCTTCTCTCTGGTCTCTCTTAGAGCAAGAGCAGACAGGACCCCATAATACTATTCTCCCCCATGTAAATAGTGAAGATGGCAGTCATGTCTTGTGTGCTTACTTTGTGTCAAGCACAGACATGTACCTTGTCATTTCATTTTTCCTGACAACTGTAGCAGGTAGAGATTATTAACTGTGTTTCACAGACACAAAAGCTGGGCTCACACAGCTAACAAGTGGGCTGAGCTGGGGCTTTGGTCCAAGTCTCACAGGCTTTAGGGCATACTCCCCAGGGAGAGAGAAGTCTTGAGCCCTAGCTCCTTGTGATGTCTTACTTATGTGGCCAGTAAAGACTTGCCCTGACCCAGCACACCATCTCTTTTTCTCTAGGGCTGCTCCAGTCAGCCCTAGACAAAAGGGGGCAACCCAGAGATTGGTCTTTGGCCAATCTCCACACGGGGCTTAAGTGCTGGGTTGTAAAATCAACTTCTAAGACAGCTGATCCTTCAGTCCATCATCCTCTCATTGGGCCTATGAAGCAAGGGCTCTAAACTCTGTAATCCCGTTACCCTTTTGACCCCCTGAGACCAGAGCAATAGGAGCTGTGGTTGAGGCTGGTCCAGCCAGTCCCTAGAGACTAGAACTATGCAGTGGAAAACACAGTAGACTCTGAATTCTGGAATTTGTTTGAAATCTCTGCTTCCTATCCGAAGAAGTTATTAAGTTTTCTAAGGAAAGGTAAAATGACCTATGGAACCCACTGGAATGGCATATGGAAAGAATATGGAAAGTGTGTGGTACTTAGGAAGGCTTTGCTTTGAGAAGGGACAGTGATGGTCTGGAAGAGTCCTCTGTGGCGTAAGATGCTTCGAGGCCCCCTCTCTCCTGGATCCCACACAGGGAGAGCAGCTGCAAAGGCAGAGGAAAGATGCAGTGTGAACACTGGCCGGGCATCCCTATCCCTGCAGTCTGTGTGGGGCGTGGATCTTGAAGAGGGCAAAGCAGTTCAGTTCTCTTCCCCTGGTGCCCCTGAGGGATCTGGATGGGAGTCCCTGGCTTGGTCTGGGACACACCCCAGTCTGCCCTCTGCAGTGACTCGATGTGTATACCTCTTTCTTCCCACAGCTGTTGCCGCTCACCCCGTCTCTTCTGGCCGCTTCCTTCTTTGCTGCCCCTCCTCACAGGCTCCCCCTGTCCTCCTCCTGGGGCCCATCATGAATGGTGCCCCTTCCCCAGAGGATGGGGCCTTCCCTTCTCCGCCAGCACTGCCACCACCCCCTCCCCCAAGTTGGCAAGAGTTCTGTGAGTCGCATGCAAGGGCTGCTGCCCTGGATCTTGCCCGCCGTTTTCGCCTCTACCTGGCCTCGCACCCACAATATGCAGAGCCTGGAGCAGAAGCTGCCTTTTCGGGCCGTTTTGCTGAGCTGTTTCTGCAGCACTTCGAAGCTGAGGTGGCCCGGGCCTCAGGCTCACTCTCCCCACCTGTCTTGGCCCCACTGAGCCCTGGTGTGGAGATTGCACCACCACATGACTTGTCCCTTGAAAGCTGCAGGGTGGGTGGGCCCCTGGCTGTGCTGGGCCCATCTCGCTCTTCTGAGGACCTAGCTGGCCCCCTTCCTTCCTCAGTCTCTTCCTCCTCTACAACGTCCTCAAAGCCGAAGCTCAAGAAACGCTTTTCCCTCCGTTCAGTGGGTCGCTCAGTCAGAGGTTCTGTACGAGGCATCTTGCAGTGGCGGGGGGCCGTTGACTCTTCCTCCCCATCTGGGCCTCTGGAGACCACATCAGGCCCTCCAGTTCTAGGTGGAAACAGCAACTCCAACTCCTCTGGTGGTGCCGGGACAGTTGGTAGGGGATTGGCTAGTGATGGCACATCCCCTGGGGAGAGATGGACTCACCGCTTTGAGAGGCTGAGACTGAGTCGTGGAGGGGGAACCCTGAAGGACGGAGCAGGAATGGTGCAGAGAGAAGAGCTGCTCAGTTTCATGGGGGCTGAAGAGGCTGCCCCTGACCCAGCAGGAGTGGGTCGTGGAGGAGGGGCGGCTGGGCTGACCTCAGGGGGAGGAGGGCAGCCTCAGTGGCAGAAGTGTCGCCTGCTGCTCCGAAGTGAAGGAGAAGGAGGAGGAGGAAGTCGCTTGGAGTTCTTCGTACCACCCAAGGTGAGCCCACAGGAGGGGGGTAGCTGGAAGTGACAGCGGCTGAAGAGGTAGTGCGGCCCTGTAAGACAGCCCTTGTACGCAATGTTGGTGTCTGGGTGCAGCGCTTGCTGTGGGCTTTCATTTGCCATTGATTCTGAGACCAAAGAGCTATTCCTATTTCATCTCACCTAGGAAGGAAAGGTGGAGGGAGGGAGGGAGGGACGGACAGCTGGTCCTGGCACACCAAAGGACTGATTCGTACTCCCTTTCCCACCTAGGCATCCCGGCCCAGACTCAGCATCCCCTGTTCCACCATCACTGATGTCCGCACAGCCACGGCCCTAGAGATGCCTGACAGGGAGAACACGTTTGTGGTTAAGGTAGGAGCTCCAGGCTCTGCCCCCAGAGAGTGCCTGTGCTTGAGAGAATGCGCTTGATAGATTTAGGCAAGTGTCTTTGGCAGCAGGATGAGTATATGTCAGGACAGGCTTTGAGTCTGTCCCTGGGGCTGTTGGGTATGGCCTGTAGGCCTGGTACCCCGTCTTGGCTGAAGCCCAGCCTCTTGGCCCTGTAGGTGGAAGGCCCTTCAGAGTACATTCTGGAGACAACTGATGCACTTCATGTGAAGGCCTGGGTATCTGACATCCAGGAGTGCCTAAGCCCAGGGTAAGAAGCTTGCCTCTGTTCTTGAGGGGATCTGGAGGCGGGTGGGGAGCAGCCTTGGGTCTTTCTCCTGGTGATTTCTCCCCAGCACATTCTCCCTATCTTTGTAGACCCTGCCCTGCTATCAGCCCCCGTCCCATGACCCTTCCCCTGGCCCCTGGGACCTCCTTCCTCACAAAGGATAACACAGACAGCCTGGAGTTGCCCTGCCTGAACCATTCAGAGAGTCTGCCCAGCCAGGACCTGCTGCTGGGACCCAGCGAGAGTAACGACCGCCTGTCGCAGGGTAAGGTAGAACCTTCCAGAGCTGCTGGGCCAGGGTCTTATCCCTAGCTGCTCTACCTACAATCTGCTGATTGCTTGTTTTTGTCTCTGAACATACCATGTGCTCTTAGGTCACGGCTTGCTGTTTAGAATCCTTACTGTCGCCACCCTGCATGGTTTCCACCAAACTCCTGTCGAACCTTTCACACTCAGCCCTGTTACTTTTTCCATACGCCTATAGAATATCACTGTGTGGGGAAGTAATAGTTCTCTTCTGCAAGCTTCCAGAGTTTGTGGACATCTTTGTTTTAGTCTTGTCATGCATCTCAGCATATGTCAGTAACCTCTGCACTTTTTCTTTTGGTCTGACGTACCACTCATATACTGAGAAAGATACATGTCTGTCTGGCCCAACTCCCCTTCTGGCCTCTGCTTCCACTCTGCCCTTTTCTCCTGACCCTTGGTTCTGAGTTTGAGCTTCACAGTGCCTGGTGTACAGGCTGCATTCAATCAACAGAAGAGCTTTCCCAGACTGGGATTGTTAGAGCGAGCATAGACCTTACATCAGATTGCAAGTAGCCAAGACCACAGGGAGGAAATGGATTTCCTGAGGTTTCTGACAAAGATGGGCTATGCTAACCTAGTTCCTGACATGCCTGTTTTCTAAGCGGTGTGGTGATATGTCTACTGGCCTAGGCCTGAGGTTTGACAGATGTTCAGTCAGGCCCTCGTATATCACTAGCTGCATGCTAGGCTCTGAGATGGATAGGGAACTCAGATGTTTCAAATGGCTCCTTGGTCTCCTTGGGTTCACTGTTGCTGAATTGGTAAGACATTATTCCCAATAAAAAGCAGGTCTCCAAAATGGGGGTTCTGCTTAGTGTCCTCTGAGCAGCCCAGGCAGGGAGCATCTTGGGAACTCAGGAGGAAGGGAACAGGGGAGACAGGATAGACAGAATGCTGCACAGAGGGGAGAGAAGAGGGTGGCTTCCGGGAGGCCAGGGCCCTCGCTGACCCTGCCGCTGACCCTGCCGCTGACCCTGCCGCAGCAGTACCAGGATGTATGGGAAGAGGGCGGGCTGGAGTGACACCGGAAGAGCTCCCGGTGTGGTCAGTGTAAAGAGCCAGTCCATTTGGCCTAAAGGGTTAATAGGAAAGCGGAAGATTTGTTTTTCCTTTGTCTCTGATGATTGAACCCAGGGCCTTGCTCTCTTGGTAGGCAAGCACTGAAGTATGTTCCAGCTCTTTGTGTGCTTTAGGCTAACCTGCAAGCCTCCAGCCTTAGCCTTCTGAGTGCTTGGTACAGGAATGTACCTCCTGACAAGAACTTTTGATGGGCTTCACATTGGTAGTTTCCTTTCTAGTCTAAACAGAGGGCTCCTTTCTCCTTTTTTGTTTTTTGAGACAGGATTATCTGTGTAGTTTTGGTGCCTGTCCTGGAACTCACTCTGTAGACCAGGCTGGCCTCGAACTCACAGAGATCCACCTGGCTCTGCCTCTCGATTGCTGGGATTAAAGGCGTGCGCCACTGCCGCCTGGAGAGGGCTCCTTTCTAATGTGGACATTTTTCAAGGTTTCTATCCCTCACCCCACCAACCATTGCAATAATCTTTCAGCTGTTGATTCAGAAAAGACATAGGGACATTTGGATACTAGGACCTCCTTGAAATAACCATGGTCCTCAGCAGTGCAAGCAGTGTAAGTCAGAACCATCGTAAAAGTCGATCAGGGTCAGTCCTCCAGAGGTGTGTGGGGGCTGGGCACACAGGTGGACAGCCACCGGGGAGATGGCAGGAGCCCAGGCGTCTAGGAGAGGGGCCTGTGGCGTTCTCAAGTTTGCCCTCCTCCGTTTCTTTCAGGGGCGTATGGGGGCCTCTCTGACCGGCCCTCAGCATCCTTCTCCCCTAGCTCGGCCTCCATTGCTGCCTCCCACTTTGACTCAATGGAACTGCTTCCTCCAGAATTGCCCCCTCGCATTCCCATTGAGGAGGGGCCCCCAGCGGGGACAGTTCATCCCCTCTCAACCCCCTACCCTCCCCTGGATACTCCAGAAGCAGCCACAGGTACTGGGTGCATGCATATCTGTCCTTGGTTTGTGGTCCTGTATTGGAGCTGGAGGGGTCAAACCCAGGAGGAACCAGTGACCTGGCTGGGGAGAAGGTGTCTCAAGGGGAAAACAAGGCTGGGGAGAAGCCTCTGACACCCTGGTTTCCCCTCTCTCTCCTTCCTCAAGGGTCCTTCCTGTTCCAGGGGGAGTCAGAGGGAGGTGAGGGGGATCAGCCCCTCTCGGGATATCCTTGGTTCCACGGCATGCTCTCTCGACTCAAGGCTGCCCAGTTAGTGCTAGAAGGAGGCACTGGCTCCCATGGTGTCTTCCTGGTACGTCAGAGTGAGACAAGACGTGGTGAATATGTCCTCACTTTCAACTTCCAGGGCAAGGCCAAGGTGAGTGGTCCTGGAGAACTCTACCGGGCAGTGTTGGGGTGGATCTGGAAATTCCGCTCTCCGGGGAGGAGGGATTGATAACTGGACCTGAGCTTCTGCCTGCTCGTCCTGCCCTCAGCACCTGCGGTTGTCCCTGAATGAGGAGGGTCAGTGCCGAGTCCAGCATCTGTGGTTCCAGTCCATTTTCGATATGCTCGAGCACTTCCGGGTGCACCCCATCCCTCTGGAGTCTGGAGGCTCCAGTGACGTTGTCCTTGTCAGCTATGTGCCCTCCCAGCGGCAGCAGGGTGAGCAGAGCAGGTCTGCAGGGGAGGAGGTGCCCGTGCACCCGAGAAGTGAGGTGTGTGTGCCAGGAAGACGGGGCGGGGGGGGGTTGGAGGAGAGGCCCTGTTAGTGGGGAACAGGGCAGTCAAGGTACCTGGGCAGGGGCCTAAAAGGGACTGCAGAAGGCTGACAGGATGCAGGCAGGCAGAGGCTCCTCATGGGGCCTGGGGTAGTGGAGAGTGGGGTGGTGCATTCCCATTCCATCGGATCCTCCGCTCCATCATTGTCTGTCTCCTGGACCCATCCTCCTTGGCCTCGTCTTTGACCATTTGGGGGTTCGTGGTCTGACCCCCTCCTTCCTCCCTTGATGTCTGATGTCCCTGTCTGATCTCTCACTTTCCCCCGCCCCACCATCCCATCTGTCCCCACGCTGCCCCTCCCCCCAGGCCGGGAGCAGGCTGGGAGCCATGCAGGGGTGTGTGAGGGCGACCAGTGCTACCCCGATGCCTCCTCCACCCTCCTGCCCTGCGGAGCGAGTGACTGTGTGTAAGTGTGTCCTCTCACCACCGCCCATGACCCATCTTCCATGGAGGGGGGTTACTCAGGAGACGGGATAGGGGGGAGATAGCACATGGCTCCTTGGGGAGGCCAAGTACAGGGGAGGCCAGCACAAGATCACACTTCCTTCCACAATCAACATGTCTTCTTACCATTCCTGTCCAGAACGGAACACCTCCCGTGACCCAGCCCAGCCCCCTGAACCCCCTCCATGGACAGATACCCCACATCCTGGGGCAGAAGAGGCGTCGGGGGCGCCAGAAGTGGCGGCCACCACAGCCGCAGCAGCCAAAGAGAGGCAAGAGAAAGAGAAAGCGGGCAGTGGAGGGATCCAGGAAGAGCTGGTCCCCGTGGCTGAGCTGGTCCCCATGGTTGAATTGGAAGAGGCCATAGCACCAGACACTGAGGCTCAGGGTGGTGCTGGCACTGGTGGGGACTTGGGGGTGTCCCTAATGGTGCAGCTCCAGCAGCTACCACTAGGGGGCAACGGAGAAGAAGGGGGCCACCCCCGAGCCATTAATAACCAGTACTCCTTTGTGTGAGATACCTGCCCACCCTCCATTTTCCTGCTCCCGGCCTTAAGTTATGAGACTGGGCTGGGTAGGGACACCGAGGAAAGTGGGAGTCCCCTCCCCACATGCTTCCTGACCCTTGTCAGCCAAGGGCATGTATGTTGGTACAAGTAGAGGTTCAAGAGCCCTGTTAAGTCCCCAGTTACTACACTACAGGTGCCCTTGCCTCGAGGCCAAGGACTTGGGCTCCATTACCTCCCTGAGGGGCTCTTATGGTCAGCCCCATCATTGGGGGCTACTTCCCCACTAATAACCCCCCAACCCAAGCAAGGGTGAGGGGGAAGGGCTGTCAGTTATATTAAGGTTGTTGTTGTTGTTTTAAACAAAATGGAAAAGCATAAATAAATAAAGGGTTTATCTTAGTTCCATCACGATGGCTGTGGCTAGTGTTTGGAGTGGGCTTGGGACAGGCAGATAAGTCTGTCTCGGGTCGTTAAAGCTGTTTTCTGAGCTCAGAGACCGAAGAGCTGGCCTGGATCCAGTCCTTTCCACCTCTAGTCCAAGGCCTTCGGAACCACCTCTCTGAGTCCGCTGGGCCGCTGAGTATTGAAATGCAGAACTCAGCCGTGCTTCTTGGGGGTTCCAGCGTGTTTGGTTTTTCAGGGTGAGGGTTTCTTTGAAGACAGTGTCTTATGTAAGCAGAACTTGTGACCCTCCCGCCTCAGCTGCCTGTGTGCTGAAGGGATTATACTGCTACACCCTGCCAGCTTGCTCTTTTAATGGGACAAGACACTGAAAGATGGGATTCATGATCTCCAAAGACCTTTGCTTTGCTGAACTTTCTGAGTGAGCTTCCTATCCTAGGAAGAAAGTAGGCAGGAGATGCTGGAGCCAGAGTTGGAGGAGACTAACTGCAGCAGTCCGGGTCCGACTGCAGAGGGCCAGGGCCAGGCTAATTGTCCCTTTGTCAGTCAGGCTGGAGACGATGACAATACTAGCTCTGAGTCCTGGGGCTGCCTCTCATTTGCTATATGGACTTAGGGCAAGGCAAGCAACTCTGTGAAATGTGAAACTCCATCTTAGTGGGTGCTGCTGACATGATTTGGCTAAAAGTTTCTCTCCGTCTGAGTTTATACACGTCTCAAGGCTTCCCTTGAAAGTCGCAAGTTCCAAGTCGGGCAGTGGTGGCGCACACCTTTAAACCTAGCACTTGGGAGACAGAGGCAGGTGGATCTCTGAGTTTGAGGCCAGCCTGGTCTACAGAGTGAGTTCTGGGACAGCCAGGACTACACAGAGAGACCTTGTCTCAAAAAACCAAAAAAGAAAAGAAAAAGAACCAAAATCGCAAGTTGCAGTTGTCTGCGTCCAGCTCCTACACATCGCCCATCCTACCAGCTGACTTCCCTGAGGTCTCGGCTGTTGGCATGGGGTTTACAACCACCCCCACCCCCACCAAACTCCCGTTTTTAAATACAGACCCTTCCCTGAATACATCTTTCGGCACTGCATCCATGACCTCCAGCAGGGGTGCCCTGGCTTCCCAGTTTAGAGGTGAGGGCCGGGGTGCTAGAAGGCAAGCAGGATCTGTAGACTGTTCCCTCCCTTCACCTTACTGCTGTCTCCCTCCCCTCCCCCACCCACTGTGTTACCCTCCCACCTTACCACTGTCTCACCCCCTCCCCTAGGAAAGTGGAGTGGCCGATCTTCTGTCCCTCAGCCTCTGCCCCACCTCCAAGAGGCCCTACCCACACTCATGACCTTGCTATTCTGAGCCGTGTTGGTTCTGTGGGGAGATGGACAGCAGACAGCTGAGCTCATAGGCTATCTAGGGTGGGGGTTGGTGGGGGAAGCCTGCTGGCTCTTGCTTTACCTTATCCCTGGGGCTCCCCAAATCTTGGCCTTGAATAGGGATTGGATTGGCCTTGTTGTGGAGGTTGGGTGGAGGGCAGCTTTAGACCTGGGTGCTGTGTTCTCCAAGTGAGATTGTTAGACGGCCAATGGCCATTGAGGGCTGTAACACCTCAGAGTGGGAAGGCCTGATCCTCTCCTAATCTCATGGCAACTGGTGCTCAAAGGCTGCCCTCCCCCATGCCTCAACACCTTCAGGGACTTGCCATCCTGGGGTGGGCAGAAAGACACCCCCAGATTACCATGTCCTGGCTAGAAGAGCCCAAGAGACAGTGAGATTCCCTGTAAGGATGTGGAACTGGACAGGGATGGGCCCGGCTCTGCCTTCATGCCCTTCACAGCCTGCCCTCTCCTTTCCTCAGCCTCAGAACTCAGGAGCAAGAACACCTTCAATCTTGGTGTAGTGGGAAGTGGTCTGAAATTGCCTCATCGGCCTTCTCCCACTGCAGATCACAGTGCAGAGGTTTCCCTGCAGCTCTGGCTGGTAGCTTCCTCTCTGGCCTTCATTGATCTATCTGGGAAGCTGCAAGAGGTAGAAGTGATACCCTCAGAGAGCCTCTCTGGCAGGAGTGTCCTGCAAAGCCGCCTTCTCTCCTCACTCCACTTCTTTGAAGCTCTCGTGTCCCTATTCCCCCTCTCCATGTTTGGACATTCCTGCTGCGGGAAGACAGTGGCCCTGTCACTCCTCCAGATGCTCCTGGGGAGAAGCCAGTGAGGGCCCAAGCCTCGATGGCTGTTCAGCCGGCCTCTGGCCCCAGATGGAGGGTCCTGGGCCAAGTGGAGATGCCTTTTTATGTGACCCCCTACATTCCTACTCCATTGTCTAAGCCCCTCCGCCTTAGGTCACAGCAGGACTCTACTTGAAGGGGGAGGGGTTTGTGGGAACTGTGAAAAGAGGGCGGAAAGGAACACCTTGTCCTCACTTCACCCTCCCCCAAGTCTGGGCAGGAGGCAGGATGCATCTGAGGCTCAGCCCTTCATTTCTGTCTGTCCGTGTTGACCACCCCTCACCCCTCACAAGTGGGCCTTTTTCTGCTGGGCTCTGCTGCTGTATCGTTCAGTCTGTCCTGGAGCCCAGGTGCGGGAAGTCCGTCTTGGTTCTTTGCAGGAAAACTGAGGCCTGGGTAGAAGTGGGACCTGTGCTCCAGGGCTACAGTACCCTCACTGACCTTTTCATCTCATTCCCATGGAAACGTCTCTGCCTCAGTTTCCTCCCTGCTTGCATCCTGGCCCATGTACCATGTCTGCTCCTCTAGCAGCTACCTTGGAGGAAACCAAAAATGCCCCCACGGTGAATCGGGGTCGGGAAGGGTGGCTCAGAGCAGCTGCTCTTCGGAGGAAGCTGACACCCAGGCCAGCCCTTCAGCGACAACTTGTGGCTTTGCACCCAGCCCCCGGGGCCCCGCCCCCCAGACTGCACTGCCAGGACCCTGCTGTTTCTTTTCCCTCTTCTCCTCAGACTGAGGAGAGTCTCTGCTGTCTCCTCTGCTCCTACCTTGGCTCTGTCCTCATTCCTTCATGACCACCCCTCCCTGCCTCTCTCCGGAGCCTCCACTTTATCCAGCTTCAGGGGTCCCGTCCTCGGGAACTCTGGCATGGGGGGTGGGGGGTGGGAGGTGGGGGGTGGTGGTGGGCAGGCCCAGCTCCAAAGCACTCCTAAACCAGGCCTGATCCCCACTCTCTCTGTGGGCTGCTGCGTCAGGGCCAGAGCTGCTGAGACCCCCACACCTCTGGGGTCAACCACGAGGCCCCTGGGATTAAAGGCCAGCGTGGGATGAGGAAATTCTCATTCCCCTGCCTCACCCTGAAACACTTATCCCTCCACCTCTGCCATCAGCACATTCTGTAGCCTCTTGGGTTACCTGGGTGTCCCATTTTCCTCAGGGGGGGATTCCCTGCCAGTTTCAAGGGGAGCTGAAGGCTGTGTTCCCAGAGGCTGAGCTACAGCGGTCGTGGCGGGGGGAGTTTAGGAGATGCAGACAGTCCTGGCCTTGCTTACCAGGGCCTGGACACTAAATCCCTTGTTGATGGCTGCAGCCGCCCCTCCCTGGGGTAAGGTTACGGTTTGCCCCGTCCCCTTGACAGATCATCTCCCTTCCCTACTTCTCCTTATCTCTCTGGAGCCACTTCCTCTGTCCCCCAATGATGCTCTCCCTTCTCCTTTGATCCCCCAAAGACTTGGAATACCCCCCCCCCCCCATTCTCTGAACACATAGGCAGGGGAGGAGAGTGACTGGGAAGGGGCTCAGGGTGGTCAAGACAGGAGAGGGCTGAGGGGCCATGAGGCCTAAGGGCAAAGAGGGGTGGTTGGGTGAGCTTGGAATTGGGCATTTAGTGTAACTGGGGAAGTTGAGGCAGGAGGGGCAGGGTCCGTAGCAGATAATAGAAAATGACTTTTTTCCCTGCCCCCCCCCCCCCGGGGCTGGGGCCACCCTTGTGAGTGACATCTCAGGCTGCGGCCCCACTGTTCTTCTCTGTCAGCAGAAATCTCTCTCTCTTCTGACCCCTCCTGCTGGGGTCTCAGCCAGCCAATCCCTGATCTGGGGGAAGGGGGAGCCAGCCCCCCCACTCCCTCATAAGGACCAGCTGGGGGCTGGGGGGGTGGCCGGCTGCTGCAAGTGAGACCCGGGGTCAGAACTTCGTGGAAGGAGGAAGAATCTGGGGGGGGGCAGGCAAGGAAAAGGAAGGAGCCCAGATCGACAGACAGGTGGACGCGCTGAACAAGTCCCCCCTCCAGTGAGAGGCCCCTAAGAAGGAATACATTGCCCCCTGGCCCCCAGGAAGGGAGCACAATGGAGGCCGCACACTCCAAGTCCACAGAGGAATGTCTGTCCTACTTTGGGGTGAACGAGACCACAGGCCTTACCCCAGACCAAGTAAAGCGGCATCTGGAAAAATACGGCCCCAATGGTAAGTATCCCTCCGAGGAGAGGCTGGCATGGCTGCCCTCCAACCCCCGCTAGTGGGAATGCTTCCTCGGGGGCCTGTCGGGATGAGCAGGACAGTTGCCTGCTTCTTGCAGGAGGAGGAGGATACTAAAGAAAACAGTTTTAAGATCTGGAGTTTGGGGAGGTTTTATGGGGTGACCTTGAACTTCAGATGCCCTTTTGAAAGCCTGATTCTCTTAGCCACAAAGTTCGGGGTGTAGGGACATGAGGCTGGACCCCTACTAAATTTGTCCTTTTCTTCTTTTTCCCTGGGTAGAGCTCCCTGCTGAGGAAGGTAAGTTACCTGAGCCTTGAGCCCTCCTGAATGACACCCCTCTTATGTGCCCTATTCCCGGCTCCCCGCCCTCTCCTTTCCAAGACCCACAGCCCTTACCCAAAGGGCAGATATTCTTCCCCAAAGCTTAGTGTCAGACATCTCCAGATGCTTTTTCCTTGAGACTTCCTGTCCTTGAACAATTGTGACAGATTTGAAGAGTCTTTGGGGGTGTTTTATCTCTTTCTCTCATGTCAAGCTGGGTGCCCATCAACCTAGAGGTCCAGGGCACTCTAGACTCTGGACGCTAACCCTCCAGAGCCACAGACCTTCATCTTTTGGATCTTAACCCCTGGGACTCCTCTTCTTGCCTCTTCCCCAGGCAAGTCCCTGTGGGAGTTGGTGGTAGAGCAGTTTGAAGACCTGCTGGTACGCATCCTTCTGCTGGCCGCCTGCATTTCCTTCGTAAGTGCCGAGGGCAGGGGGACTGTCTGAAGAACGGTGTGGGGCGTGTGATCTGCTTGTGGCTACCTACCTACAATCCTAGATGCCCTCATCTATGCCCTAAGCACCCTATTTTCCATGCCGGGGCTGGGGGTGGGGTGCTGATTTGCTTCCTCCCCGGCAGAGAGGTTTTATTTTAAGCCCTGAGAGTGTTCTCAGCCAAAACACTGAAGCTAAGCCACCCTCCCAGCTTCAAGGGTTTCAAGGGCTCAGGTTACCCCCTAAACACAGGGCTCCCAGCTTCGATGTGGGCTGCAGTGTTCACTGTGGGGGCCACTACCGCTCCCTTCCTGTCCTGGTTGGCCCCCACTTTGCTTCACCAATCCTGCCCTGCCCTCTCTGACTTGTGATGCTGATCGGCCAAAAGAAAGACTTGTTCGGAGATGTGGGGAAGGTGCTGCTGGTACCGCAGTACCTGCCCGTGTGCCGTCCAGCCCCTCCAACCCTCCACACCCCACCCCTCAACTGTCCCCAGCCTCTACCACATCCCACTTCCATTAGGGGCTGGCACTTGGTGCCTGCTTCTCTGACCCAGCCTGCTTCATCCTTACCTCTCGGTGTCTCCAGCCCCCTCAGAGCCTTAGCTATCCCTTCTCCTTGTTACATCTCCAGTGTTCACAGCCCCTGCTGCTGGCTCCTGTCACCCACTGTCCCAGCAGTCCGTCTTATATTTTAGAGTTTCTTTAGCATCTTAGCTGGAAAATAAGGCCTAGGAGGCAAAACACGTCAAGCATCCATGGAGGCCCCGTGCACCCTGGGCCTAAGCTGGCAGCCTCCCTTCTCTCTCCTCAGATTTGCTCCTTGACATTTGCCTGTGCCTGCTGCCTGGCAGTGGCAACAGCTGGGGTGGGGTGGGTGCTGGAGGCCTGTAACCCTACTCCCCTCCTGTTCTCTCATGAAATTGGAGCTTCCATGCCTTGGCGGGAAGGGAGGGCTGTGGGTGGGCTGGGCCCTTGGAGGACCATAGGGATTTTCCTACTGGGCTTGGGTCCCTGTGGGATGGATGTGGCTGTAGGGGTAGTTGACCCTGGATGTCCTGGCAAGGTTTGCTTACAAGCCAGCGGTTTGGTCAGGGATACCTGAAGGCATTCCCAGTTAATCCCCACGCATGTGTGTCTGCACGGCGGCGTATCTGCACAGCATCACAAGGGGGGCTGTGTGTGGGGGTGCTTGGAGCTCTGCAGTGTGGAGAGCCTCACACTCCTACACACTGTCTGACCTCTGCAGTGGTCTTCTAAAGCCTTCCCGTTCCCTTCTTCAGTCGTGGGGGGCCTTGTCAGCACCTGTTAACTCTCCCTTCCCCTCTCAGGTGCTGGCCTGGTTTGAGGAAGGCGAGGAAACTGTCACCGCCTTTGTGGAGCCTTTTGTCATTCTCTTGATCCTCATTGCCAACGCCATTGTCGGGGTTTGGCAGGTTAGTGTTGACCCCTTCTCCCCACTTGGGTCTCAACACTGGGCAAGGGGCCAGGCCTCCTTCCAGTTTCCTCCTCCTCCATCATTTCCTCCAGCTTTGCCCGCTCCTCTGGTCTTCTCATTCAGTTGGGACTGGGAGGGAGTGTTAGAAAAAGCTGGGAAAACTCACATGCTTACTGTGTGACCCTGAGGAAATTCTCCATTCCCTAAGCCTGTCTCCTCACCTGAAAATAGGGCTAGTAAGCTAGGTGTGCTGGCACACGCCTACAGCACTCCAGAGGCCCAGTCAGGAGACTCGAGGTCTGGGCGAGCCTGGACTACAATGTGAAATTCTGTCTTTAAAAAAAAAAAGCTATGCAAGGATGAGCACACTCACAATCCCACTACGCGGAGGAAGGAAAGGGGTCGACGTCAGGTGTGGTGACACACACTTTCAGACCCACAGTTGCAGGGGCGGAGGCAGGTGGGTCTCTGTGAGTTTGAAGCTAGCCTGGCTACAGAGAGGATTCCAGGCCAGGCAGGGCTCCATAGTGAGCTCCTGGGTTTTTTGTATTGTTTTTTAAAAAAATGAAAGAAAGAAAGAAATAGAACAAGAAAAGAAAAGAAAAACAAGACCGATAACTGTGTTCCTCAGGCCTGATACAGTTGAAAAGAACCTGAAAGTCCATGCATGGCACATAGTAGGCACTCAATAAGTACTAGTCTGATTTCCTTCTTCCCCTGACATTACCAGTTTACTTTCCTTGCCCCTTGCTTTCTGGTTTTTGTTTGTTTTGTTTTTACTTTTTAAATTCCTTTCCTCTTGGTCCAAACCCTTCCTTCTCGTTTTTAGCCACTGGGGATATTTTGTACAACAAATGCACCCCTGCTGCGGTGTGGGGTTCTGTCCACCTCGTGTGCCAGCCTTTTCCGAAATGTCCTTCTCTCTGCTAGGGTCCCGATTGATCCCTGATTGATCCCTGTTCCTCCCTCTGCATGTCCCTCAGCCTTCCTGCATGTACTCAGACCAGCCTCCTGCGGGTCCAGGACTTCCTCCCTCTCGGACTTCACGCTGGTCTGCTCTCTTCCTCAGGAACGGAATGCAGAGAACGCCATCGAGGCCCTGAAAGAATATGAACCCGAGATGGGGAAGGTCTATCGGGCTGACAGAAAGTCAGTGCAAAGGATCAAGGCCAGGGACATCGTCCCTGGGGATATTGTGGAGGTGGCTGGTAAGTGCTGGGATGGATGGTCTAGGAGGGAAACCTTGGGTCTGAGGCCAAGAAGAGAGCCGGGGGCCTGCCAGCCCTGTTTCTGTATCTGTGAGGATGGTGGCGTCTTTGCTTCTCCTTCCCAGACTCCTCAGGGGTCACTCCAGGACATTCAGGCCACAGCACCCCTCCCCACTAGAGTCTCAATAGGAACAGCTAGTCCTGTCCCTCAGGCAGTAGACAGACCCCCTGTCCCCCCTCCTGTCAGCCAACACTTGCAAGCAACAGGTGGAAGCCAGTTCCTGCCAATGGCCTCATCTCCACCCCTTCCCGATCCTGGCTCCCCTCTCCTTCCACCCACCACAAGCTTGGTCAGCTTTCAGTCTTGACCCCTCTGTGCCCTTGAGGCCTCTCAAAGGGGAAGGAATGAGAGTAGAAGGGAGTAGGGGTGGGGTGGGAGGGGGACTGATGACTACCCCCACCCCCCACCACCATGTAAGGGTAACTCCTAGTGCTCTACGAGCTAGGAGCACGGGACCTGAGAGGAGGCGCTCAAGGAGGGCCCTGCCCCCTCAGGGACACTTAATGCCGGCTCGGGGAGGGGTGGGGCTGGGTAGCTAAGATTACTGGGATTCTGCCCCCTTCAGCGCTTTTTATATTTGCCCTGAGCAGGCCTTTCCACCACTTTAGGTACCTAGTTTGGGGAATGTATATTTCTAAGCTTCCTTCCCTCAAACCATGTCACCGTCTATACCATGTCACCACCAGGAGAAGCATGGGGTGGAAAGTTGGTGGGCTGAAGGCCCCCAGCTCCATCACAGGGCAGCCCTGCTATGGTGACAGTTTGGGGTCAGTGCCATGAATGTCTATAAATACCACTTGGGCTTTGGTGACAAGGGTGTCTGCCTGACTCCATTGCTGACCTCCCTCTCTCCCCCGGCTTCCTCTGGCACTGGAGGAGGGACCTTAGAACCAGGAGAAAGGGAAGCAAGTGAGCTTCATCCCAGTTCCACCCGTGGGACCAAGGTGGCTTTAGGCGGAGGCCTGAGGAGGGGTGTGTGTCCCCCCAAAGATCCCGAGTCTGGCAGTGTCTTCCTCAGCCCCTGCCAAGGTGCTTCCACAGTCCGGCCTCCCACTTCCCCCCCGTGAAGACCTGAGCCACAGTCAGGAAGGCTCCTGCACACTTCCTTCTGTGCGTCCTGCTCAGCGCCATGCTCCACTTTCTCTCTCGCTTGGCCTGGATTTTCTCAGCACCCACCTTGTTCTCCGATCCTCCGTGTCACCCTGTTTTTTCTGCGTTACGTCATTACATTTCCTTCTTTCCCTTTCTCTCGTTTCCCTTTCTCAGTTTTCGCTGGCTGGTCCCCAGCTTTCCTTTCAGTTACATTCAGAATACATTTAATGAGCACACACCACACTCCAGGGATCTGTGAGCTTCCCTTCTCAGGCTTGCAGCCAGTGGGAAGAGAAGCATTCCGTGGGGGACAACAGGATAGTATCTCTGGGGTGGGGATGAACTGGGACTCTTGTGCTGAAGGCCTGTGAATGGCTGGATGCTGTAGGGTTTGAAGGATGATGGTGTGAGGGAGGCAGAGATCGGGAAGAAAGAAAGCTCCATTCCCAGCTGAACTCACTCCTTTCTCTACAGTGGGGGACAAAGTCCCGGCCGACATCCGCATCCTCTCCATCAAATCCACCACTCTCCGGGTTGACCAGTCCATCTTGACAGGTAGGCTGGCTCAGGGAGGAGGGCGTAGTGCGGGAGGAGCTAGGTAGACAGAAAAGGTTTAGGTGGATGAAGCGGGACACCCCACAGTAGGACCTCTTTAGCTCTGAGGTAGCATCCTTGGTGTGGTTCAGCCTTCATTCTGTCACAAGGGGCATGGGAGAGGATGTTTGTGACCATTTTCTATATAGTCTTTGCCCTGCACCTTCTATGTGGACATAAGAACTCACCTCCGCCGCCGGGCAGTGGTGGCGCACGCCTGTAATCCCAGCACTTGGGAGGCAGAGGCAGGAGGATCTCTGTGAGTTTGAGACCAGCCTGGTCTACAGAGCTAGTCCAGGAAAGGCTCCAAAGCTACAGAGAAACCCTGTCTCGAAAAACCAAAAAAAAAAAAAAAAGAACTCACCTCCATCACAAATTGTCCTGTCCTCTCCAACATCCCGAAAAGTCCTCAAATGAGGGATTCTAGGATAGGGTGGGGACTTTGGACACACTTTAAACTCTGGGAAACAGTGTAAACTGGGCCCACAGCAGGAGGACCTGAGCCTCTGTCCTTGGTGGGGAGGCCACACTGGAAGTCTCCCAGGAGTGTGCTATGCAGCTGACAGATGCTTCACGTCCACGGACTTATTTGATTTTCACCAGGACACGAGGAGCAAATGGAAGTTAAGCGATCAAAGTCACACATTAGGCTTGGTCAGTGTCCTTTACCTCTAAGGCAATGGACTTCCTACTTGTCCCAGTCACCTTCCTCCAGAGGCAAGACTGCCGGAGTGTTGGCTTTGCTGATTGCAAAGTGTCAGAATGTTAGGGACAGAGACATGCCGTCGCCTGAAAACTCTTTGGTCCTTTCTCCACAGGAGAGTCTGTATCTGTCATCAAGCACACAGACCCTGTCCCTGACCCCCGAGCCGTCAACCAGGACAAGAAGAACATGCTCTTCTCAGTAAGCAGTCACATGACCAGGCAGAGGAGCTGGGTGTGGAGGGGAGCATGGCAGTGGAAGAAGAGATGAGGCCCCTGGCCTGTGGCATGAGGCCTACCACTTGCCTGACCCTCTCTTTCCTCACCTTCCCAGGGTACCAACATTGCAGCCGGCAAGGCCGTGGGCATCGTGGCCACCACTGGTGTGAGCACTGAGATTGGCAAGATCCGAGACCAAATGGCTGCCACTGAGCAGGACAAGACCCCACTGCAGCAGAAACTTGATGAGTTTGGGGAGCAGCTGTCCAAGGTCATCTCCCTCATCTGTGTGGCTGTCTGGCTTATCAACATTGGGCATTTCAACGACCCTGTCCATGGGGGCTCCTGGTTCCGGGGGGCCATTTACTACTTCAAGATTGCTGTGGCCTTGGCTGTGGCAGCCATCCCAGAAGGTGAGACAACCATCCCTTGGTCATCAGCTCTCTCCTTGGCAAAAATAGCTCCAGATAAAGTAACCGTGACAGGTCCCGTGGAGGTCCTGGCAGCTTTGGTGGCTGTTATGTAGCAACCACACTAGGTCTCCCTTCTCCTGGTTTCTTCGCTCACACCATCTCCACCCCCTTAGGGCTGCCTGCTGTCATCACCACCTGCTTGGCCTTGGGTACCCGCCGGATGGCAAAGAAGAACGCCATCGTGAGGAGCTTGCCCTCTGTGGAGACCCTGGGCTGCACCTCTGTCATCTGTTCCGACAAAACAGGGACTCTCACCACCAACCAGATGTCGGTTTGCAAGGTCAGGAGAAGCATGGGGGGGCGGTGACATGAGCCCTCTGAAGATGGGCTTCTGTGTTAGTGGCTTCTCAGTGTGGCCTGGGAAATACTCAAGGGTAGATTAAGTGCCACCCTTAGATCAAGGAAAGGGCCGTATTAGTTTGTTTTCTGTTCCTTTTTATAAAACTCTGACTAAAACCAGCCTGGGGAGGAGAGGGTTTATTTGGCTTATGTGTCCCAATCACAGTCCATCACTGAGGGAAGTCAGGGCCGGAACTCAAGCAGGAGCAGAAGCCGGAACCATGGAGGAAGCTGCTTACTGGCTTGCTTTCTGTTGCTGTGATCAACACCATGACCAGAGGCTGGAGAGATGGCTCAGAGGTTAAGAGCACTGGCTGCTCTTCTAGAGGTCCTGAGTTCAATACCCAGTAACCACATGGTGGCTCACAACCATCTGTAGTGAGATCTGGTGCCCTCTTCTGGCCTGCAGGGATACATGCAGGCAGAACATTGTATACACAATAAATAAATCTTTAAAAAAAAAAAAAAAGCCATGACCAAAAGCAGCTCTGGGAGGAGATGCTTTATTTCATCTTATAGCTTACAGTCCATCGTTGAGGGAAGCCAAGGCAGAAGCTCAAGCTAGGAGCTTAAAACAAGCCCCATGGAGGAACAGAGGAGTGTTGCTCACTGGCTCGCTCCCTGTGACTTGTTCAGTCTGCTTTCCTAAACACCCCAGGATCACCTGCCTGTGGTGGGCTGGGCCTTTCCACATCAGTCATGATCAAGAAAATGTCCCGACAGGCTAATCTGATGGAGGCAGATTCTCAGTGGAGTTTCTCTCTTCCTAGGTAATTTGTGTCAGGTCAACAACAACAGCCACCCCGAGCCTTGTCCCTGTCCTGTGTGTCTCTCTGATCCTCTACACTAGCCCATTCAGGGACCTCCTCTTTAACCCCACTTTTCTAGCAAGTCAACTGAGGCTTAGGGAGATTTAGGGGTTCACTGAAAGATACAAAATTTATAAATAGCAGAGCCGGGCATAATGGTTCCTGCCTGTTATCCTTGTACTCAAGAGGTAAAGGCAGGGGCATTGTGAATGTGAGGACTGCCTTAGCTATGTGCTTAAAGGCTCGATAGGCCCTGCCTCCTGTATCTAGAGTCTCAACTACTTGGGAGGGTGGGGTACAAGGAACACTTTCACTGAAGAGTTCAAGGCCAGCCTAGCAACAGTGACATTTTGTATCAAAAAAAAAAAAAAAAAAAAAAAAAAGCAGCAGAATTGAGTTCCAAACCTAAGTACTTGTGGCTCAGTAGTTTCTGTTTGTGCAAGCCCATACCCCTAGAGTGACCACTTCATGACAAGGCCAGCAAGCCTGGCATAGGTCCTAAGCAGCATTTCTTTAAAAAATTTAAAAGTATTTATTTATTTCAGAAAGAGTGTATGTTATTCTTTTTCTTCTTTCACCACGTATGTTTCGGGGATTGAACTCAGATCATCAAGCTTGGTGGCAAGTGCCTTTACCCACTGAGCCATTTCACTGACCCCTAAACAGCCAGCCAGCCCTTTTCCCTTTTCAAGACAGTCTCTTTACATAGCCTTGACTGGCCTGGAACTTGCTATGTGGTCCCAGCTGGCCTCGAACTCACAGAGCTTCCTGCCTCTACCTCCTGAGTGCTAAGACTAAAGGTGTGCACCACCACACCTACCCAGTATTCTTTTTAAAAAACAAAAATAGATAAGGTTATAAAATAAGCCATTGATTGAAATACAGCTCTCAAAAAAAATTTTAAAGCAAATGTGTAATTCAGCAACATCTGCTTTATTATTCAGAATAAGCTCCAGCAGTGGGTACAGTGTCCAAGAGCTGCCGAGTGTGAGGTGCTCTGGAAAGCAGGGTGACAGACAGGCATCCGTGGTCCTGTCCTACAAAGCCACAGCTTGGTTTAGAGGTTTTTGTGTTTTTTTGTCAGGGTTTTTCCAGGCTTGTCTTGAACTGTCGGCCTCAAATGATCCTCCCACGTTTGGTCCCCAATAGCTGGGCCTACGGGTCTGTGCCACCCCACTCAACCCAAAGCCCCAGGTGGTGCTAATTCTGATGTGATCCATCCACTGTGTTCATAACTGGAAGACAATGCTTCATGTCAGAAACAAATAAGAGATTTGAATTTTTTTCTTTGTCATCTAAGAATATCAGCCTCTCTCTTTCTCTCTCTTCCCGGGGTAGGATCTCATGTAACCCAGGCTGAGGCTGGCATTGAACTCCTGATTCTCCTGCCTCCCTCCAACTCTCAAGAGCCTGGATTGCAGGCTGATGCTACCACGCTTAGCTTCATGGGCTCTTTTAGGTGTTAGCCGTTGATGCCCCACATGCCCTAAACAGAGTTCTGTGGAATATTGTGCCTTTGACATAAAAATGGCTTTTCTGTAGGGCTGAGGACATAGTTCAGTGAAGAGTGCTAGCCTAGCATGCACAGGCCTGTCTTCTAGCCCCAGCACATAGGGATGAATGAATGAATGAATGAATGAGTAAATGGATGAAAGCCTGGTGTAAACAATCAGGCCTGACACAGGAGGATTGCCAGGAGTTTAAGGCCAGCCTTGTGAGTTCCAGGAGAGCCTGGGCCATAGAGTGAGATCTTGTTTCAGAAAGTAAATGAACACTGGGCAGTGGTGGCACACGCCTTTAATTCCAGCACTTGGGAGGCAGAAGCAGGCGGATCTCTGAGTTCTGAGTTTGAGGCCAGCCTGGGCTACAGAGTGGGGACAGCCAGAGCTACACTGAGATACTTTGTCTTGAAACTGCCCCTGCCAAAAAAATTAAATGAACAAAAATAAGTAAATAAATAAAATTTTAAAAATGGTTCTCTGAAGAACAAAGAGTTTGTAGTAGGATCAAGATGAAGTGAACATGCTGGGTGGTGGTGGTGCACACCTTTAATCCCAGCACTCTGGAGGCAGAGGCAGGTGGATCTCTGAGTTCGAGGCCAGCCTGGTCTACAGAATGAATTCCAGGACAGCCAGGGCTACACAGAGAAACCCTGTCTTGAAGAACCAAAAAGAAAGAAAAAACCAAAAAGATGAAGTGGACAGCGTGGGCAGAGTGAGTTGCTATCCTGAGCATCATGCCCTCTACCTATCTCTAACACATGGGCTTCACAGCCAGAACGCAGGCTTGTAGGAGGTGGCTCTTGCTCCCCTATAAAAATGAATTAAGGACAATGCCGTAGGAAAAGGACTCACATTTTCAGCTCTTCCTGCAGGAAGCTCCAGCATCAGCACTGGAGCTGTAGATGGAGCTGCTGCTCACTTGCAGTACCCCAAGCTGGGGTACACTTGGCCCCAGTCTCCATCACATCCTGTTGTACACATCTATGAACTGATCTGGAGAAGGCCTAGCATAGCCCTTGGTAACTGGATTTTAAGGCCTCTGACAAGGAACATGGAGAATTCTTGCAAAACCCTGGAGTGACAGGGAGCAGTACAGGTCAAGGAGGAGAGAATTGGGGGGAAATGCTGGGAAATTTGCTTAGTCTGAACTTCAGGATGCCTGCGCTCAGGGATGGGGATGTGAAATATCTGTGTGGCCCTTCTCCCCTGCAGATGTTCATCATTGACAAGGTGGATGGGGATGTCTGCTCACTGAATGAGTTCTCCATCACCGGCTCCACCTATGCGCCCGAGGGAGAGGTGTAAGTCATCCAGGAGTGTCCTCAGGGCTGTGTGCAGACCCCCCACCTCCTTTACTTGGGATGTCCTCCTACTTCCCCTTCCATCTTCTCTCCCACCCGACCCTCCACCTCCGAGTTCATTACTGTCTCCTCTCGCTCCCGATGCCCGTCTGCTTCTCTGTGCTCTCTACATCTCATGCTCTGTTCTCCTCCATATCTCTCCTGTCTTCCTTCCCACCTTGCTGCCAGCTTGAAGAATGATAAGCCAATCCGAGCAGGGCAGTATGATGGGCTGGTGGAGCTGGCCACCATCTGTGCCCTCTGCAATGACTCCTCCTTGGACTTTAATGAGGTAACCTTCCACCCCCAAAGCTCCCCCTTCCGTTCCCGCAGCTCGGAGTCTGTGCCTCCTGGGCGTTCCAGGAGGAAGGGGTCTTAGGGAGCAAACATAAATGCAAGGGGAGTGCTTAGCTTCTTCTTGTCCCATCCAGATGAAGATGGGTGTGTTGGGTGAGGACAGGAGATCCGGGCACACACTTCCTCTCCCTCCTCTGTCCATTTCAGACCAAAGGTGTCTATGAGAAGGTGGGCGAGGCCACGGAGACAGCCCTCACCACCTTGGTGGAGAAGATGAATGTGTTCAACACTGAAGTGAGGAGCCTCTCTAAAGTGGAGAGGGCTAACGCCTGCAACTCGGTGAGTCAGGGCGCCCTCCATAGGCCTAGACCCAAGATCCAGGCAGACCCAGACAGACAAAGCCTTGTGTCTATGCTGGAACCCCAACTAGGTAGGCAGTGGCTTCATCCACAGCTTTTCCAAGCCAGGCTGAGCTCTGGTGAAACTCCTTTTCCCTATAGTGATATGGCTCAATACCCTGGAAGGTCACTTCCTCTTGTTGTGACCCAGAGTTGGACAGAGCTGGACGAAAACCATGGTGCCGCCTGCTGGGTTGGCCCTGAGTTCAGCCACAGCACCTTGGTTTCCATCAGCTCTCAGGTCTTTGGTGTGGTCTGGGTTGTGCAGCCATCGATCCCACAAGGTGAGGTCTTCTCCAGGGCACATACCAGTGCTACCACTCACTGAACTCCAGCTGTGAACGCTTGCTGGTTTCTGAGTATCATGTTACTTACAGCTCTCTTTCTTGACATCCTCCAGCCTCAGTCTCCCAAGTGTTGGCATTAACAGTGTGCACCACCGTGGCTGGCTTTCCTCTGTCTCTTCCTATACTTCTTCATTGGTACTAGGAAATGGAACGCAGAACTTATATGTACTAGGCACATTTCTTTCCTTTTTTAAAGAAAATATTACTTCTGTAAATTTTTCCTTTCTTGTACGTGCAAGATACACACTGCTGCTTTTTTTTTTATTATTATTATTTCTTTGTGTGGTGAAGATGTATGATATGTCGTGGGGAGCTGTGTGTACTATGGTGTGTATGTGGAGGTCAGAGAACTTTTGGGAGTTGGTTCTTGTCTTTCACCATGGGTTCTGGAATCAAACTCAGGCTTGTGTGGCCATCAGGCTTGTGTGGCCATCAGGCTTGTGTGGCAAGTGCTTTTACCCACTGAGCCCTCTCTGCTCTGCTTTATTTAATGTAACAAACAAGCGGAGTTTGAGGCTTCACAACTCTGGGCAAATGCCTCCACCGCCACCTCCCTAGCTCTTGTTATTTTTATTTGGGTCTGTGGATGGTTTGTTTATTTGTATATGGTGCTGGGATTGAGCCCCACGCCTCTCACATGCTAGGTTGATGCTTTGCCACCAAGTAAAGCCTTAGCCCCATCTGTGATGTAGTTGGTAAATAAAGGCTAATTATTATTTATTATTATTATTATTATTATTATTATTATTATTATTATTTTCATTTTGTTTTGGTTTGAGATAAAGCCTTGCTGCACAGCCCAGATTGGTCTTAAGCTCACGCCAGTACTCCAGCTTTAGTCTGCAAGTGCTGGGATTATAGGCATAACTCATCATGCTTGGCCATGGCTCTCATTCATTTTTCATTGTGTGCTAGGGAAGCAGAGGCAGGAGAATTACTGTAAGTTCAACACCAACTGGGACTATAGTGAGAGACCCTGTCTCAAAGAGTCTTGGTCAGACTGGCTCTGTTCCCCACTGACACCACATTGGACGGTGCAGGCTACATGTCTTCGGTTACTGAATGTGCTGTTGGGTAGCAGCAATGCAAGGCCACTTGGTTTCTCTCGTGCTTTAAACTGGACACTTGAACTTGGGGAGTGGCTCGGTGGTAGAACACTTGCCTAGAATGTGTGAGCCATGAGGTCTGTCCTCGGTACTACAAAACTGAAAATCAAACAGCCCACGGTGGAAATGGTATGCACCAGCCCTGGAGTTTCTGCATTTGTCTTGTGGGTAACGGGCTTTACCTTAGACTCAGCCTCAGCACGGGGTCTACTCTGACATCCAGATCCTTTCAGACTGCTTTAAAGGGATCTGGTCTTTACCTCCCAGGTGATCCGTCAACTAATGAAGAAGGAATTCACCCTGGAATTCTCCCGAGACAGAAAGTCTATGTCTGTCTACTGTTCCCCAGCTAAGTCGTCTCGGGCTGCTGTAGGAAACAAGATGTTTGTCAAGGTCAGAAGCCTTCTCTCTCTAATATTGGGGCCCTTTCCAGTGCCTGCCCTTGGTATCCTGGAAGGCCGGCAAGAGTCTCTGAATGCCGTTCTGGTTTTCTAGGGTGCCCCTGAGGGGGTCATCGACCGCTGTAATTACGTACGTGTCGGCACAACCCGTGTGCCACTGACAGGCCCCGTGAAGGAAAAGATCATGTCAGTGATCAAGGAGTGGGGCACTGGTCGGGACACCCTACGATGCCTGGCCCTGGCCACCCGGGACACACCCCCCAAACGAGAGGAGATGGTTCTGGATGACTCAGCCAAGTTCATGGAGTATGAGGTGAGCCAGCGAAGGCCTCCTTCTGTTAACCCAGCCCTCAGGAGAATCGGGTAGGCCGGCCTCAAGTACACAGGCAAGACCCTGTTTCAAAAAACAACCACAAAAACAAAAGCCAAGGGAAGATGATTTAGTCCAGTACTGCTTTGCGTGTGGTGCTGGGGCTGGAACCTGGGGACAGGCAGGTGTGTGATGCCCGAGCTGCACCTACAGCCACCATCTACATTAACTGTGCTCTGGGGACTGGTGATGTTGCATTCCAGAAGGGAATCCTTGTCACCCAGTGCAGTGTCTGAGCTTGTTTTGAGGCGACTGATGTACTTCCTGATACAGGCTTCCCGCTTGCTGTGGGCTCTGAGCAGCCCCAAAAGCTCACTGCCTGCTTTATGGGGGCAGATTATGGCCTGCTAGGTGACAGGATGTCCTCAGAGGGATGGGCTAGTGACAGGTCTGCTAAGGAGACATTACCATGCTAACATGTAGCTTTTCTTTTCTTCTTAGTTTTACTTATTTTTTCTTGTTGTTGTTGAGATGGTCTTGTTAGGTAGCCGGGGCTGGCCCTGAACTCACACTCATGATCTTCTCTTTACCTCCTGAGGGCTGGAGTCCCAGGTGTACCCACCACACCCAGCTTCAGCTCTCCTTTTTGCAGCAGGCCTCGGCACTGCAGAGTACGCAGGCATTATAAGGAATGAGAAATGTTTCCTGCCCGTGCTTCCTGTGTAGATGTCTAACACCAGGCCCCACGGCAGCATGCTCCAGCCTCCCCAGCATCACCGCCCATCTTCCTCCTGTTTGTACCAGATCACTCCTTAACCGGTCGCCACCCATGTCTTTTTTTCCAGATGGACCTGACATTTGTTGGTGTTGTGGGCATGTTGGATCCACCCCGCAAGGAGGTCACAGGCTCCATCCAGCTGTGCCGTGATGCTGGGATCCGAGTGATCATGATCACTGGGGACAACAAGGGTACAGCCATTGCTATCTGCCGACGAATTGGCATCTTTTCGGAGAATGAGGAGGTGACAGATCGTGCCTACACTGGCCGTGAGTTTGATGATCTGCCCCTGGCTGAGCAGCGGGAAGCCTGCAGACGCGCCTGCTGCTTCGCCCGTGTGGAGCCCTCACACAAGTCCAAGATTGTGGAGTACCTGCAGTCGTATGATGAGATCACAGCCATGGTGAGCAGCTCCAGAGGGCTGCCTGGGTCAAGGCTCTGAGTGTCCCCATGCATGCTCAGAGGCCCCAGTGACATGCACAGAGGAGAGGGAGTCAGTTTCTGCCTGGAGTCTGAGGGAAGGGCATCAGGTGTCTGGAACTTTGTCTTCTCACTTTCTCCTTCTGCCTTCAGACAGGGGATGGTGTCAATGATGCCCCTGCCCTGAAGAAGGCCGAGATTGGCATTGCCATGGGATCTGGTACTGCGGTGGCTAAGACAGCCTCTGAGATGGTACTAGCTGATGACAACTTCTCCACTATTGTGGCTGCTGTGGAGGAGGGCCGAGCCATCTACAACAACATGAAGCAGTTCATCCGCTACCTCATTTCCTCCAACGTGGGCGAGGTGGTCTGGTGAGCAGCCAGGGCGGGCATCCAGAAAAAAAAAAAAAAAAAAAAAACCAGGGCTGAAAGGGGTGACCATGGGACTTGGGACAGGATCAGTGTATGGTCTCCTTCCTTTGGCAGTATCTTCCTGACAGCTGCCTTGGGGCTGCCCGAGGCCCTGATCCCTGTGCAGCTGCTATGGGTCAACTTGGTGACCGATGGGCTCCCTGCTACGGCTCTGGGATTCAACCCACCTGACCTGGACATCATGGACCGTCCCCCCAGGAGTCCCAAGGAGCCTCTCATCAGCGGCTGGCTCTTTTTCCGCTACATGGCAATTGGGGGTGAGCAGGAAGGGACTCAACAACCCTCCGAGCCCCTGGGACTGACCTTGTCCCTGATGCTAATCTCTCCCAAGTCAAGCTGCCCAAAGGCACCTCTTCCTCAACCAGCTGTCTCCAGCTGTGGAAGGCCCTCCTGATACCTTTTATCTCCTCAGCCCTGACCTGAACTCCTTTTCTCCCCTCCACAGGCTACGTGGGTGCAGCCACTGTGGGAGCAGCTGCCTGGTGGTTCTTGTATGCAGAAGATGGGCCTCATGTCAGCTACCACCAGCTGGTAGGAGGATGGGGGTGGTGGGCACTGGGAGGCATCTTGAAGGCTTTTGTGGATCTCAGACTGCTGTCTCTTCTTTTATAGACCCACTTTATGCAGTGCACCGAGCACAACCCTGAATTTGATGGCCTGGACTGTGAGGTCTTTGAAGCCCCTGAGCCCATGACTATGGCCTTGTCTGTGTTGGTGACCATTGAGATGTGCAATGCTCTCAATAGGTAGGTCCTTTCCACTTGGGTGGGCCTGATGTGCCTTCTTGAGCCTGTTCTCTTGCCCTCCGCCTCTCCTCCCGCTACTCTGCCTCACCACATCTTTCTGTGTATCCCTATCCCTCCATCTGCCTGGCCTTTGCCACAGCCTGTCTGAGAACCAGTCTCTACTACGGATGCCGCCCTGGGTGAACATCTGGCTGCTGGGTTCCATCTGCCTGTCCATGTCCCTCCACTTCCTCATCCTCTATGTTGACCCCCTGCCGGTGAGCCTTCTGCTGTCCCCTCTCCCCGACTCCAGGGAGTCAGTCCACGTCTGGGGCCATAGGGTGCTCACAGAGGAGGGTAGTTCGCAGCACCCTGGTCCTTCTTTTCTTCCTGAGAAAACACTTTGTCTTTCCTGATGGCTGCTGTCTCCACCCCAGATGATCTTCAAGCTCCGGGCCCTGGACTTTACCCAGTGGCTCATGGTCCTCAAGATCTCACTCCCGGTCATTGGCCTAGACGAGCTTCTCAAGTTCATTGCTCGGAACTATCTGGAGGGTAAGGGACATCCCTCTTCCCTAGTACTCAGTCCTGAGCACAGCCCCCGCCCTCTGCGCCGCGAATCCGTGCCACACCTCACTCCCCTCTTCCTTTGCAGGTGGGTAAGTTCCTTTTGGCCCTGGCAGGACCAGTGTCCCCAGGGAGGGCAGCCCAAGCCCTGTCCCCACTCCAGTCATGACTGGTGGGATTTTCCCCCAGCCTACTCAGCCCTGTGGCCCTGTGGGCCTCCTTCCCCCTTGATAACGGCCTCTCTCTGTCCTCTCTGGCCATAGGATAACCGTCCCCCTCCTCCATGTCTTTGAACGTGTCACAGGTATTTCCCTACACACCTTGCCCCAGCTGCTGTACCCTGCCGCTCGCCCACCAGCCCACGCGCACCCCTGCGGTCACTTGCGCTCGCAGCTCTCCCTGGAGCCGCCGCTGCTGCTGCCCGCTTCCACATGAGGGCCGTGCCCTTCCTGTGGGCACTGGCAGCTGTGAGGCTGCGTCCTGGCCTTCCAGTCTGCTGGGCTGCGCTGCGTCGCGCTGGCTGTCTCTGCTGCTGGGGCTGTGGTGGCTGGGGGCGGGCTGGGGTCTGGCACACCGCAGGTGAGTAGGGAAGGGGGCCACAGGCCCCTCCAGGTGAGAGTGACGGAGATGCACGAGGAGATGCAGCTCTCCCTCCTGTGCCCACCTGCTCTACCCGCCTCCTTTCTTCTTCCAGATCCAGAAGATGAAAGAAGGAAGTAACCAGCCCTTTCGCCCTGTCTTCCCCACCCTAACAGCACCGCATCTTCAGCCAGAGCTGAGACACAGACCCTTCTTCTCCCCCAATTCTGTTTATAAACAAAGTTCCCTGCCCCTCTGCCCCCTTCAGCAACCTGCCCTCCCTCTGAACCTTGTAAATCCCCTTCCCAATCTCGCGGGGCTGGCGGGGACAAGGCGACTGACTGAGCTGAGCTGCTTATTTATTGAAAATAAATGACAGAAAAGTCTGGCCTGGCCTCCATATATCTTGAGGCCTATTTCTGGTGCCTGTGGACAAATACCTTAGTGTCATACAGTCTAGAAAGCAGCTGCGTGTCCTGGGGCCTATGAGGAAACCACTGATGCCAACAGCTTCTCGCCACAAGCTGGACGTGCCTCAGAGGGGGACTGGCTGCTGGCTAGAGGTGGCAGGGCAGAAGGGCAGGGTCCATGAGGCAGCATGGCAGCCTGGGAGCCACAGGGCTCAGCCTGTACTTTGGTTCTGGAAGGAGGCTGGGACCCTCCTCCAGGCATCATCCCTGAGAAAAGGCCCAGCCACCCTGGGTGGGAGCAGGGGCCCTGGTGACACTACCATCCAGGTTTGGAGTGGGTGGGCTCCATTCTGAGACCTGCAGTCCGTGTCTCACAGTTCTGGTAGAGAAAGGGGTGGCTTCCCCAGCAGGGAAGCCTCTCGCCTGGCCCCTCAGGAGTCCTTGATGTCCTTGATGTCCCTGAGGGGTGCCTCATCCAGGATGCTGCGCACTTGCTCCAGAGTCTCTGCTTGGCGAATCCGCTCCAGGCGTACCTGTGTGGTTGGGTGGGAGATATGGAAAGTCCTGCTGAGGAAACAGCCCCTGCCTGAGCAGCCAGCCTCTTGGGTCAGCTCTGCAGAGGCAATCTGTGTTCAGATGGGGTCGAGGGAAGGAATAGGTCCCAGGAGCTTGGCCTGAGGAAGTCTGGGTGTTGCTGGCCATTGATGGGGCTGACAGCATGAAGCTGGCATGCAGCTGAGGTGTGCAAGAGAACGTCCATGTTTCTGGGCAATAGCTCAGGAGGAAAGACCATGCCAGGCCTAGAAAAAGGACCTTTCCTAATTGGGGGCTACCTCTGTGAGACCCAGGACAAGTCACTCAGAGCCATCATACCTGTAGGGCCTGGGACAGCCGAACGAAGTCCCTCTGCACCTGTTCACTGGTCTCCAGCTCGGCCTGCAGCCGCAGTGCCTTGGCCCTCTGTTCCGAGAGGAGGTCTGTGAGCTGGGCCTGCAGGGACAAGATGTGGAGCTGGGGCCTGACTCATCTTTGGCTAGGTGAGAGGGTGGGTGGCCAGAGTCATGGGATGACCCGCATTGGTGTCCCTTCAATACCACCAGACTCTGGCTTCCTTTGGTTCAAGCCAGGTGGCTGATGCAGGGCTTCCTGCTACCTGGTCTGAGGGAGACAGGAAGGGTGTGAGGTGGGACATAACCACACAGGTGTGTTACCCACGCCATGCCACCGGGTGCCACTCACCTTGCATTGCTCTTGCTGGACTCGCTCTGTCTCTATCCTCAGGCTACACAGGGAGGCTGGGAAGTCAAGGAGCAGGGAGAATGGGAGTCAGGCCCCACGGTCCCGTCCTACTGTGTGGCCCTCCACAAGGTGCTGACCCTACTCACCCTCCAGCACATCTGTGGGATCGAGAGAGAGAGAGAGGTCAAGGCTGGATCTCCCTGCACCTCCTCCACCCGTGCCTGACCCAGGGGGCCCTGCGGTGGCTTGTTCCTCCCCGACCTGTCTCTTCTCGTTGCGCCCTCAGCTGTCCCTCCAGGCTGGCCCTGGCCGCTGTTTCCTCCTCTAGTGCCTCGCGCAGCTTCACGATTTCAATGCGCAGGCGCTCAGCCTCATGCTCCTGCGCCTGTTGCCTGGCCCGCGCCTGTTGCTGGGTGTGCCGCACCAGCAGATGGAGCTCCTGCGAGAGACACAAGGGGTCTGCCAGGCACAGGGCAGCAGAGGAGGGCAGGAACCACTGGCCAGATGCAGAGTGTGGAAGGAGGGAAGGGAGGGAGGAGGGCGTTAAAACAGAAAGGACGCCAGATGCCACTGTCAGAGTGGTGATCCGGCTGCAGACTCATAGTGGGATGAAGAAATGGCAGATCACGACTGCCACATGGTATGGAGGGCTTCCACGAACAGTGTGCAAAGTTCCAGAATATCTATAAGTTTCCAAACAACTCAAGTTAAGGCTCCATTATGTATATAATGAAAACAACACTAAAGGAGAGCAGGGAGGCCTGGGGATGCTCAGCTGACAGGGTGCTTGCCTAGCAGGCATAAGCCCCAGGTTTGATCCCCAGCACTATATAAAAACTGGGGACAGTGCTGGAGTGCTGGTGGCGCACACCTTTAATCCTAGCACTCGGGAGGCAGAGGCAGGCGGATCTCTGTGAATTTGAGGCCAGCCTGGTCTACAGAGTGAGATCCAGGACAGCCAGGGATACACAGAGAAACCCTGTCTCGAAAATCAAAAAACAAACAAGCAAAAACCTAAACCAAACCAACCAACCAAACACAAAAAACGGAGGAGAGATGGTAGTGTGGGACTGTAATCCCTGCACCCCTGAGGTGGAAGCAGTGAGGCCAGAAGGTCAAGACATCCTTGGCTACACAGCGAGTTCCAGGCCAGCCTAGACTACAGGAGACCGTCTCAACAAAACGAAACAACACACACATACACAAACCAACAAAAAAGAACAGGAAATCGAGACTAAAGACTACGGGGTCACAGTGAAGTGGATGCTGGCAGTAATTCTCGGGGAAGAAAGAACAACCAGGTGACCTACAAGTTCACGAACAAATTGTTTATAACCAACACAGACCACCATGGAGGATCGGTTCAAAGGTTCTGAAGAATTCAATCTTAAGGTCCTGATGTCACTTAAAAATAGCAAATAGCACCTGGTGTGGTTTGGGGCCTATGATTCCACACTCAGGAGGCCAGCCTGTCTCAAAGAGAGACCTGTCGCAAAAAAAGAAAAAAAGACAAGAAAAGAAACAAGGGCTCAGAGTATGGTCAGCTCAGCGGGACAGTGCTTATCCAGCCCGCAGGGGACTGTGGCTAACCCCTGCAGGGAGGACAGTGCGGGCAGCGTGGGCTGTAGTCAGATGGCAAACACAATCACCGCTCCCTTCGCTTGTGGCCAGCACTTTTTAATTCTTTCTCTTCATGCCAACCCTGGGGAGATGGTATGGGTCCATTTATCAGATGGAGAAAATAAGTCTTAGACACGGCCAATTCATGAGAGCCAGGGTCTGTCCTCAAGTGTCCTTGGAGAGGGGTTGACATCAGGCATTCGGGTGCCATTTACCTGGATGGAGTTGGGCAGAGCCTCACCCTCATTCTCCCACGGCTCTGGGCCCTGGAGGGCGGAGGAGGGCAGCTGCTCAGCCCGGAGTCCTTGGTTTTCTTCATTCAGTCTCTTAACCTCAAGGTGCAGGCACTTGTGAGAAGTGGCCAGCTCTGCCTGGGGACATACAAAGTACAAGGCAATTAGAGGAACTGGCCTCTCTAGTCCCTGAGGCTAAACCCAGAACCCCAATGCTAGACTGCTATCTAGAAAGCCCTGGCCGCCTGACCCGCTGAGAAAAAAATGGAACCTTTTTCTCTGTGTAGTCCTGGCTGTCCTGGAACTCACTCTGTAGACCAGGCTGGCCTCAAACTCACTGCCTGCCTCTGCCCCCTGAGTGCTGGGATTAAAGGCGTGTACCATCACTGACTGGCCCAAGAAGAAACTCTTTATTGCCCTCTCTGGCTCTAACTTCTTCAGATTCTGTCCCTGCTGACACACTGGCATCCACAGCCCACCGTGGGTATTTCATTTAGATGGTATATTTTTCTAAAAAAGATTTATTTCAGCCGGGTGTGGTGGTGTACATCTTTAATTCCAGCACTTGGGAGGCAGAGGCAGGTGGATCTCTGTGAGTTCGAGGCCAGTGTGGTCTACAAAGGGAGTACCAGGACAGTCAGGCCTGTTACATTGAGAAACCCTGTCTCAAAAAACCAAAAAAAAAAAAAAAAAAAAAAAAAAAAAGGATTTATTTCAAGTGTATGAGTGTCTGCCTACATATATGTATGCACATCCATATGAGACAAGTGTGCTTGGTGCCCATGGAGGCCAGGAGGGGAGGTCAGATCTCTTGGAACTGTGGTTACAGATGGTTGTGAGCTGCCACATGGGTGCAGAGAACTAAACGTGGGTCCTGGGAAAGGAGCAACCAATGCTTTTAGCCACTAAGCCATCTCTCCAGCTGCCCCCTCCCCTTTTAGAGATGGAGTCTCACTATGTGTTTCAGGTTGGCCTGAACTGGTGATCTTTTGTCTCAGTCTCCTGAGTGCTAGGACAGGTATGTGCTACATCTGGCCACAACACGTTTTTTTTTTTTTTTTTTTTTTAAGTCCAGGCTGGCCTCAAACTTGCTGGCAGTCAAGGATGGCTTTAAACTTCTTTTTAAAAAAACTTATGAACATGAGCATGAACATTTGCCTTCATGTGGTATATGTATCATGTGTGTCCTGGTGTCTGAGGAGGCCACAAGAAGTATTGGATACCCTGAATCAGGAGTTACAGATAGACGTGAGCCACCATGAAGGTACTGGGAACTGGACTTAGGTCTTCTGGAAGACAAACGAACGTTCTTAACCACTGAACTATATCTCCAGGCCCTTCTGCCTCCACCTCCAGAGTGCTGGGATTACATGCATGTGCCACTATACCTGGTCTGTTTACATGGTGCTGGACATTGAACGCAGGACTCTGTGCATGCCAGACAAGCACAGTTCTGCAATGTGTTTCTAAAATTTATTTTTATTACATTGTGTGTGTGTGTGTGTGTGTGTGTGTGTGTACTGTGTAGTGTATCATTCAGGCTAACTTCAAACTCATGATCCTCCTGTCTCAAACTCCTGCCTGCTGGGCTTGCACCTGACTTGGAGGTCAGAGGACAACTTGCCAAGTCAGTTCTCTCATTCCACATGGGTCCTGGAGATCAAACTCAGGTTGTTAGGCTTTGTGGCAAGTGCTTTTACCCACTTGAACCATCTTTTGTTTTTTTTCGAGACAGGGTTTCTCTGTGTAGCTTTGTACCTTTCCTGGAACTCACTCTGTAGCCCAGGCTGGCCTCGAACTCACAGAGATCCACCTGGCTCTGCCTCCTGAGTGCCACCACCGCCCGGCTTAAACCATCTTGCTAGCCCCTCAAACATGCTTTTTTAAGTGCCAAAGTAATTGCCAACTTTATTTAATTTTTTAAATATCTATCTATCTATCTATCTATCTATCTATCTATCTATCTATCTATCTATCTATCTATCTATCTACCTACCTACCTACCTACCTACCTACCTACCTATCTATCTATCTTTATGTGTGAGTGTTCAATCTGCATGTATGCCTTTATACCAGAAGAGGGCATCAGATCCCACTACAGATGGTTGTGAGTCACCATTGCTGGGACTTGAACTCAGGACCAATGGAAGAGCAGCCAGTGCTCTTAACCTCTGAGCCATCTCTCCAGCCCCATGTAATTGTCAACTTTAAAACTTGGAGGCAATATACACATTTCCAGATCTCTGGCTTCTCTTTAAAAGCAGGATGTCTGACCACACAGATCTCGCACACTTTTGGGTGGAACTGGTCGGTGTGTGATTTGCTTTCAGTCCTAATTCTACAGACTGGATCGCATTAGCTCAGTTTACAGATGGGTAAGGAGTACATTCTAAGGTTGTGGGCTTAGTTCAAGATTACATAGTTCTGGCCACAGTCAGGCCACCCCCAAGGCTTTCACTCACCTAGTGAGAGCAGCTGGGTGGGGGGCAGGGCTGATACTTGGCTTTCCATGCCCTCCAGGGCCCCAAGTGCTCTTGACCTCTTACCCCAGACGAGGCACTCACCATCTGCAGCTGCACACGTTCTTGGGCCTGGCTCACGGTCTCTTGCAGAGTCCGAAGCAGTTGTTCTGAGTTCTGGACCTGGGCCAGGAGCACCTGCATCTAAGGAGGAAGGAAGGTAAAATAAGAGAGATGTGGGGGTGGGGGTGGGAGGAGCCTCGGGTGGCCCCAGGAAAAGAGGCTGAACTTACTTGCTTGGCACAGTCCTCATTGCTCCGCCTCAGCCCCTCTTGCAGCTCATCTCGTTCACGGCTGACACTTTCCAGGTCCTTCTGCAGCTGCCGTCCCTGCCAGACGGAGACCCCAGACTTGTCTTTCAGCTCTGCTGGAGGGGATTATGCCTATTCTTCCCTTCCCCATCATCCCTCAGGAGGTCCCACGGAGCCTCCAAAGTGGAGAGACACGTTTCACTTCCTGCCATCTCTGCTGCCATCTTCTGGGCTACTTAAAATTTCTTCTTCTTTTTTCCCCCAGTGCTGTGGACTGAATCCAGAGTCTTGCACAGGCTAGGAAGTGCTCTACCACCGAGCCATACCCCACCCCTTTTCAGTTTTGTTCTGGGCATTTCTCACCATAACATTATCTTCTACAGCATCCCTACCCATGCTCTGCCCAACTTCCTTTGCCGGGAGGGGACCTTTCTCCCCACACTGGCCTCCCCAATGGAGCTTTAGTGCAGACATCATACATACCAAGCAAGGGATCCACTCACCTCTACCTGCAGCTGCTCCCACTGGCTATCTGGAACAAGTTGGTACCCAGGAGGGGGTAGGTAGATGCCCTCAGGGACCAGAGTGCCAGTGGACACCAGAGAAGCCGTCTCTTCCTGCTCAGGGCTTAGGCCCTGGGTGCCTCGTAGGGAGGTACCACTGGCCGCCCCACCGAGGGAGAAGGAAGAGATGGAGGCACTGTCGTCACAGTTGTGGGCAAAGGCCTCTGCCGCTGAGCCTGCGTCTCCACCTGGCTCCTCCGAGGGTTCCAGTGGAGGCGAGGGGTTCCTTGACAGTGGAAGCAGCTCCGTGGAGCCGTGCAGGGAGGCAGGCTGCTTTGGTCGTCTCTAGGGAAAAGTGGGAGGGAAGCGGCTGGCAGCCAGCGTTCTGGCACCCCTCCTTCCCTCAGCACCCCGGGTGTCCCCCTTCCCCTCACTTGGATCTCCTGGATCAGCTCTTCCGCCCTCAGCAGCTTCAGTTTCAGCTCCGCGATCTCCTGCTCCATGGGTAACACAATTTCCCGGAGCTTCTCTGAGTCTTCATGAGCCTGGAGGGATGGGGCGTTGGGCAGTGACAGCCCCTCCCTCCTGAATGATGGCCACCAACTGTTCTAATCCTCCTGAAGGTTATGCCCACCCATAAGATTCCAGAACACATGCTCTAAGTGCTTCCAGGGAAAGAGGCCCAAGGCCGTGACTAGCTTCCTCTTGTCCACTCATTCTTCGTCCCGACATGCACATTTTATACCATAGGACCTCCTCTGGTTTTTAACTGGGCACGTGCTCTCAGTTCTCTATTACCATCTACAGCTCTCAGCTTCTCTGGAAGTAAAGGTGATCACACAACGTAGTTCTAGCTAATGAGATGTAAGCACATATGTAATATGTGAATTTACAGGCCAATTCCTTAAAGGAAGCTGTGCCTTTCTTTATAACTCCTGCTGACTGAATGTGGATATGATGCCTGGCATTCAAGCAATCATCTTGGACCGTGAGGCCATCTACTAGCTATAGTCAAACAGCAATACAGTAGCCTAGGTTTCTTTTCTTTTTTAAAAAAAAATTAAGTATTTTATCTTATGTGTATGCATGTTTTGCTGGCATATGTACATACATCGTGTGCATCATCTGGTACATTCAGAAACCAGAAGAGGGCGTCTGGTCCTCTGGAACTAGAGTTACAGACAGTTGTGAGCCATCAAGTAGGTTCAGGGAACTGAACCTGGATCCTCTGGAAGAGTAGCAAGTACTTTCTTAACTGCCGAGTCCTCTCTCCAGTCCCAGAAGTCTGGGTTTCTAATGACTGTTCTATCAGTATGGACTTTAAAGAAAAAAATAAAACAAGCAAACAAACAAAACTATCTTATTTAAACTACTGCTGATTTGTATCTCTGATTGCATGCAGCCAACCTCATCTTAACTGACATGTCTTCCCATCCTGCCATCCCAACCAGAAGGCTGATCATTTCTTCACTATCTCCTTTTAAGCTTGGGATCCTGCATGGGGTCAGTAAAAACAGTCCTGCTGGGCGGTCGTGGCACACACCTTTAATCCCAGTACTTGGGAGGCAGAGGCAGGTGGATCTCTGAGTTCCAGGCCAGCCTGGTCTACGTAGTGAGTTTCAGGACAGCCAGGACTACACAGTGAAACCCTGTCTCAAAAAACCACAAAACAAACAAACAAACAGTCCTGCCCCCTGCCGCGTGCTCCAGGCAACGTGCTCCAGTCATGCTTCATCTGTTACCATCTCTCTCAGCTATTTTGACCACTTGAATCCCTCAAAGTCTCCTTAGACAAACTAATTTAACTGTACATGTCACAGACAGGGTGTCTGAAGGTGTCTGAAGACCTGGAATGCATGCTCTATGTACAGCAAAATACACGGCACAGCTGAATAAAGCATCAGAACCTGCCTGACAGACTTGAAGCTCCTTCTGCTCTTCCAGGGGCTGCCACTGAGCCACACCCTGTCCTCAGAAGGCCTGGAAGCGAACAGCAATTTCTAGTGGAGGCTGCAGGTCAAAGACTTCCTTTCCTGGGCCCCACATCCCAGCTGGCTTTGACCCTGAGCTTCTGATCCTTCCACAGTGCCAGCACAGACATGTGCCACCGTGCCCGGTGTTATGCAGGCCCGAGACTGAACCCAGGGCTTCACACACGCTAGGCAGGCACTCCAGCGACTGACCACAGCTCCGGCCCTGAGCTCCTGTTTGACCTTTGTTTTCACGAGTGGGAAATGGACTCTAGCTCTTGTTTCCTTGAGATCTAATTACTAGCCTCACAGAGCTTCTGCAAAGATCAAGTAAGGTAAGAATGCATACTGCTCATAAGAGGAAGCATATGGAAATATACACGTCCTGGAATTTAATTGTTTCCATTGTCTCTTTGGTGGAAGGGTTACTACGTACCCCGAGGCTGGCCTCAAACTCCTAATTCTTCTGCCCAGCTTCCCCGGGGCTGGATTATAGGTATGTACCACCACGTGCAGGTATTAAAAATAGAGAGAGTTCTTGCCTATCATGCACAAATATATATATATATATATATATATATATATGTATGTATGTGTGTGTATACACTTGTACACACACACACATACACCTCTTTTTCAGGTTTCTAACTGGCTATGGGTGTGCATGCCTATAAATCTCAGCACTCAGGAGCTGAAGCAGGAGGCCTTTGGCAAGTTCAAGGCCAGCCTGGGCTACACAGCAAGATCCTGGTTCTTACTATGTTATCCAAGCTGTCTTGAAGCCCTGGGCTCAAGCCATTCTTCTGCCTCAGCCTCCCAAAGAGCTGGGACTATCAGTACCTGTCGCCACACCCAGTTTCCTATTGTTATTAATGACAGAAACAATAAAGGAGGCATTATACCATAGGGACCGAGTACAAGGACAGTTCACACTGTTGAGCACTCAGCAGTGTCCAGCACAGAAAGGGTTAGTTTCCTTCCTCCACGTGACTGACCTTGTTTATAGAGGTAAATAAACTTGGTCACTTCTAGCAAGGATCCTGCCAAGCACTCAACAATGGAGAGGCTCAGTGTCTACCTGGAGTCATTACTGTGTCCAGTGACAGGCTATGAGACACCAACAATCACTATTGTTCCAAACCCCAGGGATAGGCAGTCCATCCCACCCCAACCTTTTCCATTTGCTTCTCCAAGGAGTCCAGGGGGTGGGCCCGGGCCAGCAGCTTTTTGAGGTGACCCAGCTCTCGATCCTTCTCCTCAGAGTCCTGCTGCTGCTGCTGCCGCTCCTGTTTCAGGGCTGCTATCTGGGTCTCGTAGCTGCTGATGGAGTCTGTGGGAGGGAAGGGTGGGTGCTTGGTGTCTGCTCTCTCCAAGGTGGTCAACTGTAGCAGTTACCACGGTGAGCTGGGCAGAAATGGACCTGGGCAGGACCTTGGCACCTCTGTGTACTAGTGTCCTCAGGAGCAAGAGGGAGTGTGTTTGACCCCGGGGGGTTTCAGGATGAAGTGAGACGATCTATGGAAGGTGTCAATCATCTGACATACATAAGGGCCAACTGCACAGTATGCTGCTCAGATACATTCCAACTGAGAACTGGCCCCAAGGTATTTTTACTAAAATCAGGCAAGTATGAGGCCTTGTTATTAGTAAAAACAAAGGAAGTAAGATATCATAAGGACTAAGAACAAAAACAGAACCCACTCCCATCCCAGCACAGCAAACACAACAAACCCAAATCCCCCAAAACCCAAGTTGAAAAGTCATTTAATAGGAGACTGTTTGGGCACATGCAGAAAAGAAAACTGAAAGTATTCCTTTCACATCATTCATAATGCATAAATTCACTCAAGTGTGAATCCTCCATTTTGCCAGGAGGTAATCTCACAAAGAAACAGATCATCGCATTTTGCTTAGACATAGTGAAAGCCAAGGACAGACTGAATGTCATGAGACACGAGACACAGCCTGCAGGATGGAGTGAATGGGAGAGCTGGCTAAATGATGCCTTCTGAGATAGCCAAGTTGGGCAGAATGGTGACCGACAATTTCCAAATAGCCAACAGCTGGCTGATGGGTGTACCTTCCCTCTCAAGCACAGTGTGATATTATCTTGATTTTGTGGCTAAAACAGGACCTGGACCCTAAGACAAGTCAAACACAGTTCAAGGTCCTGTTTATGTACCCTGTGACAGGAACTGCAGATTCTGACTGCAGTATGGGCTAGAATTTCTATTTATTTACTTATCTATTTATTTATTTATTTAGACAGGGTTTCTCTGTGTAGCTATGGCTGTCCTAGAATTCACTCTGTAGACCTTGAACTCACAGAGATCTGCCTGCCTCTGCCTCCCGATTACTGTGATTAAAGTTGTGTGCCACCACTCAGCAAGCTGGAATTCTTATTATGGAAATTGTCACTTTCTCTGTGACTTATGCAGTGGTAAACTGTACCACTGAAGAATCAATTATGGTAGCCAAAGGCTGGGCATGGTGGTACACCCTTTAATCCTATCATTCATAAGGCAGAGGCAGGTGGATCTCTGTGAGTTGAAGGCCAGCACGGTCTACACAGTGAGTTCCAAGACAGCTAGGGCTATGCAGAAAGATTCTGTCTCAAAAACAAAACAAAACAGAAATAAAACAACAACAACAAACCTTTATGGTAGGGCAGGAATCTTGGTGTTTGGGAGGTTGAGGCAGGAGGATTGTAAGATTGAGGCTAGCTTAAGATACATATTGAGACCTAGTGTCAAACAAATAAAACTAAACTAAGCTAAAAATATCACAAATGTAGGGCTGAAGATGGCTCAGTTGGTACAGTACTTAGCATGTAAGTATGAAGTCCTAAGTTCAAATCCCAGGTATCCACATTTAAAAAACAAAAAACAAACAAACAAAAAACCAGAGCTCAGTGGCTGCTCTTCTAGGGAACTCCAGGTTCAATTCCCAGCACCCACATGCTGCTCACAACCATCTGTAACTCAGTTCCAAAGGATTCAACACCCTTTTATGGCCTCTGAAGGCCCTGTGCGCAGCAGTGCAGACATACATTCAGGCTGAACACCCATACACATAAAATATAAATAAAGGCTAAAAAAACAAAGATGCACAACAGCACGTGCCTGTGACCCCAGTGGTGAGGAGGCAGAATTGGGCTCCCTGGCAGGTCAGCCTAGCTGAATGGTGAGCTCCAGATTCAGTAAGAGACCCTGCCTCAAAAATAATAAACCAACAAGTAAATAAGTAAAGATAAGGTGGAGAACAACTGAGGAGACACCTATACTGACCTCTGGCTTTCACATGGAAGTGTGCACATGTATGCACAACTGTATACAAGTACATACATACAAACTTGTACAAATGCATACAGAAAAAAGGAAAAATCTGATCTGCAAAAACACAGATTGCCCAGTTATTTGCATAACCAATGCTGAAGACCTTATATATATTCCTATTAACATGTCTCGAACAATCAATATTTGATAATAGTGATGAATATTTACTTTAGGCTGTGTAGATACAGCAATTAATCACACAGGCCCACCACCCGGCGCTCACAGCTCAGTGAAGATAACCATGACAATAGCAAGGATGTGGGGTGAGGAGGCCCACTCTCCAAACGATGGATCCCAGAAGAAGGAATGGTGTCCTGCGAGCCTGGCCAGGAAGGGGTGCTGGCTAGAGATAAGGGATGGAAGACAGAGCAACAGGGTCAGCATGGGCTGTTGTGTCTCGACATGCTGGCACACCAGAAGAGCCCAAACATAAGGGTGCACAAAGGATGTAGGAAGGGTGCAAAAGTGAAACCACGTGGCTAGCTCTCAAGGCTTTGAAAGCCAAACTAAGAGGTCTGAAAATAAGCTATAGATTTTCGGCATCTGGAGGTGGTGTTAAGTAGACATTAACATTTTGTTTTTTCTCAGTTACTTACTCATTTATTTTGTTTTGTTTTGTTTTCTTTCTTTCTTTCTTTTTTTTTTCAAAGCAGAGATCCTTCAGACTCTGCTTCCAAACTGCTAGGATTATAGGTGTGTGTTACCATGCCTAGTCAATGTTTATTTTCTTGAAATAGTGTCTGACTGTGTAGCTCTGGAATTCACTATATAGACCAGGTTAGCCTGGAACTCAAAGATATCTCCCTGCCTCTGCTTCCCAAGTACTGGGACTCAAGACATGTACCACCATGCCTGGCTCCTTTATTTATTTTGAATTTATTTATGGCCTTCTACCATGTTCAGGCAGGTTCTCTGGTTTGTGCTGTAAGGGGTAGAGGTCAGAGCACACCCTGAGGAGCTGGCTTTCTCCTTCCCCCTTGTGGGTTGCGGGGATTGTACTCAAGTCATCAAGCTTTACCCACAGAGCTACCTCACTGGCTCTAGGGCATTATCTTAATATGAACTAGCATTAGATACAGAAGTTGCCAGACTGCCTGGGTTCACATCTGCTGCTATGTGGCTCTATCACTCCAAGCAAGTGAACCTGTCTGTGTTTCTGTGCTTTTTCTGTAAAACAGTCAGATATTAACTCCTGCTTCCAAGAGTTTGTTAAGAAGATTAAACACAGCCAAGGATGGTAGCTCCTACCCAGAACTCTAGTACCTAGGAGGCTGAAGCAGGAGGGTTACCTTGAGTTCAAGGCTACGCTGGACTATAAAATGAATTCCTGGCTAGCTTGGGTTACAGTGTAAGATCCTGCCAGGAAAAAAAAAATAGGGCTGGGGATCTGGCTCAGGGGGTGGAGTGCTTCCCCAGCACACACCAAGTCCTGGGTCAGATTCCCAGTACTGCATAAAACCAGGAGTGGTAGTACAGGCCTTAATCCCAGCACATGGAGAAGGGAGATCACAGGCTGAAGGCCATCGTGATGATTCAGTGGTTAAAGGCGCTTGTCATGAAAGGCTGATGACCCGAGTTCAGTATCTGGAACCCACACAAAGGTGGAAGGAGAGAACTGAATCCATAAAGTTGTCCTCTGAGCCAACATGTGTAGCCCAGCATGGATCACACACACACACACACACACACACACACACACCCCTAATTTTAAATTAAAAAAAAAAAAGATGAAGAAGTTTACATACAGTTTGAAACCAGCCTGGACCTTGTCTCAAAAAGTTAACTAATAAAAGTAAAAGAAACTAAAAAGATTACTTTATAGAGCATTTAGCTCTGTGTCTGGCATGTAGTAAGTGCTCAATAAAGAGAAGCCATGGTTATAACTTAGGATATAACTTTTTCTTTGGTGTGTGTGTAGGATAAAAAGGAGTCAAGGGAAAAAAAACACCCTGACTCTGACTTGACCCCAGGACCAGGGACTGAAATCCCACCAATCCCTGAGCTTGTCCCGGAATCAGGCCACAAAAATCCACTAATCCCGCTGGGTGGTAGTGGCAAACACCTTTAATCCCAGCACTCGGGAGGCAGAGGCAGGTGGATCTCTGTGAGTTTGAGGCCAGCCTGGTCTACAAAGCGAGTTCCAGGAAAGGCGCAAAACTACACAGAGAAACCCTGTCTTGAAAAACAAAAACAAAAACAAAACAAAAAAACAAACAAACAAAATCCACTAATCCCAAGGAAACCCCCCCCCCCCCCCAATCCTATATAAGGTCTGTGGCCCTCTTCAGTTTGCTACTGTTCTTACAGGAGGCAGCCACCCTCCTGGATTCTTCCTTCCCAATAAATCTTTAGAGTGAGGTTTGTTATGCAATGTGACATTTTTGCTGGAGCAAAGCCCAGCTGTAACAATTTTCATGGGAGCAGAACTGTAACACTTTGGCTGGGGAAACTTTCCCTTGGGGAGCAGAGCTGTAACAATTTTTGCAGAAGTAGAGCAGAGCGGAACTGTAACACTTTTGCTAGGGCTACTTTCCTCTAGTGGAGCAGAGTTGTTGCATTGGGGCACCTGAGCCGAGTTAATAACAACTTCCGTAGGAGCAGAGCAGAGCTGTAACACTTTCGCTGGGGAAATTTTCCCTTAGCAAGCAGAGCTGTAACAACTTTTGCTGGGGAAAACCCTCCCCTGCTGGAGCAGAGTTGTTACACTTGCATCTGGGAACCCTTTACCTGGAGCAGAGCTGTAAGCAGCTATGCTTACAATGACTTTGTGGTATTCCTTGGCTCCTGACTGCCAGGATACCTTTTCATCCCAGCTGGAACATTTACAGTGTGCACACTCACACAAGCCAGAGGTCAAAATCGGGTGTTTTCTTTAGTTGCTCTCTATCTTATTTTTTGAGATAGGGTCTCCCACTGACTTTGGAGCTCTCCATCTTGGCTATTCTGGCTGGCCAGCAAGCTTCTAGGGATATGGTCAATCTGCAACCTCCAGAGCTGGGATTACAGATAAACTGCCATGCCTGGTAGGGTGAGATGAGAATTTTTGGCAGTTTACTCTGGAAGCCAAGGTCAAGGGCAGACCACAGAGGGAGATCTGTAAGAGGATGGGGCAGTAGTTCAATAGAACTGGCCATAGTAATACTACTGCAGGACACAGAGTAAGGGCAGGTCTGCCGTCCTTGAAGGGACTCTGGCCTCACCCCAGAGAAGAGTGGAGAATAGGAAAAGGTGAGGAACCCTGGGACCAAGAAAGCTGGTGTCTATCAATCCACAGAGGCCATGAGGCAGAGGAAGAAAAGGAAGGAGATGCATGTATTTGTGTAGGGTGCTGAGCGGGTGCTTTGGAAGGAAACCACAGGACTAAACTCAGAGAGAACAGGCTGAGTCTAGAGCCCTGAGGCCCTGAGGGAAATGACAAGTTTCTGGCTCATATTCAGGGCTGATTTGACATCCTCAAGGATGAGAAACGACAACCGTGAGGGAATGGGTAAAGGTGAGTGCTACACCTAGCTGTGGCTGACAAGAGCTGATGTGACAACACTTGTGTTTCTCCTCAAACTGGGACACAGACTTCTCTCTGCTGAGCTACATGAAGCTCACTCGAAGCCTTTCCCGTTCTGTATTCTCTGTTAGAGGGACAGAGGTTGACGGTCTGGAAGGTGGGTGTATTGGGGATGGGTTCCTCACCTTTCAGGATGGCCTGCAGGGAAGCCACCTCCTCTTGGCACTGCCTCTGCACTGCGGCCACGGCCTCCGCCTTGGTGCTCTCGCTCACCTCCGCTACAGCCTTCATGGTTTCCATTTCTGCCAGTGCACTGGCCAGTTCGGCACGAAGCCGTCCGAGCTCACTTGACTCGGACGCGTCCTTTTGCCCATCTTGGGGCTGGGGATGCAGCGCTGTGGGGGGACAGGGACCAACCTTTCTTCCCACGGTTCGCAGGTCTCTTCACACTTCAGGCCACCCAGCAATCCGGTAACCCGGTCCCAGACTTCATCTGCACTCGCCTCAACCCACTCAACCCACTGGCCCGGCCCCTTCCCGCCTCTAGTAGTGTACTTATGAGCTCGACTGTCCAATTCCTCCCAGCGGCCCCGCCCCCTTTCCTGCTCCTCCCCACCTCTTACCTGTTCAACCCTCAGGCCACGCCCAGGCCAATAGCCAGGACCCCGCCCACCCTGGCGGGTGCTGTGCACCGCCCCCTTCCCAAGCCTCCGCCTGGCCGGCGGCCGCCAGCCGCCGCATTCGGCCCCGCCCCCAGCCTCCTGCTACCCACGTGCATGGCGGCGCCCTCACGCACCGACCCCTGGCCGCCCGCGCCGCCGGTCCTCACCTAGGGCTGCCGGCGCAGCTGCTGCCATCGTCTCAGCCCAAACGGCGGATTCCCGCACTCTCTGGTGATGGCACTCCCGCTTCCGGGTCCGCTCGGTTGTTTCCGGATCCGCTCGGCTGTTTCCGGATCGGGTCCAAGGGGCCGCGGAGGTGGAGGTGGGCGTCGTGCCGAGAGACGCCGAAGGCGTTCGAGTGGCTGCGGGGTTTGGGCGCCGCCTCTCTCGGGCCGCGCGCCCGTGTCGTCCCCCCCCCCCCCCCCTGCTCCCTCGCCTCCGGGAAGACCCGACGGCTCCGGATCTGCGGCAGTCTTCCCTGGTGTCTCCTAAGACTCCACTCGAGCCTACGTCCTGGGACGCCGGGCCTTAGCCCTGGAGGACGCGGCCTCCCCCTTCCCTCCGCTCGGCCGCCCTTCCGCCGCAGCCCGGCTCGCGTTACAGCGTAGCGCTGCCCAGCCCTCCCAGCACCTCCGCTCCGCCGGCCAGGGCTGGGTCGGCGTTCTGAAGCCTGGCGCAGTCCGTGGAGAGGTGCGAGACCTGCGTGTCTCCACCCCCATTTCCATACGGCTTCCTGCAAATCCCCTTCTCCACTCCCAGAGCTGTAAATCTTTCCTCTTCAGCCTGGGTCTAGGTCAATCTCTCATTATGTACGACCTCTCGCTTTGGAGGGTCACAGCAATTCAAACAAGTACAGAGACTGGATTCCCCTGCCTCCAAACCGGTTTTCTTTAAAGGACGCTTGCTTGAACTTGGGAAGTCCTTGATTCTTTGTGACCTCCTTGGAAGTCCTGTAAACTAACGCCAGTGTACTTTTTTTTTTCTTTCTAAACATCTGTAATATTGTTTTTATTACTAAGTTTTTAAATTTTATTTTTACTTACCGACCAGTTTCCCCTCCCTTCTGTCCTCCTGTTCCTTACCCCCCACCTCCTTTCTAACCCCCCTCCCCCATTCACTCAGAAAGGATAAGGCCTCCCATGGGAGTCAATAACGGCATAGCATATCAAGTTGAGGCAGGACTAAGCGCCTCCCCGCTCCTCAGCATCAAGACTGTGCCAGGCATCCCACCATAGGGAATAGGTTCCAAAAAGCCAGTTCATATGCCAAGAACGGATCCTGGTCCCCACTGCTAGGGGCCACAAACAGACCAAGCTACACAACTGTCTTCCACATGCAGAGGGCTTAAGTTGGTCCCATGCAGGCTCCCTAGAGTCCCTGAACTTCCATGAGCTCTGATCAGCTGTCTCAGGGGTTCCCCATCTTGACACCCCTGACTCCTACAATCCTTCCTTTCTCTCTTCAACAGACTCCTGGAGCTCGGCCCAGTGCTTGGCGGTGGATCTCTGTATCTGCTTCCATCACTTACTGGATGAAGGTTCTATGATGACAATTAGGGTAGTCACCAATCTGATTACAGAAGGCACCCTCTCTGCTATTACTAGGAGTCTTAGCTGAGGTCATCCTTGTGGATTCCTGGAATTTTCCCTGGCACCAGGTTTCTCCCTAACCCCCTAATGGCCTCCTCTATCAAGATGTCTCTTAAGTTGCTCTCCCTCTCTATCCCTTCCCCAACTCGACCATCCTGATCCCTCATGATCCTTTTCCCCCTATCCCCTATCCCCGCCTCAGTTTACCCAGGAGATCTCATCTATTTCCCTTTCCCAGGCTGATCCATGCGTCCGTCTTAGAGTCCTCCTTGTTACCTAGTTTCTCTAGGGCTGTGGATTGTAGCCTGGTTATGCTTTGCTTTACATCTACTACCCACTTATGATTGAGTGCATACCATGTTTGTCTTTCTGGGTCTGGATTACCTCACTCAAGATGATTTATTCTAATTCCATCCATTTGCTTGCAGATTTCATTATGCCATTTTTTCTTAAACCACCGAGTGATACTCCATTGTGATTTACCACATTTTCTTCATCCATTCTTCTGTTGAAGGGTGTCTAGGTTGTTTCCAGGTTCTGGCTATTATGAATAATGTTGCTATGAACATAGTTGAGCAAGTGTCCTTGTGGTATGATTGAGCATCCTTTGGGTATATGCCCAATAGTGGTATTGATGGGTCTTGAGGTAGATTGATTCCTAGTTTTCCGAGAAACTGCCATACATCCAGAGTGGCTGTACAAGTTTACACTCCCACCAGCAGTGGAGGAGTGTTCTTACTCCACATCCTCTCCAACATAAACTGTCATCAGTGTTTTTGATCTTAGTCATTCTGACAGGTGTAAGATGGTATCTCAGAGTCATTTTATTTTGCATTTCCCTGATGACTAAAGATGTTGAGTAATTCCTTAAGTGCCTTTTAATCATTTGAGATTCTTCTGTTGAGAATTCTCTGTTTAGATCTGTACCCCATTTTTAAATTGGATTATTTGGTATTTTGATGTCTAGTTTCTTGAGTTCTTCATATATTTTGGAGATCAGCCCTTTGTCAGATGTGGAGTTGGTGAAGATCTTTTCCCATTCTGTAGGCTGCCGTTTTGTCTTATTGACAGCGTCCTTTGCCTTACAGAAGCTTTTCGGTTTCAGGAGGTCCCACTTAATTTATTATTATTATTTTTTAAAGATTTATTTATTTATTATGTATACAGTATTCTGCCTGCATGTATGCCTGGAGGCCAGAAGAGGGCACCAGATTTCATTATGGATACTTGTGAGCCACTGTGTGGTTGCTGGGAATTGAACTCAGGACCGCTGGAAGAGCAGCCAGTGCTCTTAACCTCTGAGCCTTCTCTCTAGCCCTGAGGTCCCATTTATTAATTGTCACTCTCAGTGTCTGTGCTACTGGTATTATATTCAGGAAGTAGTCTCCTGTGCCAATGCATTCAAGGATACTTCCCACTTTCTCTTCTATCAATTTCAGTGTGACTGGATTTATGTTGAGGTCTTTGATCCACTTGGACTTGAGTTTTGTGCAGGGCAATAGATGGATCTATTTGTATTCTTCTACATGTCGACATCCAGGTATGTTCATCCATTTGTTGAAGATGCTTTCTTTTTTCCATTGTATGATTTTGGCTTCTTTGTGAAAAATCAGGTGTTCATGGGTGTGTAGATTTATGTCAGGGTCTTCGATTCAATTCCATTGATCAATGTGTCTGTTTTTATGCCAACACCAAGCTGTTTTTTATTACTGTAGCTCTATAGTAGAGCTTGAAGTTGGGGTGGTGATGCCTCCGGAATTTCCTTTATTGTACAGGATTGTTTTAGCTATCCGTCCCCCCCCCCATATGAAGTTGAGTATTGTTCTTTCCAAGTCTGTGAAGAATTGCATTGGGATTTTGATGGGGATTGCATTGAATCTGTAGATTGCTTTTGGTAAGATTGCCATTTTTACTATGTTAATCCTACCTATTCTAGAACATGGGAGATATTTCCATTTTCTGATATCTTCTTCAATTTCTTTCTTCAAAGACTTAAAGTTCTTCTCATACAGTCGTTCACTTGTTTGGTTAGAGTTACCCCAAGACATTTTATATTATTTGTGGCTATTGTAAAGAGTGTTGTTTCTCTGATTTCTTTCTCAGCCCGTTTATCTTTTGTATATAGGAGGGTTTCTGATTTTTTGTTTTAGTTAATCTTGTATCCCACCACATCACTGAAGGTGTTTATCAGCTGTAGGAGTTCCCTGGTAGAATTTTTGGGGTCACTTATGTATACTATCATATCATCTGCAAATAGTCCAAGTTTGACTTCTTCCTTTCCAATTTCTATCCCTTTGATCTCCCTTTGTTGTCTTATTGCTCTAGCTAGAACTTTGAGTACTGTATTGAATAGATATGGAGAGAGTGGACAGCCTTGCCTTGTTCCTGATTTTAGTGGAATCGCTTTGAGTTTCTCTCCATTTAATTTGATGTTGGCTGTCAGCTTGCTGTATATTACTTTTATTATGTTTAGGTATGTTCCTTGTATTCCTGATATCTCCAAGACCTTTATCATGAGGAGGTGTTGGATTTTGTTAAAGGCTTTTTCAGCATCTAATGAGATGATCGTGTGTTTTTTTTTTTCAGTTTGTTTATATGGTGGGTTACATTGACAGATTTTCATATATTGAACCACCCCTGCATCTCTGAGATGAAGCCTACTTGATTATGGTAGATCATTTTTTTTTTGCATCAACTGTAACCTCATAAAAGGAGTTTGGCAATATTCCTTCTGTTTCTATTGTGTGGAACAATATGAGGAGTATTGGTATTAGCTCTTCTTTGAAATTCTGGTAGAATTCTGCACTGAAACTGTCTGGCCCTGGGCTTTTTTTGGTCAGGAGACTTTTAATGACTGCTTCTGTATCCTTAGGGGTTATAGGTCTATTTAAATTGTTTATCTGATCTTAATTTAATTTTGGTGTGTGGTACCTATCGAGAAAATTGTACATTTCTTTTAGATTTTCCAATTTTGTGGAGTACAGGTTTTTGAAGTATGACCTTATGAGTCTCTGGATTTCCTCAGTGTCTGTTATTATGTCCCCCTTTTTGTTTCTGATTTTGTTAATATCTTTGGATATTCTCTCTCTGCCTTTTAGTTAGTTTGGATAAGGGTTTGTCTATCTTGTTGATTTTCTCAAAGAACCAACTCTTTGTTTCTTTGATTCATTGTATTGTTCTCTTTATTTTATTGATTTCAGCCCTCAGATTATTTCCTGTCTTCTATTCCTGGGTGAGTTTGCATCTTTTTGTTCTAGAGCTTTCAGGTGTGCTGTTAAGTCACTAGTGTGAAATTTCTCCAAATTCTTTATGTGGACACTTAGTGCTATGAACTTTCCTCTTAGCACTGCTTTCATAGTGTCCCATAAGTTTGGGTATGTTGTGTGTTCATTTTCATTGAATTCTTTGAAGTCTTTAATTTCTTTATTTCTTCCTTGACCCAGTAGTGATTCAGCTGAGCATTGTTCAGTTTCCATGAGTTTGTAGGCTTTCTGCAATTTTTGTTGTTATTGAATTCTAATTTTAAGCCATGGTGATCGATCTGATAAGATACAGGGGGTTATTCCAATTTTTTTTTGCATCTGTTGAAATTTGTTTTGTGACCGAGTATGTGGTCAGTTTTAGAGAAGGTTCCGTGAGGTGCTGAGAAGATGGTATATTCTTTTGTTTGGGTGAAATGTTCTATAGAAGTCTGCTAAGTCCTTTTGAGTCATAACATCTGTTAGTTCCCTTATTTCTTTTAGTTCCCTTATTTCTTCGTTAAGTTTCTGTCTGGAAGACCTGTCCATTGGTAAGAATGGGGTGTTGAAGTCTCCCACTATTAGTGTGTGGGGTTTGATGTATGATTTAAGCTTCAGTAATGTTTCTTTTACAAATGTGGGTGTTCTTGTATTTGAGGTACAAATGTTCAGAATTGAGACTTCATCTTAATGGATTTTTCCTGAGATGAATGTGAAATGTCCTTCTCCATCTCTTTTGATTAATTTTACTTTGAAGTCTATTTTGTTAGATATTAGGATAACTACACCAGCTTGTTTCTTAGGTCCATTTGATTGGAAAATTTTTTCCAAATTCTCTACTCCAAGATAATATCTGTTTTTGAAGTTGAGGTGTGTTTTTTGTATGCAGCAGAAGGATGGAGCCTGTTTTCATATCCATGCTGTTAGCCTGTGTCTTTTTATAGACAAATTGAGACCATTGATATTAAGAGATATTATTGACCAGTGATTGTTATTCCTGTTATTTTTTTGGATTTGTTGTTGGTGGTGGTAGTGTGTGTGTTTCCTTTCTTTGTGATTTTCAGGTGTGAGATAATCTATTGCCTGTGTTTTCATGGGTGCAGCTAACTTCCTTGGTTGGAATTTTCCTTCTAGTACTTTCTGTGGGGGTGGCTTTGTGGATAGGTATTGTTTAAATATGGTTTTGTCATGGAATATCTTGTTTTCTCCATCTATGATGATTGAAAGCTTTGCTGGGTATAGCAGTCTGGGCTGACATCCGCAGTCTCTTAGTGTCTGCTAAACATCTGTCCAGGACCTTCTGGCTTTCAAAGTCTCCATTGAGAAGTTGGGTGTTATTCTGATAGTTCTGCCTTTATATGTTACTTGGCCCTTTCCATTTGCAGCTCTTAATACTTTTTCTTTATTCTGTATGTTTAGTGGTGATTTGATTATTATGTGGTGAGGGGACTTTTCTTTTTTTTTCTGGTCCAGTCTATTTGGTGTTCTGTAAGATTCTTGTACCTTCATAGGCATGTCCTTATTTAGGTTGGGAAAGTTTTCTTCTATAATTTTGTTGAATGTATTTTCTGTGCCTTTGAGCTGGAATTCTTCTCCTTCTTCTATCCCTATTATTCTTAGGTTTGGTCTTTTCATGCTGTCCCAGATTTCCTGGATGTTTTGTGTTAAGAATTTGTTGGATTTAACATTTTCTTTGACTGATGAATCTCTCTCCTCTATTGTATCTTCAATGCCTGAGATTCTCTCTTCCATCTCTTGTATTCTGTTGGTTATGTTTGCATCTGTAGTTCCTGTTCGTTTACTCAGATTTTCCATTTCCATAATTCCCTCGGTTTGTGTTTTCTTTATTGTCTCTATTTCAATTTTCAAGTCTTGAGCTGTTTCCTTCACCTGTTTGATTGTTTTTTCTTGGCCTTCTTTAAGGGATTTGTTGATTTCTTCCAATTTTTTGTCTTTTCCTCCATTTCTTTAAGGGAATTTTTTAAAAAAGATTTATTTATTTATTGTATATAGTGCTCTGCCTGCATGTATGCCTGCAGGCCAGAAGAGGGCACCAGATCTCATTATAGATGGTTGTGAGCCACCATGTGGTTGCTGGGAATTGAACTCAGGACCTCTGGAAGAGCAGTCAGTGCTCTTAACCTCTGAGCCATCTCTCCAGCCCTTCTTTAAGGGAATTTTTCATTTCCTCTTTAACAGCTGCTATCATCTCCATAAAGTTGTGGGTTTTTTTTTGTTTTTTGTTGTTTTTTTTTTTTTTTTTCTAGACAGGGTTTCTCTGTGTAGCTTTGGAACCTTTCCTGGAACTCACTCTGTAGCCCAGGTAGGTCTCAAACTCACAGAGATCTGCCTGGCTCTGCCTCCTGAGTGCTGGGACTAAAGGTGTGCACCACCACTGCCCGGCCATAAAGTTGTTTTTAAGGTCGTTTTCTTCTGCTTCATCTGTGTTGGGATGTTTAGGTCTTGCTGTTGTAAAATCACTAAGTTCTGGAGGTGCCATATTGTTCTTCGTGTTGTTGAATGTATTTGTACACTGTCAGTTACCCATCTGGGTTTGGGATAATTATAGGTACAGGTGTTACAGGTGTTGATTCTTGTGATGTCTTTGTTGGGTGGGTCTTTTGTTTCTCTATTGTCTTTTGCCCTGAGTGACCAAGGGTTCTGGTGATTGGCTGTTTGTCAGGTCCAGTAGGGTTGTCTCAGCTGAGGTTTGTGGGGGTTTGGGTGTCTAGATCTAGCATATTGTCCAGTTCTTCTGGCTGGTGTGGGCTTTACTTGTGTCTGTGGGCTCTGTTCTTCCAACTGGTGTAGGTTTTCCTTGCCTGTTCTTTCAACTGGTGTGGGTGGCGTTTGTGCCTATAGAATTTGCTGATACTGCTGGAGAGGGCTGTTCATGGCGTGCTGCTCTTCTTCCAATTGGTGCAGGTGGTGCATGTGCCTCTAGGGGCTGATGATTTTGCGAGGGATGGTTGGCCAGGGGAAGGATGGTAGGCTCAGTAGTTTTGGGCGGCAGGATGGGTCTTGCAGGTTACAGGGTCCAGTGGGTGGCAGAGTTGGTGTAGCAGTCTGCCTGCAGGACTCTTACCTGCTGGCTGGCTGCTGGGGCTGAAATGGGAGGGAGGGGAGCACAGGATGCATTGTGGGGCTTAGGGCCTAGGGATTGGGGCACTTAAACTGGGAGATCAGTCACTCACCTTTGCCAATGTACTTATACCAGGATGCATTCTTCATTTCTTGAGCACTAACACCCAGTTGTAGTACCCATCACCTCTCCTGAACTGGCAAGATAACTCATCGCCTCCCCTGCCCCCATGTGCCTACTGGTGGGCTTTTAGTGATACAGGGGCTCACCAGAGATGACGGACCACTTAGACACAGTGTATAGCCAACTGAAAGTCTTTACTCCAGCAGGCTGGGATGACACTCAGGGACCCAAGTGTAGTACTGAGCTTTCAGAGCAAGGGGCTTTTAAAGGCAAAAAACTGCATCCTGTTACTGTGCTCTTGAACTGCAGGGAGAGGTTTTGCACAATTGGCTTAATAGAAGCTAAGATAAGCAGTTAGCTGGAGGGTTTGCACAAGCAGGCAGTTTAACTGAAGCTACGTTAGCTGAGGCGTCTTGGTCTTAGGTTCCTAAAGTAGTGTTGATTAACTTTCCACAGGGCTTCCCATCAAGGAGATCAAATTCTAATTAAACCTAAAATGGCTTCAGCAAGAAGACAAGTTAGAGGAACCTCTGCACTGTCTTGCCCTGTCACATTAGCCCCTTTAGTTAATTTTAAATGTAGCCACAGTGATCTTCCCAACGCATGAATCAAGTCTCATCTGGCTTAGAGTGGTCTAGTTTAAACATGTTTGAAGGGCAGACTGTTGTTCACTGATGTCACAGGTGGCAAATATTCTCATGAAAAGGGACTTAGCTATTTTTTTTTTAATCATTAGCTACTACAGAAATGCAAAATAAGCCAGAGAGCTATCGACACACTCCTCTCAGAATGAAAGAGTGATGACAGCAAATGCTGCTGAAGATGTGGAGTACAGATGGTGGGAGTGCGAGATGGGGCAGCCATTCCAGGGGAGAGGGCAAACGTGAGAGGCTGGGGAGATGGATCGGGGGTGAGAGAGAGCACTTGCTGTGAGAGCAAGAGGACCTGAGTTCACAGCCTCCGCACCCACAGGAAAGCCAGATATGGCTGATAGCACCTCTGATCTAATCATTGAGAGGCAGAGGCATGCGGATTTCTCTGAATCCCAGTCTAGCCTGGTCTACATTAAGAGTCTTCCCGGCTAGCCAGAGCTACATAGTAAGTCACTGTCTCAAACAAACAAACAAACAAACAAACAAACAAAAAAACACCCATTAATTTCATTTTAAAGCAAATTTGCCAGCAGATGTGGTGGTATAGGAATGTCAGATCTCACTTGGAAAGCTGAGGCAGGAGAATTGGAAATTCTGATCCAGCCTGGGCTATATAGCAGGACCCTGTCTCAAAAACAACACTCCCTAAATCCCAAAGCTTAGTAGCTCATGCCTGTAATCCCAGCACTTGAGAGGTCGAGGCCTGAGGATCAAAATTCCAAGGTCATCATGAACTATTTAGGGAGTTTGAGGCCAGCCTTAGGAAATGTGCATAGGGACAACGCTCTACTTAGCGGCTGTATTAGCTATGGTGTCATATCATGGCTGCTGCTGCTGACATGTCCTGCTTGGTCCCTGAGAACAGGCCAGTGTAAATGCCTGAATGCTAACATCTGTTACCTTCTGTTTGAAGTCTTATCTGAGGTTCCTAGGGATTAAAAGCATATGTAGTCTTGGTTGAAGGACAACCCAGAAAACTATGGTACTTCTTTACTGAGAATTTGCATTTGGCATTGTTCCTTTGGGGAACTTAGATAAGAGGTTTTGGTATATGGAATTGACTAGCTAAAGGTGTGATTGTTAAACAATAAAAGGACCCTTTGCTAAGCTACAGTGAGTCAGTCTGGAGATATTGGTCCTCCTGCAGCTGGAAAGGCTGGAGATCATCCTTAGAGTGCTCTGTGTCATCTTTCCATGGACCCTCAAAACCCACACCAGATATACAACATTTTGGTGCCCAATGTGGGGCTTGCAGGGCAGAGGATCAGGACACTTTTAAGGACTGGAAGAAGTTTGCTCTCAGGGTAAAAGGACTCCAGGATTGGCAGGGTCATGGGGAATTTAAACTCCCCATCTCAGGAGTAACAAAATGTATAGTTGCTAAAATGCTTCTTAAAAGAAAAAGCAGTAACTGCACAATTTTTAAAGATAAAAATAAAATGGCTCCTGAGACAATAAATAAAAGAAGAAGGCCCTTTCTAAGTAGAGAAAAGGGAAGAGAAGAAAAAAAATCTTCATAACAGAGCAGATGGAAGGAAAGAAAAGAAAAAGAAATTTCCCGATAGAAATGGGAGAAATGCTTAATCAAGAGAAAAGGATTTTCCAATTTAAAAAGGGGGGAAATATTGAATCAAGGCCTAAAAGTTAAAAGGCCCTGTAAACAAACAAAAAACAAACAAACAAACAAAAAACCCAGCCTTTTCCCTGTAAAAGTAGAGGGAGGAAAAAGGTTCTTTCTGGTATAAGAAATTGAGTATCGGGGCTGGAGTGATGGCTCAGTGGTTAAGAGCACCAACTGCTCTACCAGAGGACCTGGGTTCAATTCCCAGCAACCACATGGCCGCTAACAACTGTCTGTAACTCTAAGATCTGACACCCTCACACAGACATACTTGCATACACCAATGCACATAAAATAAAGATAAATAAATTGTTAAAAAAAAAAAAGAAATCGAGTATCAACAAAACTCAGAGCTCTCTCTCTCTGGCCTCACATAGCCTGTCAGCACAGAGCAGTGGCAGTGGAATTATGAAGAATGACAGCAGGTGACCTCCCTGCTGCAGCCTGAGCCAGCACAGCAAGCCTAGAGCTTAGAATTTTCTTGTCTTTTTGCTTAAATATTTCTTGCTTTTCCCTCTGAGTGGGAATAACTCAATATTAAAGAGTCCTCCATTGGGAATGTTTTTTAATTTTTCCCTGATAGTGGGAATAACTCATTATCAATGGTCCCTTCATGGGAGAAAGGAAAAATTTTAATCAAGCCCAACTTATAGTAAAAAACAATTGCAGTCAAGGCATAAGGTACTAAGTCAATGCTGTTTGAATTTCCAGAGTTGTTAGTTTTTCCTTGTATAGAGGATGTTCTCTTCTCTTGATTTGTCTAATGTCTAAAGGAATGTTTAGTTTTCATAGCAAATGAACTAAAAGAACAAAATTCATGGTTTTTAACTATAGTATTGGGTATGCTATTGTCTGTTTATTATTACTGAAAATTTGGCTTTGCTTTTTAAGTAGCTTTCTAGAAATTCTTGGTTAAATTCTATAAAAATGTAACACAGAATGAGTTACATCTACATTTACATCTATAAAGCAGAATGAGTTGTTAGGTTATTAGAAAATGTGGTTACTTAGGTAAAAGCTCATAAAAATGATCTCTTACTGATGAAGAGCCTAAAAAATTATTTTTCCACTAAATAAAATACAGGTAATTGTTTGTTTCTCGCTGTTAATAAACGGCAAGTTGCATTAACATGTTCCTTGGGATCTATAAAAAAGGATCCTCCTTTTATAATTTTATAAAAATATTCCATAGTATTACCTAAAGTTACCTCTTAAAATCCTATACATATTGTTTTTAATGCTTTTAAAGATGGCTCATGTGAAAAGGACTAAGCAAATAAATGCTGATGGTAAAGTTGCTCAGTTGTTAATTCGTCTGCTCCCGAGGCTGAACAGGACAGGGCTGAGTAAATGCCGGCTTACCATCTCTACCATCATCCAGTTTGGCCATCTAACAAGAGGAAATGAATATGAAATTCCAGCAATAAGAAATGAACAAAGATTGGAGCTGAGATCCTTTCTTAAAAGAAAAAGAAGAAAGAAAGAAGGAAGAAGAGGAGGGAATTTTTTCCCATTGCCTAAAAGTTCTCGGCCTGAAGACAATATGTATATATTTGTTGACATGAAAAGAAAAAAAATAATGTATATATAAAGTTTTCTTTTTTTTCTTTTTTAAGGAAAATCATAGGGCTAGAAAGATAGTTCAGTCGTCAATAGGACTTACTCCTTTTCTAGAAGATCCAGGTTCAATTCCCAGAACCCAGATAGGTGGTTTACAACTGCCTGTGACTTCAGTTCCAGGGTATTCATTGTGCTCTTCTGGTCTCTACAGGCACTGCATGCACATGGTGCCCATACACTTGGACACATACACATCAACCAAATAAGTCTTTTAAAGGAGGAAAAGCATAATTCAGTAATTCTCAAAGTGTGCTTCCAGTAATAGTGGCTTTGTGTGCATATGTGTGTGTTTCATCATACCCCTCTTAGGATCCTAAGTCAGTTAAAAACAAAACAAAACAATAAAAAATTTACCAAAGGATGATGGAAATGTATATTTTTGGTACCTAAATCACTGCAGTTACTGATTTGGGATGAGCTCAGAAAGGGGGGGGGGGGGGGAGAGTGAATGGTTTTTCCAGCTCTTTGTTTGACTGAGGCAGGGTCTTGCTGTGTAGCCCAGGTTCCTGCTCCTGCCTCAGCCTCCCAAGTGCTGAGAGTGTTGGGATTACAGGTGTAAACCACCACCACATCCAGGAACATCTGTATTTTAACAAGTCTTAGGAGCACTCCAATGCCTGGCTGTAGATGTATCCAACCGTCTTATTAAATAAGAAACACAGAGCCGATTCAGAGAAGAAAGCCAAGAGGTCAGAGCATAATGTAGTATAAAAGATCAAAGGCCAGATCTGAATAACACCATCAAAGGTGACATTTATTAGGAAGGTGTTTTCCCATGAGCTCACACAGGCCCACAAGCATCTCATGGAGTGTTGTTGACACTGCTATTCTCACTTGAAACATGAGAAAGTGGGGTGCAGAGAGGTAAAGTGACTATTTATTCAAGCTCACACTGTTGGTGGATGGCAGAGCTGGGAACTCGGTCAAGACCCTGCCTTCACTTACCGTTAAGCACCATGGACCAGCATTGCCAAGCAGGCCCACTGACATAATTAGCAATGACAGGATAGTTTCAGAGAGCACAAGGATGGTCCTATTATTTTCTGAGACAAGGTGTCACTATGTATCCTTGGCTAGCAGGGAGCTAAATAAGTAGACCAGGCTGGCCTTTGTGACACACAGTGTGTCACAAAGGCTGGATTACCGCATTATTTTTAAAAGTCTTTTTTTTTTTTTTTGGTTTTCTGAGACAGGGTTTCTCTGTGTAGCTTTGCGCCTTTTTCTGGAACTCACTCTGTAGCCCAGGCTGGCCTCGAACTCACAGAGATCTGCCTGGCTCTGCCTCCCGAGTGCTGGGATTAAAGGCGTGCGCCACCACCGCCCGGCTAAAAGTCTTTATTTCTTTAAAATTAAAATATAATTACATCATTTCTACCTTCCATCCCTTCCCATGCATCCCACCTGCTATGGGATGGTCTGTATGTCAAGTGTGTTCCTGATTGGTCAATAAATAAATCACTGATTGACCAGTGGTCAGGCAGGAAGTATAGGCAGGACAAGGAGGAGAATAAAGCTGGGAAGTGGAAGGCTGAGTTAGAGAGACACTGCCAGCCGCCACAATGACAAACAGCATGTGAAGATGCCAGTAAGCCACGAGCCACGTGGCAAGGTATAGATTAATGGAAATGGATTAATTTAAGCTGTAAGAACAGTTAGCAAGAAGCCTGCCACGGCCATACAGTTTGTAACCAATATAAGTCTCTGTGTTTACTTGGTTGGGTCTGAGCGGCTGTGGGACTGGCGGGTGACAGAGATTTGTCCTGACTGTGGACCAGGCAGGAAAACTCTAGCTACACCCACCCTTTCTTGTTCTTAATTTAATGACTGTCTTAGGGTTTTTATTGCTGTGAGGAGACACTATGACCATGATAACTCTTATAAAGAAAAACATTTAATGTGGCTCACTTACAGTTCAGAGGTTTAGTCCATTATCACCATGATGGGACATGGTGGCATGCAGGTGCTAGAGAAGTAGCTGAGAGTGTATTTAATGGATTATGGTCCTTTAACCTCTTCATGATCTGCCACATATGACATTTTAAATATTTAAGTTTTCTGCAGTGAACCATGACCATGCCTAACAGCAATCTTTGAAGTCTCCAAAAGGATGATGGGAAGCCACAACAACAATTCCACCTGGATTATAGTAATGCCACTAAGCTGACAAATGCACCCAAAGATCAACTTTGGACTACAAACTACTCAGGGCAATTTCAAGGTGGCTAGATGATATGGTCCAGCCTCATGTACTATTCCAGCCAGGACTTCAGATAAGCCCTACACTTTCCCATTACACAGAGACTGGCAACAAATGATACAGCTAGCTCTCCCAGGACTTGACCATTATCTCAATTTTCTCAGGGTCTCCTAGAAATGCCATCACCTCCCAGATAACAGAAGCAATCTAGAGAACATGACACCCATATTCCTAAGAGGTGGGGTGGGTGGTTTTTGGTCATTCAATGGGTTATGGATATTTGTCCTCATTTAGGGGGGTTGGTTACAAGTTATTGGTAACAGTCAGGAAAAAGCTGGACAATTGAGATTAGATTTAGGAATCTCATTCTCCAAAGAAAAAGAGGGGATTTAGAAATGATAGGATAAAAGGGTAGATTGTTGAATATACTTTTAAACTAAAAAAGCAACTACTAGTTTTAAATATTTTACGTTGGTATGGATTTTTATATATTGATGCAAATTTAAGATTATTTTTGTTATGCTGCATATATGTTTCTACTCTTGTTTAAGGTATGTATGTATATTGATACAAATTTAAGGCTGTTTTTGTTAGAACATACTGTTCATGTGTTTCTACTCTTGCTTAAGGTATTGTATCTTTGCAGCTCACTTAACAAGGTAATGTAAATTTCTAGTCCTTGAAAGTTGTTATTACAAACTATTTAGGTTAGCAAAGAAATGCAGGTTAGTAGTTAGTCACCTATAACAATCAAACTTGTAGTTACATTAGGTATGTTTTCAAGATCAAACAGAGTTATATTTTAGATGGACAGGTGGTCTTCAAACAGTTCAGAGACCTACAGAATATGAAATTTAAGATGTTTTAATAACGTAAGGCTTTTCATAACAGTGAGACACATTTGCTCCTGGCAGCACCAACCTGCTTCAGAGAAGATGATGGGCATCAAAGAACCTCCATATAGATAGAGTTTGCTTTATTTATGGCAAAAGTTAGCCACTGGGCAAGAAACTGCTCTTGCCTTGACTGCTGACAGTATGCTGTCCTAATTGGACAAGCAGGACACAAAAGAAAGGACTGGCAAACTTTTCCAAGACAAAAATGGGACAGTCCTTCAAAATTCCTGCTTTACAGAAAAGTCTGTCAGCTGTTCTAGGCCTGCAGGCTGAAGATGGATGCCCCAATATTGCAGAGGAACCTTGGGTGACTGTCCAGGCAGCCAGCTGTTTCTGTCATTTCTATAGTTTTGGAATTTGCTTGCTCTGCACTTCCTGTTTACTCAGGTAATATTATATCCTTCTTGGGTCTCTGATGGAGTTAAAGACTAGATAGTTGTAGTTACAATTTTCCTTCTTTCCAAATTCAGAAAAGAAACTCACAAAAGAGGTGTAAAGTGTATAAGGTTGATAGACATAAAAGCTTAAATCGTTTATTTAAGAAAATGTTTTGATGTCTAAAAAAATAGTTTTGGGTTGTTAATACAAGTTAGGATAGAAAGTGAATTAGATACAAAACTTGGGCTCACCATGATAGGATAGATAATGGAGTATTTTCTATGAATTTGTCAAATGCAAATGGACTGGATATTGTGAATGTGATTCTTACCTGATAATTGCTCCTACTATATATAGTTTTTCTGTATCAGAGTTAAAACCTTCTCTTTTTGTTTAGACAAAAAGGGGGAAATGTATGTGATATTTTGACTGCATTCTGATGCTCCCAAGACTGCAAAGTTTGGTTTGAATCAGAGGGCAGAGCTAGCAACTAGCTGACCAAAATTAGCCATAGAGGTTTTGGAGGACTGAGGACAGATAGACATAGGAAGTAGTAGGGTGGAGCTGAGAGTGGGTCTCGGCCTTTTTGGGTCAAGGAACAATAGAGAGAAGAGGTCACTGGTCACTTCTCTGGCTCTTCTCTAATCATTCGGGTTCTTACCCTGATATCTGATTCCCGAGTTTTTATTGATAAAGAATAATTAGATCAACACTTCAAAGTGACCAAAAAAATTTCACTGGGAAATTCCTACAGCTGATAAACACTTTCAGCAAAGTAGCTGGATACAAAATTAACTCACAAAAATCAGTAGCCTTCCTATACACAAACAACAAAGAGATTGAGAAAGACATCAGGGAAACAACACCCTTTACAATAGCTTGTGAATATTTTGGGGGTAAATCTAACCAAGCAAGTAAAAGACTTGTATAACAAAAACTTTAAGACACTAAAGAAAGAAATTGAGGAAGATATCAGATGGAAAGATCTACCATGCTCATAGATTGATAGGATTAATATTGTAAAAATGGCCATCCTACCAAAAGCAATCTAGAATTTCAATGCAATCCCAAACCAAAATTCCAACACAATTCCTTGAAGATGTTGAAAGGGCAACTTTTAGCCTCATATGGAAACACAAAAACTCAGGATAGCTAAAATAATACTGAATAATTAGTAAAAGAAATGCTAGTGGTATCACTATCCCTGCTCTCAAATTGTACTGCAGAGCTAGAGTAATAAAAACAGCATGGCATTGACATAAAAACATATACATTGATCAATGGAATTAAGTTGAAGATCCATAAATAAATCCATACATTTATGGATACCTGAATTTTGATAAAGAAACCAGAAATATACACTGGGAAAAAAAAGATCATCTTCAACAAATGGTCCTAGTCAAATTGGATATCTGCATGTAGAGGAATCCAAATAGATTCTTATTTATCCTGCACAAATGGATCAAAGACCAGAACATAAATCCAGGTACACTGAACCTGAAAGAAGAGAGAGTGGGAAATAGCCTTAAACTCACTGTCCCAGGAAAAGACTTTCTGAGCAGAACACCATTAGCACTGGCACAAAGATCAACAATTAATAAACGGAACCTCATGAAACTGAAAATCTTCTGCACAGCAAAGGACACCATCGCTATGACAGAACAGCAGCCTACAAGTAGAAGAAGACTTACCAGTTACATGTCCAATAAAAGGCTAATATCCGGGCAGTGGGTGGTGGCGCATGTCTTTAATCCCAGAACTCAGGAGGCAGAGCCAGGAGAATCTCTGTGAGTTCGAGGCCAGCCTGGTCCAGGACAGGTTCCAAAGCTACGCAGAGAAACTCTGTCTCAAAAAAAAAAAAAAAAAAAAAAAAAAAAAAAAAAAAAAAAAAAAGGCTAATATCCAAAATATATAAAGAACTAAAAAAAAATAGTTATCAAGAAAACAAATAACCCAGTTTGAAAATGGAGTACAAATCTAAACAGAATTCTCAAAAGAGGAAACTCAATGACTGAGAAATACTTAAAGAAATGTTCAATATTCTTAGTCATTAGGAAAATACAAATCAAAACTACTTTGTGATTTCATCTTACACTGTCAGAATGGCTAAGATCAATAAAACAAGTGATAGATGGTGCTGGTGAAGATGTGGAGTAAGGGAAGCAATCATCCATTGCTGGTCGAGTGCAGACTTGTACAGCCACTATGGGAATCAGTGTGGTGGTTTCTCATGAAGATGGGAATTGATCTACTGCAAGATCAGCAATACGCTCTTGGGCATATACTCAAAGGATGCTTCCTCCTACCCCAGAGACACTTGCTCAACCCCATTCATTGCTGCAACCTAGATGTCCCTCAAAGGATCAATGGATAAGAAAATATGACACATTTACACAATGGAATATTACTCAGCCATTAAAAAATGAAATAATAGTCAGGCAGTGATGCCACATGCCTTTAATTCCAGCACTCGAGAGGTAGAGGCAGGCGGATCTCTGTGAGTTCAAGGCCAGCGTGGTTTACAGAACTAGTTCCAGGACAGCTGGGGCTACACAAAGAAACCCTGTCTCAAAAAACAAACAAACAACAACAAAAGAACAAAAAGAAAAGAAAAAAATTGCAGGCAAATGGAAGGAACTAGAAAAAAATCCTGAGTGAGGTAATCCAGACCCAGAAAGGCAAATGGGTATTAACTTATATGTAGATATTAGCTGTTGTCAATAATAACCACGCTACAATTTGTGGAACCACAGAAGTTAGATATAGGGTAAGGGATGGGGTGTATGTGTGGGGGGGCAGACAGCTCTCCCTAGCAAAGGGAAATAGAATAATAGACAGGTATAGATGGATGGTGAAACACTGGGACCTGAGAATCAAATGGGCGGGATGAAGAGGGAGTTGAGAAAGGGAATATGGAAAGAGACAACTGAAATTAAGGGCCATTTGAGGGGTAGTATAAATCCTAATACAGTAGAAGCTTTGTAAAATATACACATATATGAAGGTGATTTAAATGAAATTGCCAATAACAGGGAAGACAGAGTCCCAACATCTTGTCACCAAATGAAGCTTTCAGTACTGGGAATGGGCTACATCTCATTGAATTGTTGGCCAAAGGGATCCCATGGGAATCCCCAAATAACTTAGGCTCTTGCCAAGACTATAGTTTTCTCTCCACAAACTGATGGCTAGGCCCCTTTGCTGAAGATAACTTCTACACAACTCACTGAACATGGAGAAGTCAACTGGTGCCTCCATAGAGCCTTCCCCCTACATGGTAGTGTCTTTTGCACAGGAAGCTACTCCACACACTGTCAAAGAAGAAACAAATACCAACCCAGCCACAAACACTCTCATCTGTAATTGTGTCCTGCCTACAAGATATGTTAGTGCAATGGTAGCCGTCTTAGTTAGGGTTGCTATTGCTTTGATGAAACATCATGACCAAAAGCAAGTTGGGGAGGAAAGGGTTTATTGCCCTTACTCTTCCACATCACAGTTCACCATCAAAGGAAGTCAGGACGGGAACCCAAGTGGGGCAGGAACCTGGAGGCTGCAGCTGATGCAGAAGCCATGGAGGGGTGCTGCTTACTGGCTTGCTCCTCGTGGCTTGCTCAGCCTGCTTTCTTATAGAACCCTTCAGCTCAGGGATGACTCCACCCACAAGTCCCTCCCCCATCAATCACTAATTAAGAAAATCGCTTATAGCTGGATCTTTTTTTTTTTTTTTTTTTTGGTTTTTCGAGACAGGGTTTCTCTGTGTAGCTTTGCGCCTTTCCTGGAACTCACTCTGTAGCCCAGGCTGGCCTCGAACTCACAGAGATCCGCCTGACTCTGCCTCCCAGTGCTGGGATTAAAGGCGTGCGCCACCACCGCCCGGCACAGCTGGATGTTATGGAGGCATTTCCTCAACTGAAGTTCCCCCTTTCAGATGACTCTAGCTTGTGTCAAGTTAGCACAAGACTAGCCAGCACAGTGGCACGAAACTTGTGGGAGTAACCAACCAATGTCTGATTTGACTTAAGGCCCCCTCCAGGAGAATGAACCCATACTCAACACAGATTGGGTGACCAAGAACCTGAAACTAGATAGCCCAGGGAGGGACTTAGGGGAAAACCAAATACTACTGTTATTAAAAAAAAAAAAAAAAAAAGTACCAATAAAATGACTCTTAAAACAGTGGTTCCCAACCTTTCTAACGCTGCAACCCTTTACCATAGTTCTTGTTGTGGTGACCTCCAACCATAAAATTATTTCATTGCTACTTCACAACTGTAATTCTGCTACTGTTATGAACTGTAATGTAAATATCTGATATGCAGGATATCTGATATGTGACCTCAAAGGGGTCACAACCTACAGGTTGAGAACTACGGCCTAATGACATTCTGCTCTACTCATAGATCAGTGCCTTGCTCAGCCAATATCCGAGAAGCTTCCTCCTGCAGCAGATAGGAGCAAATACAGAGACCCACAGCTAGACATTATACGGAGAGTAGAGACCTTGGAAAACTCAGCCTTAAATGGGACGTCTCCATCAAATCTCTCCCCTCAGGACTCAGGGAACCCTGTGGAAGGGGGTGAGGAAAGAGTGTCCTTTATGTATATATTATGCCTTCCAGTTCACAAAGACATTAAAAAAAACCCACAAAATTTATGGGCTTTCTGAGTGTGCAATCAAGTGGTTCTGTGTCTGTACCTTTTCTCGTGCCTTTTCTAGGGCTCTGCTCCTTCTGTTTGTTTTGTCCTATTCTGATGTATTAGTTTTTGTTTTATATTTTATTTTATTTTACTATTAAAAACAAAGCAAAAAACTGACTCTTGTGTATGTTCAGGGTTTCTACAGAACAGGGCAAAATGATGACTAGATACAACATCCCAGTCAGCTTGAGGAGAGTGTGATGGTAGCTATCTGGCTTGGAAATGATTGTGTGGGTCCTGGAGCCACTGAATGCTTTAGAAGTGGAACACATGACTAATAAGGTTTATTTGGGAACCACGAGACTTGTGTAGAATACTTAGTTCTTATAGACGACTGACCTGGAAGATACTCCAGTTGGCTTTGTCCTGGCAGATCATGTCTTTAGAGAGTGGGGGGAAGGCGCCAGAATCTTGATAGACTGTTAGCACCTTAGTTCCCTCTAGTACATGGGAGCATCATGATGTCAATACAGGTCCATGAGGTGTGTAGTAGAGATTTCATGGGCCTAGGGTCCAAACATGTGTAGTACCTTGTGGGAGCCTGTTCTCGGGTTCCTCATGGCTTTACCCAGCAGGTCCGCATAGAGGATGATTAGACCACGGGCCTGAGTGCAGGTGTCTGAAATGGTCTGCACTTGGCTGTGCTGGGGGAGGAGGTCTTTTGCTCCACCCCTTGGCATCTCTATAAAAACCCTGGGGGCAGAAACAGTCGGGGCCCGTTGGAATAGGTTCCAGGCCCTCTCGAGGCTATCCTTTACTTTCTAGCTGTTTATCTCCGCAATAAATCCTTCTATCTAATATTTCCTGCTGCTCGCACTCAAGAAAACTCTGGGGAACTGTGGGGGTGGTTGGGTAAACGCCCCACAGAATGGCGCCATGAACAGGGACTAAAGAAAAAAAGGGGGGACTAAAGACAAATGAACAGGGACTAAAGACAAAGGAAAATAATAGTTTTATTACAGAGTTTTTGGTGAAAGTGCTGAGTCAGCCCTGCCAGTGGATAAGGCATGCCGGTGTTATGGAAAATATATTTTTTATATATATATTGAGAGGCAGGGGTTTTATCCTCAAGAGAAAAGGAAAGTGGACTGGAAGGATGTCCGATGCTGCAGCGAAATTCTCTTCTGTCAAAATTTTCTATCTTCTATCCCTTTCTCAATTTCTGTGAAAAATAAGGCATAGGGTAGTAAAATAGTGTAGGAAAAACTTAGAAGTGTAAGATTGTGTAGGAAAAAATAAGTAAGGCAACTAGACAGAAAAACTCTTCAATTTTCTAACTTTGGGGGCTATGAATGCAAACTGGGGAAAAAATCTTTCTTTGGGCTTTACGGGTAGTAAAACTCTTCTTTGAGCTTATGGGGAAGAAAAAGTTTCCTATGGAAGCTTTTGACCTGGGGACAGCTGAAATGCTAAGTCCAAGCGGCAGGAGAAAGTGATTTCTCCCTGAGGCAAAAATGGGGGTGTAAAAAGCCAAAGTTTAAAGTTGGGAAGTTTTGGGAAAAGTTGGTCTTTCTCTTGGGGGAAAAAATCTTTCTCTTAAACTAAAAGCTTTTCTTGGAAAATTTGGGGGAAAATCTCTCTAAAAAGCCTTAATCTTAAACTAAAAGCTCTCAAACTTAAAAACTAAAGCCTTTAACTTTCTCAGAAGGACAAAAATTAGAATCACCTGAAGATATTAGTATGGGGACTACCTGTGATTAGCTCTAAGGGAAAACAACAAATCTCTTAAGACAGCAAAACCTAAGTTCTTTCAAGCTTTAAAAATCCTCCCTGCAATGCAGGAGGCAGGGACAAGTTCCTAAAAACCTCTCTTCTAAGCTCTATCTCTTCAAGCAAGTAAAAGACAGTGGGTCAGAGTACCCTGAGGGAAACGCTTGGGAGAGTGTGGGTAAAGAGCTACAGAGAGCCCAAAAGGGCGGGAAACTTTACTGGGAAAAGCAAAAAAGCCAAGCTTTTCAGTTATAGCCGAGCTGAGGCATCAAGGGTTTTGTTTGAGCGTTTCAGAAAGAAAAGGTGCTCCTAATCATCCTAATGCAAAGATCCCCTGAAGCATTGTATCCTTGCTTCTGACCAAAAACCCAGAGGCGACTGGCCAGCGTCTCTGAGTTGGAGTGCATTTCAGGGATACTAGGGTTCCTGCAGTTGTAAACTTCCAGGAGCACAGAGCTGAGGCAGGAAGGTGCAGGACCCAGGGGAAGATTGCCAATGAACAAAGCTAAAGCCAGTGGGAACGGTACAGTTGTCCACTTTCCTACAAGTCCCGGGTTGATAGATCCGCAGCTGCAAAAAGACATCTGAGAAAAGCTTTCCTATCAGAGTAAGGACCTTTCTGGGAAAACAGTAAAGCTGAACTGTGTCTGAAGCAGTTGTGCTGCTGAGTCAGAACGCTGTCTGGGGAAAGAGCCCAGCCAGGGCAGAACAGAACTATCCAGGAGTAAAGCTTCCTTTTCTGTCAGAGAAAGCACCTCTTTGAGAAAAGCTTTGTTTCAACTGACTCCCTGAGATGAGGGAGTGTAGCCCTGAGGGGTGATTGCCTCTGGCATAAGCTCTGTCCTTGAGCACCCAGACAAGCAAACACAACCCACTGGGGGACTGGGCCGGGTGAAGGCCTGATGAGGCAAAAAATCTGTCCTAATGGGAGTTTAGAAATGGCAAAAACCTCCCTTGTTAGATTTTCAGTCTGTATGCAAACCACACAGACCCCGAAAACAGAAACCGACAAAAAGCCCCTACCTTTCAGTAGCAGGGAAAGCCGCCACTGTAGTGTCGGAAACTTTCTGGGGTAGAGGGGATAAACTGAGACCAAACTGGATACTGTCAGGGAGAAAGACTCTGAAGAAAGAGAAGGGACATATTCCTCCCCAGAAAATACTTGACCTGTAAAAAGCTGCTAGAATTTGAGGCAGATTCGGGGGGAGAAAAAAAAAGCCCCTACCTCCAAAAGCAGCTAGCAGAGGAACAGAGCCGCAGACAGATACCTGAAGCTCTGCATCTGGGGAAGGAAGGAACAAGCAAAATGAGAATAAAATCAGTAGGAGAAAAATCTCTCTGAAGGAGCTATGGAAAAGCTCTGTTGTAAATGATCTTGTTTTTCACTGACTGGCTAAGGCAAGCACAAGCCCCAAGGAAAGTTGCTATCAGAAATTGCCCACCTTAATGCACGCTAACGAGGCAGGTGCAGTTCTGATTTGGGGGTCAGTGTCAAATGAAGGAGAGACACCTGTTAAAGCCAGCTGAGGAGAGAATAGAAATCTCCCAATGTGCCATAGCTGAAAATGTAAAATGCTTGTTCAAACCTCCCGTTGCAAAAGCAAAAAACTTTGTTCAAACCTCCCGGGCAAGAATTTGTAAGTAAGTCTGGTAAAAGAGAACCAGTTGACTCTCAGACCCAAAAAGAACTATGGGAAATGACTGATATAAGGGAAATGATATAAAGGACTGATTTAAGGGACTGATAATATTATGGACTGATATAAGGGAAATGCATTCTGGGAAAGGTAGTTTTTCCCCTTAAGATGGCAACATTGCCCTGAAACAATTTTGTCAGCTCGAAAATACATTCATGGTAAACTTAAAATACAGCTTTTAAAAGAATAAGGAGGAAAATCGTCTAAGAGTGTAAGTGTCAGTTCCAATGAAAAATTGAAAGGATACGGAACTAGATGCTTCGCGGTTTGGGGCTCCATCGGTAAAATGCCTTATTTACCCTAATAGCTGTGTTTGCACAGCTTTACAGTAGTTGGAAGACAAAAAGCTACCTTTAAGAGCAAACAAGCCACTTTAAAATCCTTAAGAAAGCAAGAGAGCAGTTTATACACTGAACGTTGTCTAAGATATGAAGAAACTTATGTTGAAATTAAAAAAGTTCTTTGCCTTTTGAACAAACTGCCTGCAATGAGTAATTCCTTTGCAAATCTAATTAAGGGGATAAGAAACAGGCATTCAAAAAAATGACTGATTTATAGATGGGAAACAAACTTCAGAAAAGCTGTCTTACAAAAGAGTTGCTTCACCTGAAAGTTCCTTATAAGAAATCAATGCTAAATATTACAGCTGCTAATAACATCAGGAATTAAAGCTAATGAAGTGAAAATACTAAATACAGTTCGGAGCTGTGCCACTTGTGGCTTTACTAGCTCCTTTAGAAAAATACTTTATATCACCTAATAGCTGTGCGGTATTTGGCGAAGAGCTTTACAGCGGCTAAATACGGTAATTTCACCCTCAGTGTGAAGTGAAGTTTTTCGGTAGAACAAACCAAAAATACTGCTGTAATAGAAATGTTTGTCTGAATTGAAGTACTTAGGGGAACTACTATGAATTTGGGTGAAGGGACACCTCTAGTTAAAAACTGTCTACCGCTGACAGTGCATCTCTGCCGGTCCGGAACGGCTGAGAGAGCTGGCAACTTTGGAGTGTGGCTTCGTCCCGAAGATGTTACAGTCCCCTAGCAACAACTATCACAATTCTATAACAACAACACTCACTAAATCCCAGTGCTTTATAACAAAGCTGACTATAAACTCTAAACTTTAGAAATGATGTACGTACTTCCTGTCTAGTTAAGAGAATCTTTCTAATAGAGATAGTAATAATAATTAAGAGTAAGAAATAGAAAAAGATGAAAATAAGATATGTGAGTTTGTAAAAATTCTCTTGTTAGATCTGTGTCAAGAAATCTTTAGGTGTTTGCTAAGTTAAATATATGCTAATGGTAGCCCTACATAAGTTTGTAAAATAGATCTATAGAGTTCCTTTAAGAATATAAGCTTGCGACCGGGCGGTGGTGGCGCACGCCTTTAATCCCAGCACTCGGGAGGCAGAGCCAGGCGGATCTCTGTGAGTTCGAGGCCAGCCTGGACTACCAAGTGAGTTCCAGGAAAGGCGCAAAGCTACACAGAGAAACCCTGTCTCGAAAAACCAAAAAAAAAAAAAAAAAAAAAAAAAAAAAAAGAATATAAGCTTGCAAGAAGTATCTAATGTAGTCTTAAGACATAGTAATAAGCTTGTAAGAAGAAAAGATGCTAGTTGTAAATGTAAGTTTAAATAAGAATAAGATGGAGTGAATATAAGAAATATATAAGAAGTAATAAGAAATATATTTGCTAAAGTAGTTCTATAGTTTCCTTAAGGAGTATAAATAAGTAGATGATAATATGTTATATGTGAGTTTGTAAAAACATGTAAATGTTGAATGTGAGTCTAAATGCTTTCCAAAAAATGTTATGTGTGATTCTGTAAAAAAGTGTAAATGTTAAGTGTGAGTCTATTCCTAATATATATGGTGAAAGAACCTGAGATACAGAAGTTAGTGTCCTAGGAGACTGCAAAGCAGGCAGTCTGAGCGGTTTTCAAAAGCTCCAGAAGCCGCTAAGAAGCTAAGAATGGCAGACGCCAGAACCAGCACAAGGCATCCGCAGCTGAGATCCGTGGAAAATCGACGCAACACAGAAAAACCTGAGCTAACATCAAAAACGGTGCGGTTTAGAATACTACTGTACCTTAAAAGGTCTCTGGCTTGAGAATAAAAGTTGCAGAGACGCTTGTTTGCACAAAAATTGTTAACTGCAAAAAGTTTTGGTTGAAAAACGTTTCTTCATATTTTGAAGTGAAAGCCTAATACCAGAATTTATTTCTTGTTTGAACTTTTTGAACTTAAAATGAGATAAAACTACAAAGATTTTGGTTATGGATTTCTTCATATTTGGAAGGCTCGTACCAGAATTTATCATTTGAATTTTGGGACTTAAGAAATGAAATGAACAGTAGAGATTTCATTGCAATGGGACAATTTTGAGTTTACTTATAGTAATGACCTAGGAACTGTTTGCTGGAATTGGATTAAAAATGGAACTGTTTAAATGAAGAAATTTATTATTTCTACCTAGAATCAAGATTCAGTTTTGTGTATGCATATATGCTTTATTAATTGGTGATTCATGAATTGTTTTGTGGAACTGTTTATGTAAAAATGAAATTACGGGCTGGAGAGATGGCTCAGAGGTTAAGAGCACTGACTGCTCTTCCAGAGGTCCTGAGTTCAACTCCCAGCAACCACATGGTGGCTCACAACCATCTGTAATGAGATCTGGTGCCCTCTTCTGGTCATACATGCTGTATACAAAATAAATAAATAAATCTTTAAAAAAAAAAAATGAAATTACTTACAGAACTGGTTTTGTGTTACAAATGGAACTGTTTAAACGGAAAAGTTTGGGTTTTCTAACTAGGTTTGAGATTTTGTTTAAAAAATTATAAAGAAAAGGAGGAGTTATGAGGTTGAATTATGTTTGCAGAAATTATGTTTAACCTATTGATATTAATGCACCCTGGTTTTGTGGAGTTAAGGAAATATTTAAGTTTGATGTGAATACATTGAAGTTTTTCCTATGTTCTGTTAGCAAGAAAATTCAAATGATTGAGTTAAAGTTGTAAGACGGAGAAAATTGTTAACTATATTTAGCACAATATATGCTAATTCCAATGATTCTGTTAAGAGTTTGCTTTGAGTTGTAAGATTGAGAGAGTTGTGACTATGTATAGCAATATTTATGTTAACCTGTTAATGGTAATGATGAAGCTAAGGGATTCTTTAAGTTTGTAATAGCCTTAAGAGTTTTTGGTTTAGAAAGGGCTTGAGGCAGCTAAGACTGCTGTAGTCACCTTGGACCTAATTCAAAAGAGAAATGTCATCTTTATCATCCTCTACTCCCATATTGGGAGGTGCAACAGCTTGGAGATTGCTGTAAGCCATTAATAGTTTTTTTTTTATATATATTAAGAAAGGGGGACCTGTGGGAGCCTGTTCTCGGGTTCCTCATGGCTTTACCCAGCAGGTCCACATAGAGGATGATTAGACCACGGGCCTGAGTGCAGGTGTCTGGGATGGTCTGCACTTGGCTGTGCTGGGGGAGGAGGTCTTTTGCTCCACCCCTTGGCATCTCTATAAAAACCCTGGGGGCAGAAACAGTCGGGGCCCATTGGAATAGGTTCCAGGCCCTCTCGAGGCTATCCTTTACTTTCTAGCTGTTTATCTCCGTGATATTCTCCGCAATAAATCCTTCTATCTAATATTTCCTGCTGCTCGCACTCAAGAAAACTCTGGGGAACTGTGGGGGTGGTTGGGTAAACGCCCCACAGTACCTTCTGGTGTTTAAGTGTTCATTTAAAAATAACCATTTTTTAGGCCATTGAGGCGGTCCAGTGGGTAAAGGTGCTGCCAAGCCTGATGGCCTAAATTTGATCCTCAGGACATGGAAGGAGAGAGCTGACTCCCACAACTTGTCCTCTGACCTCTACACAGTAAATGAATAAATGGAAAAACAAACAAACAAACCCAGAACCCCAATTATTTCTTCCATAGATACTAGTTCCTCTTTTGCATCAACAGATAATTGCCTTTGTGTCCAATGCTGACCGCTCTACTGATAAACACTAGAATAAGACACAGAAACGAGTAATTATCAACTGGTGATAGGGGTGGGATCCAGGCTCTCAATTGCTCTACCACTGAGCTAGCCCCCTGAGACCTGTTTTTTTGGGGGAGGAGGTTGAGAGAGGGTCTTGTTATGTAGCCCGGCTGACCTTGAACTCATGACCCTCCTGCTTCAGTCTCCTGAGTTGCTGGAATAGCAAGGCCTGTGTGTTCCACCATGGCCTGCAAGAAACTTCCCAAAAAGTGGAGTTTAGATATGAAGCCAAAGGTTATGGTGTTATACCCATTTTGTAAAAACCCCAGAGACCACCAAGGAGCCAGTTTCTGATGCAAGCACATAAGGGTTCACCAGGCAGATGGAGGGAAATGCGGCAGCCCAAGGGTAGAGAGTTTTTATAGGGAAAAACCGCAAGCCAGGAATTACATGCTTTGGCAACTTGGGATTGGGTAGAAGGGATATGGGGTAAGGTGATTTTTTTTAAACTATTGGTCTAGACTTTTGGCGCAAAACCACATTTGAAACTATTGGGTTGGACTTTTACAGGGAACCACAACTTGCTGAGCAGGATTATCTGGGCTGCTCAGCAGGATTATCTAGAGATCTTCAAGGGCCATAAACCACAGATAGAATGTCTGCAGGAGCATACTGCTCTGTATCTGTTCGAGTTGTCATGGCACATTCCTGAGGTCCTTCCTGGAACTGAGTACAGCAGGTGGTCCAAGATGGCGGCCCTCCCCTAAGATGGAGTCTGTATTGCCTACACACTGGCACAGGTACATGATAGAGCCTGGAAAATTAGTCCATGAAGGAAAGGTGACTGAAAAGACTGATTTAGAAATATTGAGGACCAGGTTCAGTCGGTAGAGTGTTTGCCAGGCACGCATGAAGCTCTGGGTCTCATCCCTGGCACCACATAAAGGGAGGCGTGATGGTGCATAACTATAATCCTAGTACCTGGGAGGTGGAAGTGGAGGATCAGAAGTGTAAGGCCATGCTTAGTTACATGCGGAGTTCGTAGCCAGCCTGGGCTATATAAGAGTCTGTCTTAAAATAACGTAACAGTTTTCTGTATGACTTAGTTTACCTAACTAGCTACAGCTTAGCCATGTTAGTAAGAGCAAAGAAGTTATGTTATCCTGAATAGACCTTAGGTAAGGAGAGACCCTTTGCCAGGCTGCTAGGTCACCATCTTACTGCGTCATAAAATAGGAATACTTCAGTCTCTGGTGTGTGGTGGTATTTTACTTGTACTGAAATGTGATTTTAATTGTATGTTAATAAATAAAGTTGCCTGGGGGTCAGAGCTATTAGAGCCATAGCAAGTGCATGGCGGCGGTGGCGCATGCCTTTAAGGACCTGGAGGGTGGTACATTCAGGCAGTGACGAGGCAGTCACGTGTTTGGGTTTACAACCAATGAGAAGGCAGAACAGCTAGAGTATATAAAGACATACACACAGGAAGTAGGTCCTTTTGGGAGAGCTCTCTTGGCTGAAGAGGATCCCTGAATCAGGAAGGGTGAGGCTCTTAGCTCTGACCTCTTGGCTTTCTTCTCTGAATCGGCTCTGTGTTTCTTATTTAATAAGACCGTTGGTTACATCTACACTGGTGTTCAGCTGTGGTCCTAAATTCTTATTTCAAGAATGAAGGAGGGAGCTTAACCATAATTTATAGAAGGCAAAACCAAGTTTCAACAGTGTAATCAGTTCAGTATCTCTTGAAGGCAAAACCAAATTTTAACAGTGTAAACCATTCAGTATCTCTAAAATCAATACCAAGTGGATTACTCTTAGGTTACAAAAATCTGACTGCCAGCAAGATACATCTCTGTACATGAATGCATGGAGGTGCAGCTTTAATACCTCATCAAACCAGCATTGTTTTAAATCCTATCTTCATAAATCTTTTTTTCAGGACAGGATGGGAATTATCATACAACAATCCATCCTAATCCAAAATATCTTGGAGACCTGTTGTCTCCTTGTTGGGCCCACTCCATGTGGTCATCTTTAATCAAGATGGCCGTGAAGTCATATGACCTCCCTCTTCTCCAACCTTAGTCAAAATGGTGACTACTCATGATGCTGTACTTAATTAAGATGGTGGCAGACCAAGTGTTGTTTCCCAGAACAGTTCCAATTTGGAGTTACAAGTTTTTTTTTTTTTTTTTTTTTTGGTTTTTCGAGACAGGGTTTCTCTGTGTAGCTTTGCACCTCTCCTGGAACTCACTTGGTAGCCCAGGCTGGCCTCGAACTCACAAAGCCTGGCCTGGCTCTGCCTCGCGAGTGCTGGGATTAAAGGCATGCGCCACCACCACCCGGCTGGAGTTACAAGTTTTAAGTTAAATTTTTCTTACAGATTTTTAATCATACCCAATTCCCTCAGCATTTTTTTTAAAGGTAGAACAGCATAAAATAACTTTAATATTATTTATACCCAAATGACATCTCTGTTATTGCATCAGATTCAGTGGTCAGAAATCCCAGAGGCAAATTCTGAGCCCAGGCAGCTGCTTGGAATAGTAACAGCTGAGCTATGACCAAGACACATGGAAAACATAAACTGAGGCATTCAAGACCAGTCAAAAACAAGCATGCAGTGGCCACCTACATTTACACACCCAGCTGAGCCTGAAGTAATTCTGTGTGGCTCCCATGTCCACAAGAAACATACAGGCACAGATCCATACATACATAGAAAACAGGTCTTCTCTAACAGTGAGACAAACAAAACTTTCCTTGGGAAACAGACTTTGTTACAAATTACATAGATTTTTAAACCACGTCAGATGAGCAACTTACAAATCCTGAAATAAGAGTTTACAGTATAGAGCAGCATGTAAGAAACCATAGGAACCTAATCCCAGCACTCGGGAGGCAGAGGCAGCCAGATCTCTGTGAGTTCGAGGCCAGCCTGGGCTACAGAGTGAGTTCCAGGACAGGCTCCAAAGCTATATAGAGAAAGACCAAAAAAAAAAAAAAAAAAAAGAAAGAAAGAAAGAAACCATAGGAACAAAAGATTTTTAGGAGTGAGGAAGTAGTGCCTTAGAGGTAAGAGTGATAGGAATTCCCACCACGCCCCTATGGTCGCACATGCCAGGTGGGACACTCAGTCATTTCTGCCTAGTCATTTCTGGGTCATACGTCCTGCGTGACCCATGACCCTGTGGCTGTGTGGTTGTGTAAAGCGCCTGGTGCAACTACGTGATCTATGCGCATGCGTGAAATAGCCACGTGGGCCTGTGTGCGCAGGTGCGGCTTGGCCTTTAAAAGCCGGACCCCAGGTTCCCCTGCCCCCTTCAGACACGTGTCCTTTCAGCAGGCCTGTGCACATCTATCCTTCTCTCCTTAGCTTAATAAAACTCTTGTTAGTGGATTCTGTCGTGTTTCGTGACTTTTCCTCGCAGGGTAAGAGCACCGCCAAAAAACCAACAAAGAGACTTTGGAATGTGGGTCTGTGGGCCAAAAGAGCCAGAGCCACGTGGAGAATACAGCGGGCTAGAGTTTAAGCTGTGGGTCACAGCATAGTGGGTCTGCAGTCTGAGTGCAAGGTGAGAGAAGGCCAGGAAGGAGCAGAAGACAAGGGAGGTGTCCACGGGGATCTGCAGGCCAAAAGAACCAGGCAAGCACACGTGTGTCCATGTGAAAGTAACATAGGAAGAACCGGGCTCTAAAATTTGGAGTTAGGTTCAGTCACAGACAAATGATCTGTACATACCCTATTGAGGGCCAGATCAGCAGACACTGTAAGGGAGAACAGACATGTGCTGGGCATGAAGCAGCTGGCCTCTCCGGCTTTGACTCCTGAGTTGTAACGAGCATAAGGATGGGACATTTATGCAGTTTAGGGTGGGGGAGCAGACAGAAACAAACAAAGAGAATGGATCTGTTGTGGGTGGACAGAATTCCAGCACGATAGGGTGGGAGAGCAGGCAGGAACAAAGAACAGGTCTGTTGCAGATAGAATCCCAGCACAATCAGACCAAATGCCAGGAGAGTCTAGTGAGTACAAAGGCCGAGTGGGTTCCTTTTGGCAGGCCCTGCCAAGGTATGCCATTAAGAGAACATCCCAGGAATACCAGAGTTAGTGCAAGAGTTTTATTGGTGGATGGGGAGAAAGAGTGAAGGCCGTTTTGGAATGGAGCCGTGAGAGAGACAGGTACAAAGAATAACAGAACAGGGAAGAGGAAGGGGCAGGAATGCAGGGCTCAAAACCCTGGATGAGGGAGCTCAAGCCTTGTCATATGGCGTGAGACAGCCCCAATTTGGATAAATTTTGTAGTGAACACCCCAGGAGTGTCTGAAGATTGGATTTAGACCCGCAGTTGCCCATTTCCAAGCCTGTGCCTGAGGATCAACTGCTATAGCCTGGGGTGTGTGTGTGTAAGGGATGGGAGCTACCTTTGGTATATGTCTCTTCCACAAAGGGTCCCATGGAACAAAGATGGTCTTTGCTCTAGAAACAGATTGGGGTTGCATGGCCACGGCTTGGCGGCAACTCCAAGAATCTTTGACCCAGAAGGTGTCTTGACTTGGAAGAGGTCAGGACTGCTATAGGCAGTGGCTTGGAAATGGTTGACTTACCCAAGCCAAGTCAATCTAGTCTGGCGGAGAGGGAAATACAAAGAAGTGTGGCTTCCCATGTGGCCAGGGGACTGGCGGAGAAGGCTCAACTCTTCCTGGGCTTCTGGCACCAAGATGATAAGTTTTCTGTAGCCTGATCATAGGTTTCTCCACAGATGCAATAAGCCAGATCAAGCCAAATTAAAAAATAAAAGACCAGGCCCATCTGAGCAAAGCACTCCCTGCTGAGTGTTGGTTTTAATGCAGCGGTGCAATGAAGACATGTGCAGGGAGTGGGGGGGGGGGGCGAGGAGGAGAAGAAGAAGAAGTGGGGAGGGGTCTGTGACCTGCTTTTTATGGATTCCCCTGCACATGTGCATATGGGCTTACAGAGCTACACCACACATGTGCATAGATTGTGTGATCACGCTGTGCGCAAATTGCAAATTACACGATTATGCAGTGCACGGATTATGTAGGACGCAAAGCCTGGAATGATTAATCGGTTTGCCAGCACATGCATGGTCATGTAGCTTGGGGAGTGGCCAGGAATTCCGACAGTGAGTCCTCCAGTCCCCAGAGATGGCCCCTCTGAAGGAGGGGGTTTAAATATGGGTGATGACATTTCCTCCACAAGCTGGGTATGTGCCCCATCATGGTAGGCAGGGTCTTGAGCAGCTAGCAGTCTCAAAGGAAGAGTCCCTGCTGCTCATGGTCTCAGCCTGGAATATGGAACTGGACACTCAGCAGCTTTTCTGAGAGGGTAGGGTTTGGGGAGAGAGAACTGGGGCAGAGCTGGCGATTCCAGCCGAACAATTAATCATTTATTACCAACAAAAGGGTTGGGATGTTAGGTCTCAAACCCAGGACAAATGGCTGAGGTGCCTATTTAACATATCAAAATGGCCCTGGCCATCAGGTTCTCCCAGAATCCCTGAGTCCCTACCTGTTACAGGATTTGACTAGCACACCCTACCCCCTACCCTGAACTCCAGCACAGGGGCTGGGGTGCCCTTCCCCCATAGGCTTTTCCCTATATTATCCAGCCATTTTGGCTGCATGGTCTGAAAGGGAAAAATCAGTAGCCATCTTGAGAGATGCTTCCCCCTTCCCCTCCCCTCCTCCAAAGGTATTTGCTGACCAGAAGTTTTAGAAGTGACCAGAAGTTGAACTTAAGGCTGGAACAATAAATCTATGTGTCCTGGACTTGGCAAAACGAGATATGGGGAGTAATGGACTCAACTGACCAGAAGCTGAACTCAGGGGAGAGTAGGACTGGAACAATTAATCTGAATGTATATATCCTGGGTTCAGCAAAAGCAGGACATAGGGAGTAAAACATTTATGTCCCTAAGATACCCTGAATCCTGTTAGCCATCAGTAACCTCATGCTTATAGTTCAGTCAGTAACTTCAAAGAACTGCCTCACCCCCAGCCCCTCATCCAATCCCAAGCTGCATGTAAACCTTTCCTATATAAACCCCTTCAAGTGAGTGCTCGGGCCGTTCTCCTCCACCCACTGTGTCCGATGTTGGATGGTGAACCAAGCTTGCTTGTTTTGTTAAAAACTTCTGTATGTTTGCATCGGATATCGGCTCTGTGGTGGTCTTGCTTGGGGGACTTGCGACCTGGGCACAACAGGTCCTTTTACCCTTTTGCCTCTTGGTCTCCTGGCTTTCCCCTCTCTCCTCTTCTCATATGGCCCGGCTAAGGGTCATGTCCACTCTGGACTCTCCCAGGTGTCTCTGCTTCTGACTATGCTCTCCCTCATATCTACAATAAACTTTCTCCCCCACCATACCTAGAGGCAGTCATATCCTTTTTTTTGTTTTTTTTTTTGTTTTTTTTGTTTTTTCGAGACAGGGTTTCTCTGTGTAGCTTTGCGCCTTTCCTGGATCTTGCTCTGTAGACCAGGCTGGCGTCGAACTCACAAAGAATTGCCTGCTCTGCCTCCCAAGTGCTGAGATTAAAGGCGTGCGCCACCATCGCCCGGCCTCCAACCTGTTTCTTTTCTTTCATTCAGGCGTGTGTGTGTGTGTGTGTGTGTGTGTGTGTGTGCGCATGTGTGTGTATGCACGCTTGGAGAGGCCCTATGCAGATGTCCAGAGTCATCTTCCCCAGCTCTTCCACCCTACTCATTGAATCAGTTCTCTCAGTCAAACCCAGAGTTCACCAATAAGGTTAGTCTTGCTAGTTCGGCTGTTCTGGGAAGGCTGGCATGACAGGCAGGCTACTTGGCATTTGTGAGGGTTCTGGGGATTGAACTCAGATCCTCACACTTGTGCAGTAAGCCCCTTACCCACCAAGCCATCTCCCCAGATCATGCCTGGCATTTTTACACAAGATTCTGGGGATTCAATTCAGGTCCTCACGCTTTGAGGTAAGCTATCTCCCTACCTCAAGGAAAGATTTTCTTTATTATTCCCAACTTTTCTTCCTCTAATCAATAATACTTATTAAACCTTCATGAAACCCCGGGTGCTCCCAGGGACAGTGAAGATCACTGTTGGCACCTACAGCCTAGGACTGTGGCTCCTCCCTCAGCTTGCTTAAGGTCCTGGATTGCCAATGGCATTATAAAAAAAAAAAAAAGAGAGAGTGGAACAGTCTGCATTGTGATTCAAGATGTAGATAAGGAGATTAACTAGCAGCAAGTGTAATTTAAAACTGAGGGAAACACTAGAAAGGAAAGAAAACAAGGATGTGAAGTCGGAAAAGTACCTGGGAGTTCTGGGCTGGCCTTTCTGAGGAAGTAACGTCTGAACTGAGAGCTGACTGAGGACTGCAGTCGGCCAAGTGGAAAGGCAGCATGTTCAAAGGCCCTGTGGTTAGCAGAGCTGCTCAGTAAGCTGACTGTGGTGAAAGAAGAAGAGAGGTGGAAGGATGATGGAAAATAGCATCATTTCCTCCTCACGTGGGCTCCAGTCTCCACTGGGTTTTAAGAAGGGCTTTCGAAGAAGAGACAGCCAGGGGGAAACTCCGCTGGGCGCTAGGCAGGTGGGGATCTGCCTACTATTCGAAGCCTCTGCTTCCCAAGCCTCATTCTCCCCTCTTGGCCCCTCAGCTCAATCAAGGGAAGTTAGGGCCCCCGCCACCTGTGGTGTCTGTCCCCAGAGGTTTGCCTGGGGCAAACAGGAAGTCACAGCCCAGTTGAGAGGGGCCTGGGACTCAACTGAGAAAGCATGTCTCTTGGGTCTCTAGTCTTTCCTTTCCTGTCATCAGTGAAAGGCACAGGCGCACACGCACGCCCGAGCACACACACACACACACACACAGACACACAGGCACACACATGCACAACACACACAGACACGCAGGCACACACATGCTCAAACTGCTGAACCATCTTCTCTGTGCGACTTTAGAGACTGCCCTTCCCTTCTTGAGGCCTAAACCCCCATTTCCATGAATTTCCATAACTGAATCGGGCTTCGCTGGAACACAAAGGGACCTTAACCAGAAGTCATTTTTAAAGACCACTGCAAAGGGTGACAGTGGCTCTTGCTCCCCACACAGCTGTCCAGCCCCCTCCCAGCTTTGAGTGATGTGTCCCCAGAACAGTCTCTGGGGTCAGCTCTCTTACTAACTTGCTTAGACATTAGGAAATCTAACCATGGCTTTGCAGCAGCAGCTAATGGCTCCACTCTCAGGCATTAGTTGACGCTGTCTCTCAGAAGCTGAACTGTAGGCTGGGCCAAAGCACACACACACACACACACACACACACACACACACACACACACACACACCTCCCCACACCACACACGCACACACCAAACATACACACACCCTCACATACCACACACACACACATCCCACAACAAGTGCACACACACATACACACACACACACATCCCACAACAAGTGCACACACACATACACACACACACCGTACACACCACACATACACACACACCACACCACATACACACATACACACACACATACACACACCAAACATACACATCCCCCACACCCCACCTCACACACCACACATACACACACACATCATACACAGCACACATACACACACATCCCACAAGTGCACACACACATACACACACACACCATACACACCACACATACACACACATCCCACAACAAGTGCACACACACATACACACACACACACCATACACACCACACACCACACAAACACACACACATGCACATACACACACACACACACACACACACACGCACGCACGCACGCACGCACCACTTTTTCTTCTTGTGCTGGAACCCAGGGAGTTTTATGTTTGGCAAGTGCTCTACCAATGAGCTACATTACATACCCAGCTCGCAATTCCTTCTGTTTGTTTGTTTATTCATTTATTTGTTTGTTTATTTATTTTTGAGGGAGATTGAGACAGGGTCTCACTATGTAGCCCTTCTGGCCTGGAACTCACAGAAGTCTGCCTGCTGCCGCCGCCTCCCAGTTGCTGGGGTTGAAGGTGTGTGCCACTATGCCTGTTTGGCTCTTGCTTTTTTGAAATGGGGTCTTGTTATGTAGCCCAAGCTGGAATGAAACCCAATATGCGATGTGTGTATGTATCTCTGTGTGTGTCTGTATGTGGTAGTAGGGACTGACTCAAGGGTCTTGTATATACGCTATCACTGAACTATGTCCTCAGCTTTTTAAAAAATATTTTTAAGTTTTCAGACAGGGTACAACATAACTGTGGCATACATGCAGAGTGCCTAGACTCCTAACAGCGGGAACAGGGGCTGTCTCTGACTCTTTCACAGGCTCTTGGGACCCTGCTCCTTGTACTGGGTTGCCTTGCCCAGTCTTAATACATGGGGAGGTGCTTAGCTTACTACAACTTGATATGCTATGTTTGGTTGATACTCACGGGAGACCTGTCCTTTCCTAAATAGAAACAGAGGAGGAATGTTTTGTGGGGGTAGGAACTGAGGGGGGAGTTGGGGGAGAGGGACTAGGAGGGGAGAAGGGAGGGAGGGGAAACTGCAGCCAGGATATAAAATTTATTTATTTAAAAAAAATTTTTTTTTTCAAATGGGGGTCTCACTAAGTAGTTTAGACTGGCCTTGAACTCACTTTGCTGTCCAAGATGGCCTTGACTTTTGTGATCCTCTCAAGTAGCTGGAATTATAGGACTGGATCAGTACATCCAATATAAAGTCCTAACACTATCCACAGGTGATAGAGAAAAAAAATGGAGGCCAGGCATGGTGGCACATGCCTTTAATCCTACCACTGGGGAGACAGAGGTATGAGACAGGATCAGAGTCTGGAGAAGGGAGAGGAAAGGAGACCTGAAATCCGAATCCACTCATTGGACAAATATTCACCAGCTACCACTATGTGGAAAACACGGTGCGAGGCGTGGTGAAGATGTTAGCTTCGCCCCATGGGGCTTCCATGCTGAAACATACATAAGGTCATACATAAGGGCTAAGTGCTGGGCGGCAGGGAGGGGACAACTGTTGTGGATCTAGAACAGTGCCTGCAAAAGGAGGCCTAAGGTGTGACCACCCCTTTCCTCCATAGGGGGACTGCCACCACCCCCGCAGACACCCATGGTTCATTGCCCACCAGCGTCCTGCTCGCCCCAGCATTCTCCGCGCGGCACACAGAAGCTGAGTGCCCCGGGGAGCCCGGCTACCATGCCATCTCCTCTCCCCGTCTCCTGCCTCTTCTTCCTTATCCTTGTAGGAGGCAGGACCCAGAAGCCGATCCTGGTGGAGGTAGAAGGTATGTCTGCCTGTCTTTCTGAAGGGAAGGAGCTGGGTTTGGAAGCCTGGGTTTTGGGATGAGTACCTGGCCTTCTCTGGGCCTCCATTTTCTTAGTAAACTTCTGGGAGGAGTCAGAAGAGACCCTCAGGACTTCCCATATGGTGAACTTCTGGGGTCCTTTGGTTTATGAGGAAGGAAGGGGGACTGGGGCTCCCCTCTTTCTCTCCCCACAGAGGGAAGCAACATTTTGCTGCCATGCCTCCCAGACCCCTCACGGGTCTCTTCTGAGAAGCTGGCCTGGTATCGAGGGAATCAGTCAACCCCCTTCTTGGAGCTGACCCTAGGGTCCCCAGGCCTGGGCCTGCAGGTGGGGCCCCTGGGAATCTGGCTAGTCATTATCAACGTCTCGGACCATATGGGGGGCTTCTACCTGTGCCATAAGAGTCCCCCTTTCAAGGATACCTGGCAGCCTGCCTGGACAGTGAACCTGGAGGACAGTGGTGAGTGCCTGGCAGAGCTGGGTAGTGGGGGTTGATTGGAAAGTGGGGCTCTCCAAGGACTGGGAAAGTTTTTCAGTCTAGGTAGGGCTACAGCGACTGAGGAGGAGGGGGTTAGTTATAGGCAGCTGGTTCCCATGGCTTGGTAACTACTCTGAGCTACCCCACATCTCTGTCTCGCTCTTCTGTCAATCATAGTTGCTTTCTCTCTGTATCTCTGGCTCTGCCTTTCTGGGTCTCTGTATCTCCCCGTCTCATGTTCTATGTATGGCTTGGGGTTTCTTCCCAGGGGAGCTGTTCCGCTGGAACGCTTCGGATATAAGGGACATGGACTGTGGCCTGGAGAACAGGTCCTCAGAGAGCCATAGGCCTGCTTCTGGTTCCCGAAACATTTCCTGGCTGTATGTGTGGGCTAAAGACCACCCTGAGGCCGTGGGGACAGGGACTGTATGTGCCCCACAGAGGGTCAGTCAGAATCAGACTCTCATCAACCAAGGTAAGGGGACAGTGCTTGGGGAGGCTGGGAAGTGGGGACCCAAGGATAGGGATGGTGCTGGGAACTGGAGGGTTTGGGGAGATGAGACCCCATGGATTATATTTTCATTACCTTTTCTCTCCATACTCTAGATCTCACTGTAGCCCCTGGCTCCACACTTTGGCTGTCCTGTGGGGTACCCCCTGTCCCATTGGCCAGAGGCTCCATCTCCTGGGCCCATGTGCATCCTAGGAGACCTAATGTTTCATTACCGAGCCTAAGCCTTAGGGGAGAGCACCCAGTCCGAGAGATGTGGGTTTGGGGGCGTGTTCTGTCACTGCCTCAAGCCACAGCTTTAGATGAAGGTACCTATTATTGTCTCCATGGAAACCTGACCATCGAGATGCATGTGAAGGTCATTGCAAGGTCAGGTAGGGTTTCTCTCAATTCTGGGAATCTGTGTGGAATTACTGAAAGAATTAGAAGGGTTAAAAAGAATTGTGGTTCAGGGGTAGTGTGTGTATTTAGCATGTATGAGGCCCTGGGTTCCATCCCTAGCACAGTGTGTGTGTGTGTGTGTGTGTGTGTGTGTGTGTGTGTGTGTGTGTGTGTGTGTGTAGACAGAGACAGACAGACAGACAGACAGACAGACAGGAGGCTGGTGGTGCACAACAGTAACCCTAGAACTTGGGAGACTGAGGCATGAATATAAGTTTTAAGCCAGTTTAGCACTAGGACCAGCTTCGAGCCTCACCCCAAACTCCAGTTTGTACACTGAATACTAACTGTAGCTCTTTGTTCATTGCTTCTGAGAACTAGTTTTTCTGGGTCTTCTCCTGTGAGCTTTGGTGACCTCTTCCTCCCAAACCCTCCCCGTTGGAGTCCTGGGTCTTGTATTCACTCCTATCCACACCCTATTCTCATTTGGCATCCTCCCACGGCTCCTAGTTTCCCATGGCTTCTATCTACCCTGGGCTCCACACTTCCCATACCCAGCCATCTCCTGGAATTGACATTTGATGTCCCATGGACATCCCTGGCTTGCTATATAAAGTCAAACTCAGCATCTTTCCCACCTGTACTCTTCTGGGTGGCTTTGAACAAGCTCTTGGGTGGAACATGGGTCATGTGCCCAAGTTGAGGAGCTTGACTTTCTTCCTTTTCCTCACTCCATCCATCAAACCGGCTACAATGTCATGCCTTTGCTGTCTCCTCAATACAATCCTACTGTGCTATCCTGACCACAACCCTTAAATGCTACCTCCACTTCCACTCCAAACTTGATCTCAACACATTGGATTCTAACTTGGTAAACTCACTTTGCCCTACATTTTGGCCATGATTATCCTTAACTGCAGAATTAACCTTCCCCTAATCCTGACATTGCTTGGATAATACCCATGCTCTGTACGTGGTTTGTTAGATGGTGTCTTGTGCTCTGTGGAATACTCCTTGTCCTCCTGGGAAGAACAGTTCCTCAGTGGAGAAGAACCCTCTGTGGAGCTCAAGACTTTAAAGTCTTTAAGATATATCTCCCATATGTCCCTGGAGGGGTTGGGGAGTAAGTGACGCAGTATGGGACCCTTGTCTCACAGCGCCTTCCTCCTAGCAGTGTGGCTCTGGCTGCTGAGGACTGGTGGATGGATGGTCCCAGTTGTGACTATAGTGTATCTCATCTTCTGTATGGCTTCTCTGGTGGCTTTTGTCTATTTTCGAAGAGGTGAGTCATGCCTCCCAGTTTCTCCAAATTCTACCCGATCTTTCCCAGAATAAAGCCACACTGAGCGATCTGACATGTCCCACAGCCCTGCCCTTTCTTCTTTAACACCTCCCAAACTTCCCAGGGACCCTAGTGTTTGTACAACCATCTCCTCTAGTGAACCAAAGGACCTCCCCTGTGTCCCCCAAATTCTCCTCCTGCCAGGCAGCCCCACCCCCACCCCGCTCTGATCGATCTCTTTAAATCCCACCAGCCCTTATCCTGAAGAAGAAAAGAAAGCGAATGATGGACCCGGCCAGGAGGTAAAGTAGCAGCTTTACACTCTTTCTTCCATCCTGGGGGCCTTGGCACCATCTCTGTGGTTGAAATACTACCCAAGTTCAGAGGCTGCCTCCAAAATCACCTTCCTTGGCACGGTCCCCAACTCGCTAGTAGACTGTCCCTACACAGTTAACCTCCAGAACAGACTAGAACGGAGAATCCCTACATGGTTCAGCCTCAAGGTGCACCAACCCTTTCTCCCCCCAGATTCTTCAAAGTGACCCCTCCCTCAGGAAACGGGACCCAAAATCAGTATGGGAACGTGCTCTCCCTTCCGACACCCACCTCCGGCTCAGGTGAGCGCCCTCCCCACCCCAGCAGAGGCCTTCGACTCAAATCCTTCCCTCCAGAGCCAGCCAGCTGCCCCTTGTCTTCATTTCTCCAGTCTTCTGAGAGCAGAGCCTTCCCCAGAGCAGAGCACAGTGCCGAGTCCCACCAGATCAGCCGAGGCCAGCCCCTGGGCCTTGGTCAGAACACAACCTTGTCCTGGAACTTGAGACCAAGCCCCAGATTTAGGTCCCTTCCCCATGGTTCAAGGCCAGTTACCCTGGTGCACAGAGGCTTTATGCAGAGCCTAAAGCATTGTCTCCTTCTCGCCCTGTCTCTGATGACCATTTTAAAATACTCTTTTTCACTAGCCCACTCTCAGCGTTGGGCTGCTGGCCTGGGGAGTGCCAGTGGGTCCTATGGCAACCCGCGCATTGAAGTCCAGGACACTGGAGCTCAGAGCCATGAGACAGGTCAGATTGAAGGATCCTTCTTCACTTTGAGAATGTTAGAGCAGCCTGCGGTGGGATCAGTGGACTGGGGGTGGAGGAGGAGATATTGATAACTCAGTTCTCCACACTGGTCCCAAATTCAGAGCTGGAAGAAGAAGGGGAGGCCTATGAAGAGCCAGACAGCGAGGAGGGTTCTGAGTTCTATGAGAATGACTCCAACCTTGGGCAGGACCAGCTTTCTCAGGGTGAGGCCCCACTTCCCCTGGTCCCGACACTTCCCCGACTGTGGACCTCTGTTAGAGATGCCCCTTTTTCTGTACCAGATGGTAGTGGTTATGAGAACCCTGACGATGAGGCCACGGGTCCAGGGGAGGAAGACTCCTTCTCTAACGGTAATGTGGGGTCCTTGCGGGGCTGGTGGCCAGGAAAGCATGCTTGGTGCTATAGAGCTCCTAACACACAGGAACACTGTGTTCTCTCTTCCACAGCCGAGTCTTATGAAAATGCAGACGAGGAGCTGGCCCAACCAGTTGGCAGGACAATGGGTCTGTATGTGTGTGTGTGAGTGAGTGAAAAGTGGTCACTCTGGGACAAGGCTGGAGACCAGGAGAAAAAAAATGATGTGTCTCTTCTTGTTCCAGACTTCCTGAGCCCCCACGGGTCTGCCTGGGACCCCAGCCGAGAAGCATCCTCGCTTGGTGAGAGATGCTTAGGATCACCCTTATTTGGTCAATTCAGGCTGATATAATCTTAGCTTTGACCCCAAGCCCAAGCCTCATATTAGGCTTCATTCCTGACTCCGACCCCCACCCGCTATCCTGTTTTCCTAGTATTTATACCATCTCTAACCTTGAACATCAGTGTTGACCCAAGTGGGCCTGGCATAGTTGTCCGTGTCTGGAATCCCAAATCTGTGGGAGGGAGGCTGAGGCAGGAAGATGGCCATGGGCTTGAGGCTAGCCTGAGGTGCTTAAGTGAATTCCAGGCCAGCCTAGGCTGAAGCCTTGTAGCAAAAACGAAACAAAAAATACCCAACCAGCCAACAAAAAAATTGAAGCCAATGTTTTCCCACCTGGAGTTTGACCTCTACTAAACCCCAGTCTAATGGAGTCTTAACCTTGACTCCAGCTGTCTGTGTAATTTCCTGTGATCTTGACTTTGACTCTTCCCAATTCTGTTCTTGACTCTTCCTTTGGCCTTGGCCATCCTAAGACTGAGTAGGATCTTTTTTTTTTAATTTTTTTATTTTATTTTCTGGAGCTGAGGACTGAACCCAGGGCCTTGCACTTGTTAAGCAAGTGCTCTACCACTGAGCTAAATCCCCAACCCTGAGTAGGATCTTTTTTATTGTTGTTGTTTGTTTTTCGAGTTGGATTTCTCTGTGTAGACCTGGCTGTCCTGGAACTCACTCTGTAGGCCAGGCTAGCCTTGAACTCGCAGAGATTGGCCTGCCTCAGGCTCCTGAGTGCTTGTATTAAAGGCTTGTGCCACCACCGCCCGGCTCTGAGTAGGATTTTGATGCTGAGCAAATCATTCCTAGTTTGACATGAGAAGTTTCCACTTTTCCCTACCTGGCTCCTGCCTCGTGGTATGCGGCACTTCCCTCCCCCGAAGCCCCAGCAGGGTTTCAGGGTCTCTAATTTTCCATTCCCTACCTAAGCAGGGTCCCAGTCCTATGAGGATATGAGAGGGATACTGTATGCAGCTCCCCAGCTCCGATCGATTCGGTCTGGTCCCAGTCATGAGGAAGGTGGGTGCTTCTGCACGCTTCTCAGTTGTCCTCTGGACCACTCCCTCCTGCCTTCTTCCCATCCTGTTGATACTTTCCTTTTTCCTGGTCTTATCTAGATGCAGACTCTTATGAAAACATGGATAAATCTGATGATACAGAACCAGCATGGGGAGGAGAGGACCACATGGGGACTTGGGATACCAGGTGACTCCCAAGTGACTAGGTGAGCTGGACACTGCCCCTGGGAAAGGGGAGGAAGAGGGGGATAAATACGTATGGTAGTGCAGCGCTGGCTTATGGGGAAAGGAAGGGGAAGGGTTTCTAGGGCCAGATGGATGGGGCCTCGACGCCTGCCCATCCCTGTTTTTTTCTACATAGCCTGGGCTTCCTCAGGCCCCAAGAACCACATCCAACTCTGAAATCTGGAGGTCCCAAGCAGATGGTGTCGGTCACTGAAATAACCTTGTTTAGGATGTGTGTATGTGGACACACACACCCTCAAACGCATGTACAAAGCTTCCTTCCCACCCTTTTTATGTTCCCCAAATAAACTCAACAAGCCACTCGAGTTCTCTGAAGCAATGCCCTTGCGTGGGAGAGGAAGGAAAGATGGGGTCAGATGCACTCCCGAATCACCCAAAGGAAGGAGGGCTGCAGTTTGAATCCAGCCTGGCTCCGGCCTCCCCAGGGCTTGGCATTAGCCACCTTCCGAACCTCCAGGGATGCCGATATGGTCATCCACCATGCAGCTGATGTCCCATGAGGAAGAGGCCGTGATGGGATTGGCAGTCTAGTTAGAAAACATTGTCTAGCATCACTACAGATTTTTTTTGTCTTCTCTATTCTAAGCATTAACATCTATGAGCCATTTCATCCTTCAATAAGGTCATAAACTTCTTGAGTATGCCAGGATTTATCAAAGTAAATTTACGTGTGGAACTGAAGTGTGTGTGTGTGTGTGTGTGTGTGTGTGTGTGTGTGTGTGTGTGTGGAGAGAGAGAGAGAGAGAGAGAGAGAGAGAGAGAGAGAGAGAGAGAGAATGAGAATTTTTTGAGATGAGATTTTTGATATGTATCTTACTTAGGGTTTCTATTTCTGTGATAAACCACCACAACCAAAAGCAACTTGGGGAGGAAAGGGTTTATTTCATCTTACAGCTTGTAGCCTATCACCCAGGGAAGTCAGGGCAGGAACTCAAGGCAGGATTTGGAGGCAGGAGCTGATGCAGAAGCCATGAAGGAGTGCTGTTTACTGGCTTGCTCTCCATGACTTGCTCAGTCTGCTTTCTTATAGAACCCAGGGCTACTTACCCAGGGGTGAAACTGCCCACAGTGGGCTGGGCCCTCTGAAATCATTAATCAAGAACATGCCTCATGGACTTACCTACAGGCCAATTGATGGAGGCATTTTCTCAGTTTAGAATCCCTCTTCCCAGATGACTCCATATTCTGTCAAATTGACAAAAACTAACCAGCACACTATCTGTCCATCCTGGTCTTGATCACATGGGCTCAAGGGATACCCTTGCCTCATGACTAGTTGGAACTACAATTGAATGCTACTGTTTGTCAAACCTAGGGCCTCACACACGCTACCGAGAACACTGTGCTACCCAGCCATACTTGAAGCTTTATGAAATATATGTTTGGTAGATTTTTGTTTTCTTTTTGAGACAGGGTTTCTCTGTCCTGGAACTTGCTCTGTAGACCAGGCTGGCCTCAAACTCACAAAGATAATCCTGTATTTCCTGGTGTTCAATGTGTAGAATTCTAAGCATCTCTGAAGTGTGTGTGTGTGTGTGTGTGTGTGTGTGTGTGTGTGTGTGTGTGTACACCAGTAAGTTGACTGATGGTTGGCAGCACTGATGGTTGGTAGCTTCAGGATGAGAATGGTCTTCAGTGAGACCAGGTAGGATTAGAGGGTTGGGAATTTCAGCTCATCCAGCCTCCAGAAAGGGGAGAGGACTGAAGGTTAGGTTGATGGCCATTGAGGTAGTCAGTCATGCCTATGTATAAATCTGGAGGGATGAAGCAAGAGGATCGGATGTTCCAGGCCAGCTTGGACTACGAAAACAAAAGCAGAAAAGAGGGGACAGGTTTGGAGAACACCGAGGCTGCTGAGCACGTGGAGGCTTTTAGAAAGTGAATTGAGCCCATGAAGAGGCTTGTGGGAACCCTGATTTGTATCAGTTTCTCCAAAGCACAGGTGTGGTGCACTAAGTATAGTCTTCGGATTTAGGAGGCTAAGGCAGGAGGATGGAGTTCAAGGCCACCTGGTCTCAGAACAAAGCAGCACAAGTAGACAACTTGGGGGTGCTCTGGGGGTGCAGCAGGGGCCAGCCTTGGGACTGCTGCCCTCATCCTTCCGGTTCTGACGTCTCCGGGTAGACTTTGTCAGTACTCAGCAAGATTAAAGGCTGTCACTTGGTGTCCCCTGGAAAATTAGTCACTTGTTGGTGGAGAGAAATCTCCATACCTTTTTGGGATCATACAAATCTGTGGTGATTGTTACTTAGAGTGCAGGAAGAAAAGAATTTGAATATTTTTTTCCTGTATTAGCAGATTATGTTTATTAAGTCATGTCATCTTCCCCAAAACCCTCTAAGTATGACAGCTTCATGGATGGAGAGATTGAGGCAGGCTGAGGAGAGAAGTAACATGCCAAGACTTGTCTAGTTAGTACATGGTGAGGCCTCGTACTCTAGTTCTCTGTCCACATTCAACCTCGATGCTCCCCATTCTGGTTCTTTATTTGTGTACATTGTGGTGCTGGAGACGACACACGGGGCTCTGGGTATGTTAGGGCTGTGCTCCATCACTGAGCTATAGCCCAGCCCCCTCCTTCCTCACACAATACTGTAGAAGGGGAACTGAGCTTTGGAGAAGCTAAGTGACACATCTTGGGTCACATGACTAAAGTCTGAAGCATGTAGTCGCCCTGTCTCTCCACTTGGTGTACGTGGGTGGAGCCTTGTCCTTACACAAACCCCGCCTGCAAGACCTTTCAGAGCACGTCTTCAGCCCTAGAAACTATCCTGAGCAAGCTCCAGGCCATCAACAGTGACCAAGTGAGATGGCACTGGTCACTGATTCCCAATGTCCTCCATTGGTCCTGATCTCCCTGCCACCATTGTCCCCAGCTCTCTGGCCTTTTAAAACTCAGACTGGCATCTGAAACCTAGTCTTTCTTTTTAAAAAGATTAAAGATGTTTATTATTTCATGTGTATGGGTGTTTTGTCTGTCTGTATGTCTGTGCACCACATACCTACCTGGTGCCTGAGGAGGCCAGAAGAGGATATTGGATTCCTTGGGATTGGAGTTATAAATGGTTGTGAACTGCCACATGGTTGTTGGGAATCAAACCCAGGTCCTCTAGAAGAGCAGCCAGTGCTCCTAATCACTGAGTCATCTCTCCAGTCTGTGAAACCTAGTCTGTCTGTCTGTCTGTCTCTCCCTCCCTCCTCCGCTTTCTTTCTTTCTTCCTTCCTTCCTTCCTTCCTTCCTTCCTTCCTTCCTTCCTTCCTTTCTTTCTTCCTTCCTTCCTTCCTTCCTTTCTTTCTTTCTTCTTTCTTTTTTCCTTCCTTCCTTCCTTCCTTCCTTCCTTCCTTCCTTCCTTCCCTTCTTCCTTCCTTCTTCCTTCTTCCCCCACCCCTCCCGCCCCCCTGCCCTTCCGAGACAGGGTTTCTCTGTGTAGTCCTGGCTGTCTTGGAACTCACTCTGTAGACAAGGCTAAACTCAGAGATCCACCTGCCTCTGCCTCCCTAGTGCTGGGATTAAAGGTATGCTCCACCATCATCCAACAAAACCTATTTAAAAGAAATTTCAAAGCTCTCTGTGGGACTACATAAAACAAAACAAAACAAACTTTCCAGTGTTCTTTTTTATATATATTTTATGTGTATGAGTTATGTGTATGTATGTGTGATATGTATTATATGTTTTGCCTACATATATATGTACCATGTATGTGCCTGGAACCCACAGAGGTCAGAAGAGAGCATCAGATGTCCTGGAACTGGAGTTACAGATGGTTGTGAGTCTCTATGTGAGTTCTGTTTCCAGAATGCAGGTCCTCTGTAAGAACTGCAAGTGCTCTTAACTGCTGAGCCATATCTCCAGTCCCTAGAGTTTGTATTTTATCTTGTTTTTGAGACAGGTTCTCATGTATACATGGCTTCCAGCTCTCTCTATAGCCTAGGGTGGCCTTGGGCTTCTGACCTTCCTGCTTCTCCTCCTCAGTTGTGGGATCAGAGGTGTGTGTGTGGATAACGTGGTGCTGGGGATGGAACACAGAACCTCACAAATGTTAGTAAACACTATTGACTGAGATACTCCCTTAGCCTGCACAATGACTTTTACTCTCATGTCGAAGGCCAGGGCTCAGGGAAGAATTTTTCTTCATTGTCTGTGCCCAGAAGAGAGGCAGTCCTTCCTTAGTCTCTAGCCTCAGGAGAAGCTCCATTTCAGCTCTGTGTTGTTCCAAGGGCCCCAGTTTCCACCTCTGTCCCCAGTCAGGTATTCAAACTTCTGTTCTAGGACTCTTGCAAACCTCATGAGCTGCTTGACCACACATTTCCCTGCTCACCCATTATGGAGGCTTTGATTTCTTAATTTCTGGCATCATGAGGATTCTGCTTTTGAGCTCAATTATTTAAAAAAAATGGCTTAAGGGTATGACTCAGTGCTGTAGTACTTGCGTAGCATGGGAGAAACCTGGAGCTCTACTCCCAGGCTTCAAAACTCAAACCACTAAAGAAAGGCTCCTTGTTAAATCCACATAATATATGCATGTTTAAGGGTTTGAACCTCCGGCGTTTCCTTGGGCTTCCATCTCAATAGCAAAGCCACCTGCATTTGCCTGAATACCCATTCTTCCATGTAGGCCCTCTCATGCCCAGAATTCCCTCTCTGCTGCCCATCACCCAGCCTGCTTCATTTTAGCTCTTGCCTGTGAGCTGGATGTGCTGCCTCACGTCTGTGATCCCAGCACTCGAGAGGCTAAGGCAGGAGGACCCGCCAGAGTTGAGAGGCTAGCCTGTGCTATCCAGTGAGTTCGAGGTCAGCTGTGCTGGAAGCACATCAAGGACTCAGAGGTGAGAAGGAAGGGGAGTGGACGCGGAGCGATGGGTTGTGAGAAGTACTCCTTGCGGGTACCGTGTATTCAGGGCAGAGGACAGAGACACTTTGGTGGGCTCTGTCGTCTAGGGGTGCTACGGTTGGAGCGGAGCTCTGCTGACAGTGGCTCGGTGCAGACTGTCCGGGTTTGAAACACCAGCTCCTCCCCTCCCCGGCTCTGTGCTTCAAGGTCTCCATATGGCAGTTTCCTGATGGGAGAAACAAGGACAGCGGTGACGGTTTCTTTCTGAATTAATCTTTCTAATGATTTGTGGTGCTGGGAATCAAACTTCAGGTCTTGCTCATGCTAGGGAAGGAAGCACACTAACCACCCAACCCCCGAGTGGATGATGTGAACATACCTGGCGGTAGCATAGTAAGCTCTAACATGAACTGTTATTAGAATCTGGCCTTTATTGAGGTTCTTTTGTATACCAGGAGCCACAAACCACCAAAGCATTATATAGAGACCTCCCTATGAAGGAGTCACGTCTCAAAGCGGCCCAACTTACTGTTCCATGCTTCTAGTTTTGGACAGGGCCTGGACCACTCTCAGTTCTTGAGCCAGACTTGGAGAAAATTTCAGGTTCTCAGTGTCTCTCCCTGCACCCCTAAGCTTGCAGTTACTTCCCAGATAGGCCCAATGTTGGGAAAGGGAGGTAGAGGAGTTAAAGTTTCATTTAGGCCCACTGTGCCCCTGCAGTCCTGGCTACTTGGCTCCATAGTTTAATGTCAGCCTGGTTAAGAGAGTGAGAATCTACCTCTAAAAGAGAAAACAAAAAGGAAAGTTTAGGGCTGGAGACATGGCTCAGTGCTGAAGAGGACTATTGACTGCTCTTGCAGAGGACCTGAGATGAATTTCCCACATGGAGGCTCACAACACCTGTAGCCTCAGTTCCGTGGGATCTGATGCTCTCTTCTGACCTCCACGGGCACTGCATGCATGTCATACACAGAAAAACATGCAGGCAAAACACCATACACTTAAAAACAAAAATAAATCATTTTATAAGGAAAAAATTTCCTCTCTGTCTGAAAGTTTGATAAATAAATCTCTAGAAAAACTGACAGATTAACAAGAGAAAAATAGCCGGGCGGTAGTGGTGCACGCCTTTAATCCCAGCACTCGGGAGGCAGAGCCAGGCGGATCTCTGTGAGTTCGAGGCCAGCCTGGTCTACGGCGCGAGATCCAGGAAAGGCGCAAAGCTACACAGAGAAACCCTGTCTCGAAAAAACCAAAAAAAAAAAATGGAAAAAAAAATGGAACAAGAGAAAAATAATTTTAATTATGTGCATATTTATGACAGTCACACAAAAAAGTGGTGGGGCCAGAATGAAGTGGTGCACGCCTTTCATTTTATTACTTGGAAGGCAGAGGCAACCGGATCTCTGTGAGTTCAAGGACAGTCTGGTCTACATAGTGAGTTACAGGAAAGCCACGGTTATATAGAGATCTTGTCTCAACAACAAAAGAACCCTTTTAAAAAAAGTGGTGGGGGCAGATGACTGAAGTTTATGTATTATCCTGAGCTACAGAGGAAACAGGGGCTTGGGACTTCTTGGGGAAGTAGAGGCAAGCCATGTGAGGTCCAGAAAATGCTTTTGTCTCACATCACCTGTTTACTTTTCATTTTTCTTGTCTTGTCTGTCCTTCCTTCCTTCCTTCCTCCCTCCCTCCCTCCCTCCCTCCCTCCCTTCCTTCCTTCCTTCCTTCCTTCCTATTTCTTTCCTTTCTTCCTCTCTTCCTCCTCCCCCTCCATCTTGACATAGTCTTGCTATTTAGCCCAGGTTGGTCTTGAACTCATGATCCTTCTGTCTCAATCTTCCTTGTGCTGGGATTACAGGTGTGTTGCACCACTTGGCCTTACTGTGGACAAGCCTAACGTGCATTTCCTTTACAGAGGTTTCTTCTACAGAGGATGACTTTCCAGAGCTACATATTCATCTGCATTTTTATAAATAGTCACCGAAAAATATGTCAAAGAAGTACGCTGCAGGGCGGCATATTTTGGTCTGCATGGGGCATATAGTCCAGCTTGGCTACTGAGTAGAGCTGGAAGACCTTGCCATTCTTGGTTAGACCCCAGGAAAAGAGCCCCACCTGCTGGTGGCTGTGTGTCTTTAATCCTGACCAGGGCTGAGTCACTTTGGAGCATCTGAGGTGCTTTTGAGTTGAGGCAGGTGTTGGAGGGGTTGTCACTGTTGTATGGTAGTAGCGGTGTCCTGGATGGGCTGTGGACCACAGTCAAGATGCCATTCGGAACCGTGGGTGGTAGTGCACACCTGTGACCCCAACACTCACAAGGCCGAAGCAGCAGAAGAATCTGGACCAGGCCAGTTGGAGCTACATAGTGAGACTTGGCTAAAAACTGGTGTGTGTGGTGTGTGTGTGTGTGTGTGTGTGTATGTGTGTATGTGTGTGTGTGTGTGTGTGTGTGTGTGTGTGTGTGTGTGTGTGTGTAAGTAATCATCTAAATGCAAGTCTCTGGAAACTCCTGTGAGGGATTATCTCAGTGGGAATAGCATCCTGGATAAAGGATGAGGAAGAAGGAAACTCGGCTTTGTGTCTGCTGCCTTCACTCTGCTGGCAAGCTCATCCACCCTGCTCCCGGGGCATCACCACACTGATGCCAAAGCTGACTTCCCTGGGCTTCCAACGTAGACTGAGGATCAGCAGCTCTCCAGAAACCCTCCAGGCCTTCAGCACTAGATTGGGATGGCAGAGACATTTAGCCTCACAGACTGAGGGACTATTGTTTGATAACCCAGACCATATGTAAGCCAAACTAATTAATCTCACTCATATATAGAGAGAGTATTAATACAATTGGTACAATAAATTAATAAATTGTCTGCAAGATGCCTCAGTGGGTAAGGGGACTTGCTGCAGAGCTATGTCACAAGCACCTTATGCTGGAAACATAAAGATGTTTGTGTCTTTTCAGTGACAGAACTTACTGAGGAACATTAAATTCACAAATGTCAGTGATTTTAATGGCAGCAATTTGAAACATAAACCCCACCTATTTTAGATCCAGCCAAGGCGAATGCAGGTTCTTTTATTCCAATCATAATTACTAGCTCTCACATGAAACAGCATTCAGTAAATTATATCTACATACATATATATGGTTTACAGAATAAATACAGAAGGTTGCAACAGAGTCCAAAAGGTTCCAGAAGTGGCGGGGTGGTGGTGCACGCCTTTAATCACAGCACTCAAGAGGCAGAGCCAGGCGGATCTCTGTGAATTAGAGGCCAGCCTGGGCTACAGAGTGAGATCCAGGACAAGCGCTAAAACAACACAGAGAAACCCTGTATCGAAAAAACCAAAACCCCCAAACAACAACAAACCAAAGCAAGAACAACAAAAGGTTTCAGAGGTGAGTTGAGAGAGTCTGTATTGATAACTAACCAGACCAGTGATAGGAAGAAACCTATCTGAATAGTCAGTGGCTGAAACCAGGGTTTGAAAGCAGGAAATGGTGACTTTAAGCCCAGGTGGGACAGGCAAACAGGTGTAGGGGCAGGCAGTTGCGTAGGACAAGGCAACAGGGGGAAACTGAGCCAAGCTGAAGCTCCAGGGAAAGTCAGAGAACCCTTTACTCGTCAGTCCATGATGTACCTGTCAGGTATCAAGTGACAGGTCCCATCACAGTGCTAGGTGTCCATCACCTTATGGGCTCCGTGTGAGGGAGTTATACTCTTTCCTTGGTCTGGCCTGTCTGATAAGTTCTTGGACCTGGTTTCCTAATAAGATTTTTAAATTAAAAAATCCATTTATTTTGTGTATGAGTGTTTTGTCTGCATGTTTGTGTACCATGTGCATGCAGTGCCTGAGGAGATTGGAGCTTCTGGAACTGGAGTTACAGACATTTGTGAGCTGCCATGTGGGTGCTGGGAATTGAACCCAGGTCCTCTGGAAGAGCAGTCAGTGCTCTTAATCACTGAGCCACCTTTGCAGCCTCTGATAACATCTTTCAGTAAAACACAAAGTCATCTGTAGCAGGCCTTCTTTTGGGCCACCAACCTGCTCCCAAATCATGACATGGAGATTTATTATTAGTTAGTAATGCTTAGCCTTATTTTATGCTAGTCCCACTTATAACTTAACTCTTATAACTTAAATTAACCTGTTTCTCTTCATCTACATTTTACCTTGGGGCTTTTTACCTTTATTTCCTTCTGTATGTCCTACTTCTCTGCTTACTCTGTGTCTGGCTGGCTGGCGGCTGGCTGGCGGCTGGCTGGCGGCTGGCTGGCGGCTGGCTGGTGGCTGCCTGGCGGCTGGCTGGCGGCCCTGGGCATCTCCCTCTCTTTCTCTCTGGAGCCTGGATTCCTCCTTTTATTTATTCTCTCTACCCACCAGCCCTGCTTATCCCTCTACTGCCTAGCTATTGGACATTCAGATTTTTATTAGACCAATCAGGTGCCTTAGGCAGGCAAGGTGAAACAGCAACACATCTTTACACAATTAAACAAATGCAACACATCTTCATATAGTTAAACACATTCAGTATAAACAAATGTAACACATCTTTGCCTAGTTAAAATAATATCCCACAATAGCCATCTTAACTTCAAAGAAAAAATTGTTTTTATGTGTGTCTATGTGTATGCGACTTGTGACTGCTTGTTTGTCTATGCACTGCATGCATGAAGGTACTCACAGAGGCCAGAAGAGGGCTTTGGATACCCTGCAACTGGAATTTCAGGTGGTTGCAAGCCGCCACGTGGGTGCTGGGAACTGAACCTGGGTCTTCTGAAAGGACTCTTACCCCACTGAGGCATCTCTCCAGGTCTGTCCATCTGAACTATATCACGGTAAATGGGGAGACAAACTCTATTAGCTAATTGGCTTTATGGGGTCAAGAGTAATACAAGGAACTTATAATTTATGACAGTGGAAGGAGAATGTTGGAACAAGACTACTGTGGAAGAATCCTTCTGTGCACCGTGTGAACATATGTCACTATGATTGGTTTAATAAACAAGCTGACTGGCCAGTAGGTGAACAGGATAAAGTTAGGCAGGAAAGCCAAGCTGAGAATGATGGGATGAGGAAGGGCAGAATCAGAGGAGTTGCCAGCCAGATGCAGAGGGAGCAGGGCATGTACAAAATGAGGCAACAAGGCATGAGCCACATGGCAGCACATAGATTAATAGAAATGAGTTAATTTAAAATGCTAAGTGTTAGCTAGTAACAAGCCTGAGCTATTGGCTGAGCAGTTATAATTTATATTAAGTCTCTGAGTCAGTTATTTGGGAAATGGCTGCCAGTTATTTGGGAGCAAGTGGTCGGGACAGGAAACTTCTGCCAACACAAGACCACCTCTGAATCTAGGCTTTGACCCTCTCATTGAACCAGAAGCCTGAGTAGCTATTTCCTTTGATGCCTGCATTTCAAAGACAAGGCTCTTCTATGAATTGCTGAGTTGTGAAAAAGCAAGGGATTTATTAAGACTTTAGGAGTAACATATGCACAAACATGTTACTGACTGGCAGTACTTACATTTTTCCAATTGATGCTCTACATGCAAGAGGGTATTGACCAGCAGACAAACAATAGATCAGCAGTAGGGACCCCTCTCTCAATTTTCAAGTTGTTTCTTTCCCTAAACTAGCTATTCATGCATCATATTGTGCTGGCCAGGGGCAGCACAGCTCCTAATCAGCCTGTAATCCCTCTGTAGTAAACTGTGTTGATGAGCTGCCGGGCTCTGTAGGCTAGGTGTAGTAAATGCGAGGCCTTTATCAGAAGTAACCCCACTATAAATCGAGGAGCATCGGTATTTCAAAGAACAGGAAAGGGAGGAGCTCGAAGCCTCTTCTCTTTGCAACAGGGAAGAAGTGAGCATCTTATTTTAATTTGTACTCGCCCTAAAACGTGTTTCTGAGTTGTGCTGTGCTAAGGTATATGTTGTGTTGATAATTGTGTTTGTAGAGGATGTCCGAGGTGACATGTATGAAAGTGTTTAGTGTTGAATGGAACTCCTGTCACACCGAGGTTGAGGAGACAAATGGATATTAACCCCCGAAGACATAGGCCTTAGTCCTCAGCTTCTAATGTTCCGGCCAACCGGTTTATCCCGTCACTTCCGAGTACGAGGACTACAATTCCCAGGATACCCCAAGTCTTCCACCAACCAGGAAGACGGATTTCTCCAAAGGGCGGGTCCTGGGGAAGGCTGGGTCTGGAGGAAATTTAGCCAATGGGTGAACTGTACAGAATCGAAACCTTCTTTGATTGCGCCGAAGAGATTGGAATCTTTGGCGCCTTTGTTTTAGTGGAGGGTGGTAGATAGACGGGTAAATTGACCAATGAGAAGGTGGGTAGGCGGATCCAGAGCGTGTGGGCGGGGAGTGGTTCTGACTGGCAAGCTGTTCGTCCAATGAAAGCTAGTGTCGCTGGTGCGTGGCCGGCGAGGCTGTGGAGGCCGGTGTGTATAGAAGCTGTGTGAGAGATGGCGGAACCCGGGAGGAGACGGGGTCCGAGGTCCCGCGGTGGCGGCGCCGGCCGAGGCGCTCGAAGAGCCCGGGTCGCCCGTAGCCGGCGTCCTCGCGCCCCGCAGTCTCTGTCTCGGCTCATTCCAGACACGGTGCTTGTGGACTTGGTCAGTGACAGCGACGAGGAGATCCTGGAAGTCGTCGCGGACCCGGTAGAAGTGCCCGCCGCCCGGGCCCCCGCGCCGGCCGCACATGGGCAGGACAGCGACAGTGACAGTGAAGGGGCGGACGAGGGGCCTGCAGCAGCCCCTCAGACCTTGGTCCGGCGGCGGCGCCGGCGGCTGCTGGATCCCGGCGAAGCCCCGGTGGTTCCTGTGTACTCCGGGAAGGTGCAGCCAGGTCCCCAAGGAGGGCTGTGAGGGAGGGCTAAGGCTGGCGGTGTGGGTTTGGCTCGGGGCGGTGGGATGTGTGTGTGTGTGTGGAGGGGTGTCATGGATACCTTTAGGTTGGAGATGCGAGGGACTTCGGGTAGGTTGGAAGTACGCAGATGCCTGGGATTGTAGTCTTCAGCAGAGGGAGGCTGAGCGACGAGGTACCAGAGGATTCAGAGAGGATTTGGAAGGACTGGGGACTGGTATTTGGCGCTTGCTGGATTTTGAGGTTGGAGCCAGTGTTAGGGAAGCCAAAGAGTTGGGGTGTTAATTGGGGGGTGGGGGTGGGAGGGAGCGTGTATGGGGATTTCGAAAGGACCGGAGGTTTCCAGGAACCCAGGGTCCTTAGGTTTTCGGGTGAGCCAGGAGGCTGGGGCTAGCAAAGTGGTTAAGAAAGGGAAACTAAGCCTGCATCCTCAAGTGCCTTAAGGAAACGGCGTGGGAAGAGGGTGCTGGACTCGGGATGCCCTTCAGAGGTTGGACTCCTTAGGGAAGACTTAAGAGCTGGATGTGAGCCGGGCGGTGGTGGCGCACGCCTTTAATCCCAGCACTCGGGAGGCAGAGCCAGGCGGATCTCTGTGAGTTCAAGGCCAGCCTGGTCTCCAAAGCGAGTTCCAGGAAAGGCGCAAAGCTACACAGAGAAACCCTGTCTCGAAAAACCAAAAAAAAAAAAAAAAAAAGAAAAAAAAAAGAGCTGGATGTGGGGGAAGAACCATCCCCAGCTTGAGTAGAGTAGACAAGATGTGAGACCCACCTTCTCCCCTTTTGTCTTTGTAGGTACAAAGCAGCCTCAACCTCATCCCAGATAATTCATCCCTCTTGAAACTTTGCCCCTCAGAGCCTGAAGATGGTAAGGGTGGGCTTGTAGGGAGTGTTCAGCACTGACTTCTCTGATCTTCCTAGAGTGTATATCCTTGCAGTCAATGTCTTCTCTCTCAGTTTCTCTCTGCCTCAGTGGAACCTAGGGTCTGGAGAATGGTGCCCAGGTGCTATCCCATTGAGGCACATTGGGATTGGGAGAAGGGACTCCTGTGTTTGACCCAGGGAAAGGTTCTGGTCCAGAAAGGAGCTGGCTTATTAATCAGAAGACACAGGACATTACCTAGCAGCGATACCCACCCCCTCTCCCCCTTCAGGTCCTAACAGGTATATATGTTAGTGTCCAGGTTTTGAAGTACCTCCCCCAGTCAGTCCGCTTGTGCTGTCATAATAGAGGTGGACATACGTTACACCAGAACTCCTACAGTGTTCCATTCCTTGGGAACACTATGGAGCCAGAGAGTGTTCTTGAATTTTATCAGGACTGCCCATTCTTTATTCTTCCCTGTTGATAGGATTTTTGCAAACCCTTTGTAAAGGCCGGGCACTAAGAGTTAGGGCTAATAGGGGAGTGATCCAGACCAAAGTCCTTGAATCAAGACTTCTTTCTGTTAGGTGAGGGAGAGTGGTAGGCTGATTAAGAACAGCCTTTGGAGTCATGTGGCCTGTGTTTGAATCTTTCATAACTGTGTGACTTTAGGCAAGTTTTCCTCTTCAGGAAGATGGGGATAATAGTGGACCTATCTCAAAGGTTTTCTTGTTGAGAATTAAAGGGGTTATATATATTTTATTTGCCATGTACATGGTTTAGGCTAGCACCTGGAATGTAGAAGTGCTAGGTAAAAGATACCCGTGTCCTTGATGTAGTGCTGGGTATCTCTGGAAGGTTTTTAAAGGCGTCGACTTGGAGTTGAGGAGATGGCTCAGTCGGTAAAAGCACTGGCCACATAAGCCTGATGACACCAGCATAAAAAAGCCAGATGAGGTGGTGGACATCTGTAATGCCGCCACTCTTACTGCAGAACAGGAGGAGACTCTGCTGGAAGCCCATGCGCCCAATGGCAGAAATACCAGGGGAGACCCTTTTATTTTTGGTAGAAGGTGGAAGGAGAGAATCTACTCTATGACATGAACACCCAGTAACTCCCCCTCCCCCAATAAATAAATCTTGACACAACAGGACCTCAGTCCTACAGTAGCTACCATATTTAGTTAGGACAGTGCTGCTTCACCTCAGCATCACTGACAATTTAGACTCGGAAATTCTTTGTTATGGGGGTATTCTATATAGACGTTTTAGGAGCATCCTGACCTCTAGTCTTTAGATGTCAGTAGCATGCTCTAACCCTTTCCTCTCTGTGTTGTGACAGTCAAATCCACTTCAGACACTGAGACATGCCATTTGGGAGGCAAATTTGTCTCTGGTTGAGAACTACCGTGTAGGGGTTATTATCATAGTTTTATTTGCTCAGTATTTATTTTGTGGTGTCGAGAACTGAATGAAGAGCACGCTCATACTACCTAACATAAAGCAATGTAAGTTCAAGTGAGTGATGTAATAAAAAATAATAAATAGGGCTGGGGAGATGGCTCAGCTTGTAAAAGTGCTTCCTGAACAAGCCTGAGAACCTGAGCTCAATCCCCAGAATCTACAATGGAAGGAAAGAGCCAACTCCCAAAAGTTGTCCTCTGACCTCCATATGCTGCATTCATCTCACACAGACACATGATTCAAAAACAAAAGCATAGTAAATAAGTCAACAAAAGCACCCCACAAGTACTTATCTAGTATTGAGAAGTACTGCCTAGGGGCTGGGGTGATGGCTCGGTAAAGTGCTTACTGTGTGAGCCTAAGGACCTGCATTTGAGCCCCAAAACCCAGGGAGAAAAAAGCTGAGCATGGTGGCATACACTGAGAGTCCCAGCACTGGGGAGGTGGAGACAGGTGGATCCTTGGTGTTGGCCAGCCAGCCTGGTCTAATTAGCTAGTCCCAGGCCAGTGTAAGATCCTGTTTCAAAAAACTAGATGGCCGGTACCTAAGGAATGACATTTGTGGTTGACTTCTGATCTACACATGTATACATACACACTCTAACATGCACTTATACATGTGTACACATGCATTCAAAGTGCTATGTGTGCCTATTTTTTTCTTCCCTCCTTTGTTTTGTTAATGGGGATTGAAATCAGGGCATCTGGATGCTAGGCTGTATTACTGAGCTATACTCTATCCCACCTCTTGCCTCACCCATTTTTAGAACAAAACTCAAAAGAACAAAACCTCCCAGAGTTGCTGTGGCTTATACTGGCCTCCAGCTCCTGACCTCTAGCTCAGCCTCTCCAGCACCAAGATTTGCTTGTGCCACACACCTGACCCTCTGGCCCTTCCTAAAGCCTTTGACTTGTTTCTTCTCGGCCTCCCTGCCATCTCTTAACTAACCCTTTCCTCTTTCTCCTCTGCCCCTAGAGGCAGATGTGACAGATTGTGGCAGTCCTCCCCCTGAGGATGCCCGAATTCCAGGTTCTCCCTGGAAGAAGAAGCTGAGGAATAAGCATGAGAAAGAAGAGATGAAGATGGAAGAGTTTCCGTGAGTGAGGCTGGGCATTAAGGCCCTGGGAGCAAGAAGGGCATTGGAAAGATAAGCTGAGGGGGCAGGACTTTGGGGTGGCTATTGAAAGGCTAAGGAGGGATGGAAGGTGAGACTCAGATGTCATAGAGGTGGCTTATCCTAAACGGGGACACTGGGCCTTCTAGACCATCCTTTGGAATGGAGGTGGAAATGTGGGATGTGGCTCAGACTCTACAGCTGTCCCTGTCCACTCTGCTTCTCATTCCTTGTCTGTAAAATGGGGCTAGTCATGCTGCTTGAGCGTCATTGAGTAGCTGGTAGTAAGAGGTTGGTGTCTGTTGGAAATTTGACATTTTCCTGGAGAGTGACTTAATCCTAAACTGGAGTGTTTCCATTGCTTATTTTTGAGTCATATAAATATAAAAACAATGTTTCTTACTACACATGTATTCTAGTAAAGTGATGCTACTGAATAGTATTTTCTCTTGATTCTCCACTCTCTCAGGTTCTTGGAGGTCCCCAGCCCACAAAAGTGTGTGTTGGAATCTCTCCTTTGCCGTCATCCTGCTCTTCTCTTCTTTCTGTAGGGACCAGGACATCTCTCCTTTGCCCCGACCTTCCTCAAGAAACAAAAGCAGAAAGCATACCGAGGCACTCCAGAAGTTGAGGTGCTGGGCTGGGAGCTCTGGCTGTGGCCGAGAAGGGCGGATAGAGAGGCTCTTGAGCCTCAATCGTCCCATGTCCTGTCTGTACCCAGGGAAGTGAACAAGCGCCTCCAAGATCTCCGATCCTGCCTGAGCCCCAAGCAGCACCAGAGTCCAGCCCTTCAGAACCCAGATGATGAGGTGGTCCTAGTGGAGGGGCCTGCCTTATCACAGAGCCCGAGACTCTTCACCCTCAAGATCCGGTGCCGGGCTGACCTAGTCAGATTGCCTGTCATGACAGTGAGTACAGGGGCAGCGGGGCAGGCTCGGCACCTGCCTTGGAGAGACAGGTTTGAAGTGGAGGTGGACTGGCAAGCCCTCCTCCCTCCCGTCCGCTCTCTGGAGCCCCCACCTCTGTCTACACTTTCCTCACTCCTGTCTCCTTTTGCCATTTTCAGGGCTACTTAGGCATACTGTCTTCAGGCCAGGTTTGATGGTTGGCACATGTCTGTAATCTCAGCACTTGGGAGGTGGAGACATGAGAATCTAGAATTTGAAACCAGCACGGACTACATAGTTATGCCCTGTTTGAAAAAACAAACACAGAAATACGTGGATCTTTATGAGCTTTTTTTTTTTTAAGATTTTTTTTTTTTTTTTTTTTTTTTTTGGTTTTTCGAGACAGGGTTTCTCTGTGCAGCTTTGCGCCTTTCCTGGGACTCACTTGGTAGCCCAGGCTGGCCTCGAACTCACAGAGATCCGCCTGGCTCTGCCTCCCGAGTGCTGGGATTAAAGGCGTGCGCCACCACCGCCCGGCAAGATTTTTTTTTTAAAGATTTATTTATTCATTATGTATACAATGTTCTGCCTGTATGTATATCTGCACACCAGAAGAGGGCACCAGATCTCATTACAGGTGGTTGTGAGCCACCATGTGGTTGCTGGGAATTGAACTCAGGACCTCTGGAAGAACAGCCAGTGCTCTTAACCTCTGAGCCATCTCTCTAGCCCCTTAAGATTTATTTTTAAATTATGTCTAGGCATTGCTGGGTGGTGTGGTGTATGCTCTTAATCCCAGAACAGAGGCAGGCGGATCTCTGTGAGTTCGAGGCTAGCCTGGTCTGCAGAACTAGTTCCAGGACAGCTAGGGCTATTACACAGAGAAACCCTGTCTCGAAAAAACAAGCAAACAAACAAACAAAAGAGCCCTTCTCTCGGCTGCCTCTCCCCTTCTCTCCTCCAGGGCCCCATGCTTCCCTTTTATGCTCTTACTGCCTTGGACACAGCAGGTAGCACACAATATTTCTGAGCTCGCCCAGCTTCCTGGCAAAGGCTGGTTTTTGTGTAGGATGATCAGTTCAAGAGTGCTAGTGGAGATGAGCCCTCAGGAGCATGGACCATGTGTGGCCAAGCAGATAAGCCCAGGCTTGCAAACTGTTAGCCTGTGGTCTTAGCGCTGCCATTTTGCACCATAGGCTACTTCTAATGTAGACAAGTGCTTGGAGTTGTGCCTCAGTGACAGAGAACTTGGTGTAGTGTATATGAGGCCCTGAGTTCCATCTCTAGCACTGAGAAGAAGAATGAGTTTGTACCAAACTTTATAATGGGTGATTTCCTTAAGAGCCCAGATTTCTGACTTTAAGGAAAAAAAATTGTAGAAGTGCTTGGAGTGTATGTGAGGTCCTACCCTTCACTCCTGTTTACCTCCTAATCCATGAATTCATGGCTGCTGCCTGCCTTCCTTCCTTCCTTCCTTCCTTCCTTCCTTCCTTCCTTCCTTCCTTCCTTCCTTCCTTCTTTCCTTCCTTCCTTCCTTCCTTCCTTCCTTCCTTCCTTCCTTCCTTCCTTCTTTCCTTCCTTCCTTCTTTCCTTCCTTCCTTTCCTCCCTCCCTCCCTTCCTTCCCTTCCTCCCTCCCTTCCTCCCTCCTTTCTTCCTTCCTTCCCTCCCTCCCTCCCTTCCTCCCTCCTTTCTTCCTTCCTTCCCTCCCTCCCTCCCTTCCTCCCTCCTTTCTTCCTTCCTTCCCTCCCTCCCTTTCTTCCTTCCCTCCCTCCCTTCCTTCCCTCCCTCCCTCCCTTCCTCCCTCCTTTCTTCCTTCCTTCCCTCCCTCCCTCCCTTCCTCCCTCCCTTCCTCCTTCCCTCCTTCCTTCCTTCCTTCCCTCCCTCTCTTCCTTCCCTCCCTCCCTTTCTTCTTTCCCTCCCTCCCTTCCTCCCTCCCTCCCTTCCTCCCTTCCTTTCTTTCTTTTGGTGTGTATTAGGGTTATATTCTTGTGGGTATGTGCCTGCGTGCATGTGGAGGGGTGTGCATAACTGAGTGCATGCATATGTTTGTGGAGGCCGGAGGATGATATCTGGTGTCTTCCTCAATTGCTTGTTTTTTGAGATGGCCTCTTCCTTGTTTTTTGAGATGGAGCTCACTGATGCAGCGAGGCTGGCTGGCCAATGAGCTTGAGGGATCCTCTTTTCTCCCCCTCCTCAGCATCAGGATTGCAGGTACTACCTGTTACTCCTAGTTTTTTATGTAGTGCTGGAGATCCAGAGTCAGGTCCTCTTGCTTGTGTGCTAGGCACTTTGCTGACTGAACCACCTCCTTAGCCCCAACTGCTTAATTTCTCTGTGCCATTTGCCTCGACCACTGAGTGACACTATTTAATTTTGTACTTGCCAGGTAAATATGGTGAATCTCACAGCTGAATAGTTCAGCAAGTGGCCCAGGCCAGAAACTTGTGTTTGGGGAGGTAGCTCGGGGCTGGGGTGTGGAATTTCAAGGCTGGAAGATTCCTTTGTCTTCTTCCTAGTCGGAACCCCTTCAGAATGTGGTGGATTACATGGCCAATCATCTTGGGGTGTCTCCAAGCAGGATTCTTTTACTCTTTGGAGAGACAGAACTGTCCCCTACTGCTACCCCTAGGACCCTAAAGCTTGGTGTGGCTGACATCATTGGTGAGTGGAAGGCAAGGAAGAGGGGTCTTGAGGAAGGCTTTGCTGTGGGTGGGGGTTGGGAGATAAGGGGAAGTTCCAGAGGCAGCCTGGCATCTCAATCCTCCTCTCCATAGATTGTGTGGTGCTGACAAGTTCTTCAGAGGCCACAGAGACATCCCAGCAGCTCCGCCTCCGGGTGCAGGGGAAGGAGAAGCACCAGATGTTGGAGATCTCACTCTCTCCTGTAAGTAGGAGAAGTGCTGCCCATGCCCCGCCCCTTTCCAGTCTCCTGTCCTTTTGTGGGTTGGCAGGACATGGGCTCCTCCTAATCCTCACTTACTGCAAATGCCCCTCTGTTTCTGTGTGCCTACCCAGCCTAGGTCATAGAGAGAAGAATATTGTTCAAGTCCTGTATCAGTTTCTCTTCTGTTGCTGTGACACACCACCATGACCAAGGCAACTTAAAAAAGGAAGAGTTTTGTTGGGGGGGGCGTGTGTGTGTCTGTGGTTCCAGAGTTAGAGTCCATGATGGTTGAGTGGAGGCATCCTGCAAGGCTGCTGGAACAGCCACTGAGAGCTTCCATTGCTAATCACAATCAGGAAACACCAAAAGGACAGAATTTTTTAAACTCTCAAAGCCCTCTTCCAGTGACTTGCTTCCTCCAACAAGGCCACACCTTCTAAGCTTCCCCAAACAGTGTTACCAACTGTGGATCAAGTATTCAAATGCCAGAGCCTATGGAGGCCTTTCTCATTCAAACCACAGCTTTCTTCCCACCAGCAACCATGTGTTCCTGTCTTAGTTAGGGTTTCTATTGCTGTGAAGAGACAATGACCATGACCACAGTAACTCTTATAAAGGAAAACATTTAATTGAGGCTGCTTACAGGTTCAGAGGTTTAGTCCATTATCATCATGGTGGGAAGCATGGTGTGGCACACAGGCAGACATGGTGCTGGAGAGGAAGTTGAGTTTCATATTCAGATTGGCAGACAGCAGGAAGAGAGACTGACACTGGGCCTGGCTTGAGCTTCTGAAAACCCCAAACCCCACCCCCAGTGACACACTTCCTCCAACAAGGCCACACCTACTCCAACAAGGCCATACATCCCAATCCTTTCAAATAGTGCCACTCCCTATGAGCCCATAGGGGCCATTTTCAGTCAGACCACCACAGTTCCCGTTCCATATCCCTTTCCCATTAGATGGAAAGAACCTTGTATAATAACAATGATGTGCAGTAATAATGGCTTTTATCTGTTTATTTGTTGGTGCTAGGGATTAAACCCACACCATGTGCATGCTAAGCTGTTACTGTGCCACTGAGCTCTAACCATATCCCAAAGCCACACATCTCACTGTTTAGTCTTAGGGTTCTTTCCCTTTGTGTTTGTGTATTTGTGTGGGTGCTTGTGCCACAGTGCATATGTGAAGGTCCAAGGAGAGCCAGTGGGAGGTGGGTCTACGCTGTGGGTGCTGGGAATTGAACTAGGTCATCAAGCTTGGCAGCAAGCACCTTTACCTGTGAACCATCTCTCTGGCTCACTTGAAAACAGCACTTCTCAACCTGTGGGTCACAACCCCTCTGGGGATTGAACAACCCTTTCACAGGGGTTGCCCAAGACCATCAGAAAACACATTTACATTATGATTCATAACAATAGCAAATTTAAAGTTATGAAGTAGCAACGAAAATTTTATGGTTAGGGGTTGCCACAACGTAAGAAACTGTATTAAAGGATTGAAGCATTACGAAGGTTGAGAACCTTTGCCTTAAAACTTGCTATTATTTTTTTTTCTTGTTTGATTTTTGTATAATCATAAATTATATATAACTCTTATTATAGTATATAGTATATTGTTAAAATTCTTCTAATTTGCCAGATGTGGTAACACTCCTTTAATCCCAACAACTCAGGAGACAGAGGCAGGCAGATCTCTGAGTTTGAGGCCAGCCTGGTCTAGGCCAGCCAAGAGTATAGTGAGACCCTATCTCAAAAAAAAAAGAAAGAAAGAAAAAAAAATCCAAACACAACAACAAAAAACTAGTTTTATTTTTGTTTATTTCCTAATATACCTATTTAAAATTGTGTGTGCATATATATATGTGACTTCGATGGTTTTTGTAACTGTAATCTAGGGCAGGAAAATTCATATAACTTACTTGTCTATTTTAATAAGATAAATTATTGGAATTTAAATTTCCTGTGAATATTTTAGCAAATGATGCTTTGACCTCTATCTGTATATATGTATCTCTCTCTCTGTGGGGTGTGTGTGTGTGTGTGTGTATAGTGTCTATATGTGTCCATATGCCATGGAGTATGTATGGAGGTCAGAAGACAACTGGAAGGAATCAGTTTTCTACCACCACCATATGAGTTCTAGGAATTGAACTTAGGTCCTCATGCTGGCAGCCAAGTGCCTTTACCTGCTGAGCTCTCTCATGCCCCGTAGTACCTAAAGTATCATAGGTGTGTCATTATGCATGGTATGTATGGGGTTTGGTACTATTGTTGACTTGAGACACCAGCTAAGTGTCTTGGAATGTATCTCCCCTTGGAATGAACAGGGGATGATGCTACTGCAGCTGCTGGGCTTAGAGCAACAGAAGTCGATTCTTACAGTTCTGTAGACTGAGACTCCACATGAATCTTTTCTCTTTGTAGCTTCTGGTGGCAGCCAGAGTTCCTTGGTGTACTCCTGGTGTCTCTCTCTTTTCTCCTGTGAAGACCTAAGTCATGTTGGATTAGCTATCTGAATGAGGTGTGACCACACCTTACCTTGATTATATCTGCAGAGACAAGGTGTCTTTGGGCACAAATGCCAACCCATAAAACTTGTATGAGTCACACATAACAGCTTCTGTGGGACGAATTGCTAAACAGTCTTATTAATAAAAAAAACCTTGGAGCCAGATATTGGGGTAAAAAGCTGAGAGATCAGGCCGGGCGGTGGTGGCACACGCCTTTAATCCCAGCACTCGGGAGGCAGAGCCAGGAGGATCTCTGTGAGTTCGAGGCCAGCCTAGTCTACAGAGCGAGATCCAGGAAAGGCGCAAAGCTACACAGAGAAACCCTGTCTCGGAAAACAAAACAAAAAAACAAAAATGCTGAGAGATCAGAAAAGCAGAAAGAAGCCAGCCACGTTCTTACCACTTGGAGATCCTTGCCAAAGAGACCTGCTTCCTGTTTATCCACGCCTATATGCCTTTCTGTTCTGCCATCATCATTTCCTCTCTCCGCCCAGCTACATGACTTCTTCCTGCCCAGCTCTGTCATTTCCTGTCTGTCTGTACAGACCTCCGGATCTTTATGATTAATTAGTGCTGGAATTTAAGGCCTGAGCCACCACGCCTGGCTCTGTTTCCAGTGTGGCCTTGAACTCACAGAGATCCAGACGGATCTTTGCCTCCCGAATGATAGGATTAAAGGCGTGTGCTACCATTGCCTGACCTCTATGTTTACTGTAGTGGCTGGCTTTTTCCTCTGATCCTCACATAAACTTTATTGGGGTACACAGATAAAATATCATCACAAACTTCCTTTAGAATTTGCGTTTGCTTTATTCATGTTTCTGTTTCAGAGGGGATGTGACTGAGGCTTAGAGAGCTTGTTTATCCCGTAGTCTGTGCCCCGGAGTCTTGTCCTCTGTGGTCCCCCGCTCAGCGGTTCCTGAGGAACCTGTGACTAGTTCCCCGAGAGGAGCCTGCCTTTCCCTCCAGGGTTCTTCCTCTGTTGATGTGTCCTTGTCTTCCTTGTCCCATGTTCTTTTTTCTTTGTTTTGTTTAATTTATTTTCAGATAAGGTCTCATGTAGCCTAGGGTGTCCTGAGACTTATTGTGTAGCCCAGGCTGGCTTGGGACTCACAATATAGCCCAAATTAGCCTGAAACTTGTGATCTTTTCGCCTTCACTCCGCAAGTCCTGTCATTTCAGGCATATGCTGCATGTTTGGCTAAAAGTTGACTTTTTTTTTGGTACTAGAGAATGAACTTAGCACATTGAACTTGAAAGTGTGTGCTGACCACTGCACTTGATTCCTGGCCTTTGTCCCACGTCCTCCACCTGCCCCGCAGGATCTCCCTGGCCTGCCTTTCGTACTCTTATATCTGTTGTTTGTGTCTCTATACAGGACTCTCCTCTTGAGGTCCTCATGTCGCACTATGAGGAGGCCATGGGACTCTCCGGACACAAGCTCTCCTTCTTCTTTGATGGGACAAAGCTGTCGGGCAAGGAGCTGCCAGCTGATCTGGGCATGGAATCCGGGGATCTCATTGAAGTTTGGGGCTGAAGCTTCCTCCTCCTGTTTTTGGATGCAGAGCCAAGACTTGAGGACAACAGCTCCCACTTTTATTATTATTTTTTTGCCCCATAAGGGCTAACAGAAACCGAATTAGAACTCGTTTATTTATTTCCGGCACTGGGGATTGAACCCTGGGCTGTGCATATGCTAAGGATGTGTGAAGTTGAGGTAAAACCAAGGCATGACCTTTGCCCTGCCTCGTTGACCATAGTCTCAATCGGTTGACTGACTTGTAGTTGTGTGACTGTGGCTGCCCTGGGCGGCCTGTGGCTGTGTGTGTGTTTGTGCTGTGTCCGGCAGCTCCTGGGGCATGGAGAAGGGGTATTGGCTTCCCTACCGTTTCGTTCAGTAGTGCACCTCATCAGACGTCTGTTCTGTGAAACTGCGTATATTGGGTTTGTTGAACTAAATGAGCCTTGCATTTGGGTGCCAAGGCTTGTGATTTATGCCACATTGGGGACCAACAGGGATTTTAATTCTCATTTGGGGGCTGAGATGCAGGTACCTTCCCTGGTGAGGATACTCGGTTGCAGGGAAATAAACAAGCGATGACATCTTTGCTGAAGCTGAGGACTAGGTAGACAGTGGGTAATTTTTAAAGGCTAACAGGAGTGGTGTCTTCAGCCCTCGGCATCCACCCTTCCAGGACTCGGCTAGCATCTGGTACATACTTCCTGGCATGCACATCTAGCCACATCTGAGCACATGCAGCTGTTGAGTTTGATGTTTACTCTAGTTTTCGGTCCTCCCTCCCTCTCCTGTCAGCACCCACTTGGTATATTTGTATCTGAATATGAATGTCTTTATAAGATGATTTTCTGAATGTGTGTGTGTGATTTTAGTGTATGTACACGGTACTGTGCAATAGACGTTCTGTCTTCACCCAGAGTGAGTGACAAGCTAGCCATGTTAGCACCTTCTACATCTGCTGTTGCTCTGAGCTACTGTGGCTGCCCCATAGTGGCATTAGATGATTTTACTCACACATTGCCTTAATTGGAGGGATACCTGAGTCGCTAGCTCCTAGGAACCAAATTCCAGACCACAGCAAACATCTTTTTGTGTGTTCCCTTCTGGGCCAGGGTAGGTAATTGTCTGGCATACTTGCCCAGGATGGGACTATGGGTTACGCAGGTTCATTTTTCTGATTTTTCCAGAGTTTTCTTCAGAATGTGGACTGCTTTTCTTGGAGCTTCTCTTTCCTTATCTTTACCAATATTTAGTGTTGTTGTATTTTCTGATTTACCAGTCTACTGTGTATAAAGCACTGCATATCTTAATATCCTTTATCTGATCACCATTTCTTATCAGTGTCCACCTTCTGGTTTTTCTTTGTTAGCTGCTTGTTTTCTTGTGAGGCTTCCTTTTGTGTGTTTTTTCTGTGAGGAGTTGCTTGTGTTCTGGGCAATTGCAAATAACCTTCAGAATAGCACTTTGTGTACCCAGGGGGATTTTCACCAGACAAACATTCTTAATTTTAATGTAGACAGTTGGCTTTTGTTAGAAAGGTTTTTTTTTTTCTTCGCTTTTTTGTTTTTTAAGGGAAAATGAGAAAGAACTTCCAGAATGGGAGGGGTTCTAGCGGGGAGTCTCAGGATTGCTACTTTTGGATCTCTAAACTAGTTAAGAAACTTTCATTGTCTTCTGTTATCTCGCTAGTTTTTTTGTTCTTCTGTTTTTATCTCTCATATTGAGACCACTAAATGAGACTAGAGTTCTAACTGATCTGCTGTGGTGTGGATGCTGACTGTTCTGAGCTCTCAACTCTGCTTCTCACTGGTTACAGCTAGACTGTACTGCTTCCTGACTATTGTATGTCACTTCTAAACCATCTGAAATGCACCTTTGTGTGGGAGAGCAAATTTTTTTTTGTTTTAATTATAATGAGCCAGTTTTCTAAGCTTTGTCTACTAAAAAATTAATATGTAGTCTGACTTTCACAAGAAGTATGTCAACTTCTTAAAAAAATTTTTTTTGTGAGAATATGTTATACCTTTGAATTTTAACATTTAAAAACTCCATGACATAGTATAGCTTCCAGGTTTCTCAGCTCTTGTATGACAGTTAATGAATCTGAACACATTACTATTATGTATTCAATCTCAGCCAATAAAGGGAGATGCCTTTAACTTAGGAACACCTGATGCTTTCTGTCTTTGTCTCTCTCATGTGATTCCATTTGAAGTTCTCGTGATAGAGACCATTAGTTATCCCCAAACACCCATCCTTTGTCCTTGGTTAACAAAATCCATGGCCTTTAACACTGTGCAGAGACATTCAGAATGAAGACACCGTGAGTGTTATAGCTCTGATAAGACAGGTATCCTGGCAGTCAGGAGCCAAGAAATACCACAAAGTCGAACTGGTGGCCCAACAAACCTCACACAAGACATTTATTGGGAGGGAAGAACCCAGGAGGATGATTGCCTCTGCTCCGGTGAGAAGCAGCAGGACAGCTAAGCAGAAGACAGGATTTATATAGGATTTCTTGGGTGGGTGGAGTTTTCTAGGGTGGGATTTGGTGGGATTTCAAGTCCAGAGCTTGGGGTGAACTCAGGGATTGGTGGGATTTCAAGTTCTGAGCTTGGGCTCTTTACTCTGTATGGCAGAGGCTGGGGCTGGCCTTTAGGGCAGTTAGAGTGTTCTGTGGGTAGAACTTGGCAGTTGGAGGTTCTCAGAGGAGGGGCCTGGCCACTCATGTGCATCAAGGGACTTAACAGACACTATAACCAGCCTATGAGTCTATGAAGCTTCTGTAGACTGAACCAACTATGGATCAAAATTATTAGGGAAACTTGGGCTTGAGATTATCTTGTAATATCAGCACTTGGGTGGCAGGAGGTTTGTGAATTTGAAGTCAGCCTGGGCTACACACCAAGACCCTACCTAATTTTTTATGTATGGAAAAATATGCCAGAACTCATATAGGCTCTTCTTCATCACTACTTCCCAAAAGACATGGTGTAACTTGTTTTTTTGTTTGTTTGTGGTTTTTTTTTTTTTTTGGTTTTTCAAGACAGGGTTTCTCTGTGTAGTTTTGCACCTTTCCTGGAACTCACTTTGTAGACCAGGCTGGCCTCGAACTCACAGAGGTCCGCCTGCCTCTGCCTCCCGAGTGCTGGGATTAAAGGCATGCGCCACCACCCCGCCCGGCCGATATGGTATAACTGTTAACATAGCACTCATACTGTGTTAGGTATTAGAAGGACTCCAGCTAGGCATAACTCAGCCTCCTGGGGTGGCAGTGGAAAGGGCTGCCCTTCCAGGGACGTCTGTAGAGGCAGTGTGCACTCCTCTGCGTGCTTGCTTCCTGCCAACTGGAGGTAGAATGTTCTATGAACACAGACTTCAGAACTGGAACTCAGTGGGAGCACAGTGAGACAGGGCAGCCCGTGTCTTGGTCTCCATGCCATACCTTAGGAGTCTCTCAGCACTGAAATAACTGTCTTGTTGAAATCACTTACTTAAGGATTTCTGTCACTCATAGCAACCCAAGATGTAGCTATTTCAGACACAACAGCCCAGATGTAGCTACTTCAAACACAACAGCCCAGATGTAGCTATTGCAAACAGCATTATAGTGGTTCTCTTTGGGCAGTGGGGTAGTTTCCACAGATGTCTGGTTGTAGAAATGGAATGGGCATGAATATGCACCTACCTGGTCTCCAGGTTTGGTGGCACAGACCTATAATCCTGGTCACTCAGTAGGCCGAGGCAGGGTGTTAGAAAGCTCAAGGCCTGCCTGGGCTAGAGTGAGTTCAAAACTGGACTGAGGACATACATAGGTCAGCAATAGTGTGCTTGCATGGCTTTGGGGTCAATCCTTAGCTTCTTGAGTTCTGTAGGATTGCTCATCCATACCTTTGACCCTGTAGCAAGTCCTAGAAGGTCCAGTTTTCTCCAATTTTCCCTTGTACTTAACAAAGACTATGCCTTTGTAACTGTAATGAGCATTTACTCAATGTCCGATTAACTCCATGAAACTAGTTTTACAGAGAAACTGAAGCTTAATGAGACTAACCTGCCACAGCTCTCCCAGCCGTCCACTGCAGAGCCAGATGTAGATAAAGGTAGGCCTGACCTGAGACTCCCCCAGCCGTCCACTGCAGAGCCAGATGTAGACACAGGCAGGCCTGACCTGAGACTCCCCCAGCCATCCACTGCAGAGCCAGATGTAGATAAAGGTAGGCCTGACCTGAGACTCTGAATTCTTGAGATTGGCACACTTGTGTAATCAAAGTGTCCTGGGATCCTGGTAAAATGCTGGAGAGATGGCTCAGTGGTGAAGAGCACTTGCTGCTCTTACAGAGAACTGGAGTTCAGTTCTCAGCGCCCACATCAGGCAGCTCACAACTGCCTGAAACTCAACCTTGGGGGATCCAATGCCAGTGCTCTCTTCTGGCTTCTCCAGGCACTTGTACACACATGGCATTACTTACACAGGCATGCACACATAAATAAAATCCATGTTTTTAAATGAAGGGCCAATTGTGGCACACACCTTTAATCCTGTGCTCAGGAGGCAGAGGCAGGAGGGTCTCCGTGAGTTCAAGGCCAGCCTGTTCTATATATCAAGTTCCAGGCCAGCCAGAGTGACGTAGCGAGAGTCCATCTCAAAAAAAGGAAGTGGGTAGGGAGCTTGAGAGATTATTCAGGGATTAAGAACACTTGTAGCTTTTGCAGAGGACTCAGGTTCAATTCCCAGCACCCACATGGTGGCTTACAACCACCTGTTAACTCCAGTTCTAGGGATTCCACACCCTCTTCAGACCTCTGAGGGCACAGACATACACATACATGCAGGCAAAACACTCATAAAACGGGGAGTGGGGGCCTGCACTGGAGCATGTGGTCTGGACCAGAAGCTCTGAGGAGGAGTCTGGATGCCTGTCTCCAATGAGCACTCGGGATGCAGCTCTGCTGACCACACTTGGCAGTGAGATACTCACTGTGCTTTGGTCTGGACCAGAAGCTCTGAGGAGGAGTCTGGATGCCTGTCTCTGATGAGCACTCAGGGGATGCAGCTCTGCTGACCACACTTGGCAGTAAGATACTCACTGTGCTTTGGTTCTTTTTCTTCCTTACCGTCTTTCTTCGTACCCAATCCTTAAATACTAGAAGTTAGAAATCTTTGAGAAGACCCCATACCCCTCTTGACAGAGTTTTTCCATGTAACCCAGGCTACCTTCTAACTCCAGATCTTTCTGCCTTAGCCTCCCAGGGGCTGGGAGTGTAGATGTGTGCCACCACACTGGCTATTTTGCCGTTTCTTATGTACCTTTATAATCTCCAATCTCCCCAACTCCTGCTATCCTCTCTTAACACAGAGATTAGTTCTTCCTAAAGCTCCTGAAGAGCCGTCCACATCACTCTGTGTGTGTGTGTGTGTGTGTGTGTGTGTGTGTGTGTGTGTGTGTGTGTGTGGTTTTTCAAGACAGGGTTTCTCTGTGTAACAGTTCTGGCTGTCCTGGCACCTGCTTTGTAGACCAGGCTGGCCTCGAACTCACAGAGATCCGCCTGCCTCTGCCCCTCAAGTGCTGAGATTAAAGGCGTGGGCTACTACCGCCCAACCATGGTCACATCATTTTTATGTTCCACCTTAGCATGAAACAAAGCTGTAGCTCTCTCTACGTCTGTTTGATATATGTTTCTTGCTTTCCCATTGGTCTGTAAGTGCTTGACAAACAACGTCTTGTTCTTTTCAACAATGCTCGTTGTTCATACACACAGTTGTTTCTTCCCAAAAATTTACTGAAGGAATAAATTTTATGTCTCAGAGAATCCCACTGACACCATCTCAGTGAATGAGCCAGAAATAATGTGTCACCCCCTACCTCCTTTTTGTGCTGAGAATGGAAACCAGGCCCTCACTCAGGCTGGGCAGCTGCTCTACCACTGGCTTCATGCTTTGTTTTGTGATGCTTGGGATGGAACTTGGGGTCTTAAGCATCATTGATACTTGCTTCATTTTCATTATCTACTCTATGCTTGACCCCCCAACCCTCTTGATGTTTTTTGTTTTGTTTTGTATTTTTTTGGTTTTTCAAGGCAAGATTTCTCTGTGTAGCCCTGGCTGTCCTGGAACTTGCGCTGTAGACCAGGCTAGCCTCGAACTCATAGAAATCCACCTGCCTCTGCCTCCTGAGTGATGGGATTAAAGGCATTCACCACCACCCCAGCAATGGGGTTCCATATGTAGCCCAGGCTAGCTTCTAATTAGTTTCTACCTTTATTGTCTCTGTTCTCAGATAAGGGCCTTTCTGTCCCTCTTCTCCCATGCCCTGTCTGCAGTATAATAACACAAGCCACCGCTTCCCTCCTAACCCTCTTCAATCTATCTGCAACCGATTGTTAGCTTTTCTCAAATGCAAATATGATAATATTGATTTTTTTTGGGGGGGGGGGGGAGTCAGAGACTCATTAAATAGCCCAGATGGCTTTAGCCCAGAAGGCCTCAATTTCCTGGGTTCAAGTGATCCCCTGCCTCAGCCTCCTGAGCACGTGGGACTATAGGCGTGTCTCCAGTCATGATTTTCATATGAATTGAGTAATACAATATGCAGTCTATTATGTCCAGCTTCTAATTTAACAGTGTTTTAAAATTTTTAGTTTTTATTACATTTTTATTTTGGGGTGCATGTCTCCTGTATGAGATAGAGGACAGCTTGTGGCAGTCCTCTTCTTCCTCCATTTGAGTCATAGGGATGGAACTCAGGTTGTCAGCCTTAGCAGCAAGTATTTTATCCTCTGAGCCCAATCTTGCTGCGCCCTTAAGTATTTTGAGCTTTATCTCTATTTATTATCATCACCATCATCATCATCTCGTCCAGGCTGGTTTATGGACTCTTAATACAGTCCAGTCCTCGAACCCTCAAAATTTTTTAATTTTTAATTACTTTTAATTTTTTTGAGACTGGGTCTTATGTATCCAAAGCTCCATCTTGAACTTACTATTGCTGTGTATCAAGGAACATTTTGAACTTGCAAGCCTCCTCTCTCTGCCTCCTGCCACTCACTGGCGTGGCTTATGAGAGAGAATTGAACCCAGGGTCTCAGCCATGATAGGCAAATATGCAATCAACTGAGCTACATCCCTGACTCTGGAAGTGGGATTGCAAAGCAGTACTTTTCATAGGATTATAGTAATCTTTTATTCAGAATGTATGTATATTAAGAAAAACAAGCAATCTGGGGCAGGGGTGGCGCACACCTTTAATCTCAGCACTTAGGAGGCAGAGCCAAGTGGATCTCTGTGAGTCTGAGGCCAGCCTGGTCTAAAAAGTGAGTTCTAGAACAGTCAGGGGTACATAGAGAAACTTTGGAAGAAAACAGAAGAAAAACTAAAAACAAGCAAAAAAAAAAAAAAAAAAAGCCTCAGGCGCTAAGATTAGAGGCTTGAGCCACCACACCCAGTGGGATTGGCTTTTGTTTGTTTTGTTTTTGACGGGGTTTCTCTGTTTAGCTCTGGCCGTCATGGAACTTGCTCTGTAGACCAGGCTAGCCTCAAATTCAGAGACCTGCTCTGCTTCTGCCTCCTGAGTGCTGCAATTAAAGGCGTGAGCCATCCCTGCCTGTCTTTCCGTGTCGGGCTCTGCAGTTCTTTGGTTCTGAGCCCCTGCCTACCCTAACAGGAGAGACACCAGAGGGCGCGAGGACTCCAGTCTTGGTTGCTGGAGGTAAACTCTTTGTGGCCATACTGGTGCGTCCTCTTCCTTCTAGTCTGCGGGAATCTTTTGTTTGAGGCAGGACCCATTCTGTGGCTTCCATTGTCCCGGAACTCGCTATGTAAACCAGGCTAGCCTTGAAGTTGCAAAGATCCGCTTGCCTTTGCCTTCTGGGACTAAAGGCGTGCGACACCACGCCTGACTCTATAGGAATCTAAATATCCACGTTTTGTAAAAGCTCATGATTGGGAACTAAAAGGGGGCAGCTGCTCTCCGTTATTCATTCAACGATTTCTGAGCAATGAAGCCCATCACAATCACCAAAGAAGAAAGTGGGAACTTCTCACTAGCATCTGGAGAGATGTATTATTTCCAAACCTTTGTGATTCACTATCTCGTGTGATGACAAGAAGCCGCATAAATGGGCATTCCCTCTAAGGCGCTCGATTTTGCCAACTTGCGAGGCCCCCTGGAGACTACTGGTGAAAGTGGGAACAAGCGTCGGGTTGCCATGGTGCTTGGCTGTGTGCAAGAGCCCAAGAAGCCTCGGAGGCTTCCGTAGTCGGTGGAAGGTCACGTGCTCAATCCTTTCACCGGGTGACTTCTCCTCCGATCGGGCTCCGGTGTCACATGACCTGCTCCTGGGGCAACATGGCGACGGCCGTGGTGCAGCGCCGGGACTGAGCGACAGCGAGTGTGGCGCGCTCCTTCCCAGGGTGAGGAGAGCATCAGCGTGGGGAGGGCGACTGGGTCCTCGTCTTCCCGCTCCTGTCCCCAACGTCACCTGCATCTCACACGACCTCTCTGTTGGAACCAGAGGGAATGACGAAGCCCAGGGCTTTTCCCAGTCGTGCTCTGTGCATTGGAGCACGCCCCCTAGCCGGCTGTGGGCAACTCTCCTTGCCATCCTTTCGCTAATCTCCTTCCGTCGGAGGTGGGACCGGAGCGTGGGCGGTTGCGTTCTCCTGGGACCATGGCGGGGGTCCGACACAGCGCCGTTCCCTCAGCCAAGCTGATGACCCAGATGACGGGCCAGCGCCTGGCCACACCGGGATTGCCCGGGGCCCATGGGGAATCCCAAGTCCGGGGAGCCCGAGGTCCCAGACCATGAAGGCCTGCAGCGCATCACTGGTTTGTCTCAGGGCCATTCGACCCTCATAGTGGCGGTGCTGTGTTACATCAACCTCCTGAACTACATGGACCGCTTCACCGTGGCTGGTAGGCACTGCTATTCGAAAGAAGGGACGTGGGGAAGGAAGCAGTTTCCCAGGATGGGGCCCCCTCTTCCGTGCTCTCCTGAGGTTTTTTTTTTTTTCTTTCTTTCCAGGAGTCCTTCCAGACATTGAGCACTTCTTCAACATTGGAGATAGTAGTTCTGGCCTCATCCAGACTGGTGAGTGAGGCTCCTGCTCACACAGCCCACTCGCCTTTTGTTGCCTCAACTGGGCCTACATACATGCAGGTGTGCCTAGTGAGGGCTTGTTGGCCAGAGCTCCCCGGAGGTAATGGACTGTCCAGGGCTGGGACGTGACATTTACAGAAGGAGCCAGCTACTGACTATGTGATGGCAGGCGACATGCTCACCTTCTCTAAGCTCATCTTTCTAGTCTGTAGAATGAAGCTAGTAATAAAATGGGCTGATTCTTTGGACTGGTGTGAGGACTGAGAAATGCCGGGTGTGGCACCTAGTAGGCACCAGTAAATATAGCAAGAGCACTTTGGGGGCGGGGGCGTTATTTCTCTCCTTTCTTTCTGAGAACCCACTATATGCTAGGTCCCAGTAGAGCACCTTAGAGGTGTAGTAGCCCTATAGGACTTTGGCAAGGCCTTCCTGCCTGCTTATCCTACAGCTGAGCAGTAGTGGTGTTCTTCCTGCTTTGCATGGGGAGTTAGCTTTTATTTAGATTTTATAAGCAAACTCAGACTTTGAGGAGAGTTGGGATTTGCCCAGGGTCACATAAGCAGATAGTGTTTGTTTTCCTGCCCCAGGCCCATGCGGAACCGGAGGCACTTATGTGTGGAGAAGTGAGAGTGAAGTCTTAGGTCAAGGTGGTGTTGAGTTAGAGAAGCAGCAGACCTCCCTAGATGGTTTCATTATCCATCCTGCTTTTCATTCAACACACGTGAAGTGAACACTTGTTTTGTGCTAGCTTGTGGTTAAATGAGACTAACAGTCATGGCCCCTGTAGGAGCTGACATCCTCCTGTGCCTGAGGGGGTTAATTAAAACGGGATAATTTCAGATGGATGAGTGTGAAATGTAAAAATGTAAAAGAAAAAGCATACAGCAGATGTTAATCCTTTAATCCCAGCACTTGGGAGGCAAAGGCTGGAAAACTCCTGAGTTCAGGGCAGCCTGTGTACATAGTGAGACTTTCCCCTCCCACTCACCCACCCAAAAAAGAGAAAAGAAAAGAAAATGGGGTTGGGATGGATGGTAGTCTGGGTAACTGTCTGGGTTGGAATTTGAAGCAGTTGAATTTTGTGAAGCTCAGGAGAGAAATGAAAATGTTGCTTTGAGGGGACATTGAGTGCCGAACCCTAATGTATTGATCTTGGCAGTTGTCGTGAAGGTGCAGGGAGGGAAAGAGGAAGGGGTGGATTAGACAGGACACAGTGCGTCTGGTGTGGATGTGGATTTTGTTTCAGGCTGGGTGGGAGTAGGAACATGCCAGCTGGATGTCCATTCTATACAGGACGTTTTGGAAAGTTGTGAAGATGAGACTGTGTCGCGCCCCCCCCCCCCCCCCCCCCCCGGCTCTGATGGGCTACAGGGTTGGGATGGGAATGGTGTTCATCAGGGAAGAGGAGGGTGGGGATCTCTGTTTGAACATTTTATACCCGGCTCCCTAACTGGAATAGGAGTGGGGGAGGGGCTGGGGCAGCAAGGAACTGGAACCGGGCTGTGACTCTCTGCCTCCCCCAGTGTTCATCTCCAGTTACATGGTGTTGGCACCAGTGTTTGGCTACCTGGGTGACAGGTACAATCGGAAGTACCTCATGTGTGGGGGCATTGCCTTCTGGTCCCTGGTGACACTGGGGTCGTCCTTCATCCCCAGAGAGGTGAGGCCCTGTACTTTCTCCCTACTCCCCGTCCATGTTTGCTGCTGTTCTTCAGAGCCATTTTGGATTGAGTGTGGGGGAACCTCTGTAGTGTCCTGCTCTGCGCCATCTTCCACGTTTTCATTGCCTGAGTTAACCTGCCCACCCTATCCTGCCCACTGTTCTTCATGAGCTTTCTTCCACTCATCACTTGCCTGTCCCCTAACTCTCTCACTGCACACCTAAACACTGTTTTTTCTTCACCATTGATCTCTGTAGCAATGGCCATTGTCCTCTCCCTTCCTGGGACCAGGGCTTCCTCTTAGGGCTGGTGCTAGTGTGGGTGAGAGAGCAGCCTGGGGCAGCTGTCGCTTGGCCTGTACTTCCTCTGTCCACCCACCCTCCAGTGCTGCCCCTGCCACTCTGCTGGCTCTGTAGACCACAGTGTTTCCCTGGTTGCTTCATGGGGCTCTCCTTCTGGCCCTGTTCTTGGGAGCCTCTGACACAGTGACCCACTTCTTCCTTCCCAAAACTCTGGAAACACATGATGCTCCGCGTTTCCCTCCAGTTCCCTGGCAGATGCTTTTCTGTGTCTTTGAAATCTTCCCCTATCTGCTGTCCTCAGCCCCAGGCAGCCCTAGTGCCCTCAGGTGATCCTGTGCCCTGGCCTTGGTCCAGGTGCCTTTGGTAAGCAGACAGTCCACAGGTTAAGATCGTTATTCACCACTAGGGTGGGTCCTAGGTGGGAGGGAAAATAGAAACCCGAGATTTATTTTGCACCTACCGAGTGCAAAGCCCTCAGAGTACCATGTGAACAAACTGTTGTTCCCCTTTTGCAGATGAGGAAACTGAGGCTCAGAGAGGTTAAGTTATTTTCTCAAAGTCACAGCTAGTAAGTGGAGCCAGGATTCCAGCCAGGTCTGTGTGATTCTCGACCCAGGCCTCTCTCACTGTCCCTCTGCCTCTCCAGCACTCCCTGGAGAGGTCTCCTGGGAGGCTGGCTCCAGGGTGGGATGCCACCTCCCCCATGTCTCCTTTCCCAGCGTTTCTGGCTGCTCCTCCTGACCCGGGGCCTGGTGGGGGTCGGGGAGGCCAGTTACTCCACCATTGCGCCCACCCCTGATCGCCGACCTCTTCGTGGCAGACCAGCGGAGTCGGATGCTCAGTGTCTTCTACTTTGCCATTCCTGTGGGCAGGTGAGTAGGCTGTGGGCGGGCCTGATGCGGGGCGAGGGCTTGATGGGACATTTGTTTTGTTTTGTTTTGTTTTTTTGAGACAGGGTTTCTTTATGAAATAGTCGTGGCTGTCCTGGAACTCGCTTTGTAGACCAGGCTGGCCTCAAACTCACAGAGATCCGCCTGCCTCTGCCTCCCGAGTGCTGGGATTACAGGCGTGCGCCACCACCGCCCGGCTTGGTGGGCGTTTGACTGACCACATGTGACTTTCCTCTTTGCCTTCCCACAGTGGTCTAGGCTACATTGCGGGCTCCAAAGTGAAGGATGTGGCTGGAGACTGGCACTGGGCTCTGCGGGTGAGTCTGGTTAGAGTTAAGGGAGTCAGCAACCTTACTGATCTCCCTTTCTTTCTTCAGATATTCCCTTTTTTAACTCTCTTTAAAAAAAAAAAAAAAATGGGCGGTGGTGGCGCACGTCTGTAATCCCAGCACTCAGGGGGCAGAGGCAAGCAGATCTCTGAGTTCGAGGCTAGCCTGGTCTACAGAGTGAGTTCCAGGAAAGGCGCAAAGCTACAAGGAGAAACCCTGTCTCGAAAAACCAAAACAACAAACAAACAAAAAAAAAAAAAAAATGTGTGTGTGCATGCATGCCTGACCATGGGAGTCAGAAGTCAACTTTAGGAAGTTGGTTTTTTCCTTCACCTGAAGGTCCTGGAGATTGAATTCAGGTTGTCAGCCTTGGCCACAAGACCCTTCACTCACTAGGCAAGCTCCCTGGCCCATACACTCCCTCTTTGGGGCAGTGCTCATTGTGCTGAGCTGAGCCTCAGCAAGCCTGGTCCTCAATAGGGAGCCACAAGTCTTGCTGCAGATGTAAAGCTGGAAGCCCCAGAAAGGGACAGTATTAGCGTTCCTAATGGAAAGTGGAGCTGACCCAGGACTCCCGTGCCATCCCTGGATTCACTCATTTTTTTTTCCCCCATGTTAACTTTATTCCCAAGCGATCGTCCTCAACTGAGCAACTTGGCCACCTCCGACCCTTGAACAATAGTCATGAGATGGTGTCCGACTGGCTGAACGTGGGTCACATACCCATTATGTAATCAGTTATGGAAGGCCGGAGAGTAACAGCCCTTTTGGTTCGGCCTTAGATCCAGTTTGAACCATGTGGACTGAGAGAAATTTGGTTGGGGGTCCTTGAAGAAAAATCAGGGTGCTGTTGCCAAAGAAGAAGCAAACCTAGGCCTATAGAAACAGATGTCCTCAGTGGCCAACCTTCCTAAGCTGCAGTCCCAACTTCTCTGAGCCAGCCCTTATGGAGTTTAAGACCTGGGGAGCTAAGCTGTCTGTCCTCCTCATTCTCCGTGGCCCCAGAGGGTCAGTATACCCCTGCCCTGCATCCCAAAGCTTGCTCTTTCCCCAGGTGACTCCAGGTCTGGGGGTGGTGGCTGTTCTGTTGCTGTTCCTGGTGGTACAAGAGCCCCCAAGAGGAGCTGTGGAGCGCCACTCGGGTTCACCACCCCTGAGCCCCACCTCATGGTGGGCAGATCTGAAGGCGTTGGCACGAAAGTGAGTTTACCCCTTCCTTCCGTATTTCAGGCCTCAGAGGGGCTGCAGTCTTCAACAGGCCGAGTTTTGTGTCCTGCCAGGAAGCCATATTTATGGCCAGAGGCTGAGGCATTTGCCTGAGATATAGACGCAGGTCACATCCAACTCTGACAGTAGAATAAGCCGGGGGAGGGAGGAGAGGACACATCCATGGTCTGACTTCCTCCCAATGTCCACAGTCCGAGTTTCGTCCTGTCTTCCCTTGGCTTCACTGCCGTGGCCTTCGTCACGGGCTCCCTGGCCTCTCTGGGCCCCAGCGTTCCTGCTGCGCTCCCGTGTTGTTCTGGGGGAGACCCCTGCCCTGTCTCCCTGGAGAATCGTGCTCTTCCTCTGACAGGTACGTGGGAGGGGCTGGGCGGGGTGACTGCGGGTAGGAGGGGTATCGGGGGATTCGGACTCGGGGTAGAAAAGTTTGAATTCCGACTCTACCAGCTGCCTCCCACTCTTGGAGTCTCAGTTTCTGGTTCTGAGAACCATGTGATGAGGTAACACATTGGCTCTGAGGTTCTCTGCTGGATGGATTTGTCCTATGAGGGCAGTTGGGATGGACTGTCCTCGCGGGGTCAGAGGGCCTCACAGGAAGGAGAAGGAATCATGCTGGGGGGGTCTCATCTCTGGACTCAACCCCTAGTCTCATCTTCGGACTCATCACTTGCCTGACTGGAGTCCTGGGCGTGGGCCTGGGTGTGGAGATCAGCCGCCGCCTTCCGCCGCATCAACCCTCGGGCTGACCCGCTGGTCTGTGCTACCGGCCTCCTGGGCTCTGCGCCCTTCCTCTTCCTGTCCCTGGCCTGTGCCCGAGGCAGCATCGTGGCCACCTACGTGAGTCGGACACCAGGGGTCTAGTGGGTATCTATCTCTGCACGGGGGCAGGAGGGATGGGCGTGGCCTCCCTGGGCACCACCATGGCCATCGAGGATGACCACCAGCAGCTAACTCCGTGTGCAGAGTCAGCCAGCAGAGTAGTTCAGAGCAGACTGAAGGTGGAGTGCCTCCTTTCCAAATCCCAGCCCTGGGCCTTCCCAGCTGGGGGGCCGCTGGCAAAGCAGCCGGGACGGCGCTGTCTCCTCCCACGTGAGGCGCTGGTGCTGAGCGCTAGCCCCTGCCTTGTGGGGTGTGATGGGGACTAAGTGAGTTAATGCCTAAGCCTGGTCACGTGACTCTCTCCCTCTTCTGCCATCCAGATTTTTATCTTTATTGGGGAGACCCCTGTTGTCTATGAACTGGGCCATCGTGGCTGACATCCTCCTGGTGAGTCGCTGGGCAGAGGCCGAAGGGAGCAGGGATGGGGTCAGGTGGTGGCACTCATTCTGAATCCTGGCCTTTCCCCTTCAAACCTCAGCTGCCTATGTATGTCAGAGTCCAGCCACAGAGGGGCCTCTGGGCCTGCCTGGGGCCTACAGTGGGCTTTGGCCATGGTTTCTCTGGGGACCTCTGCTGAGTTACCCCCCTTTTCCTTCCTAGTATGTGGTGATCCCAACTCGACGCTCCACTGCTGAGGCCTTCCAGATTGTGCTGTCCCATTTGCTGGGGCGATGCTGGGAGCCCTTACCTCATTGGTCTAGTGAGTACTATCCTTGGCTGGGATGGGATGGTTTTGGGAACCTGGTACTCCCGACCCCGGCAACTGGCCCGGTGGCTGGTGATACGAGCTTAGGTGGATGGGATAGCCTGGCCTAGTTCGTCAATAGTCACCTTTGGCACTTTTTCCCTTAGCGCCTCTGGTGGATGGGAGGGAGGTTGTGGAAAGGTTTTACCTGAGGGGGCTGTGGGGCTGACTCTTCCGGTCCGTCCGTCCCCGGCAGATCTCTGACCGCCTCCGACGGAGCTGGCCTGCTTCCTTCTTGTCCGAGTTCCGGGCCCTGCAGTTTTCACTCATGCTCTGTGCTTTTGTTGGGGCACTGGGTGGTGCGGCCCTTTCTGGGCACGGCCATGTTCATCGAGGACGACCGCCGGCGGGCTCAACTCCACATGCGAGGGTCAGTGAGGGCCACTGTCAGCCCACGGTCACCGTACTGCCTGTCAGTCTGTCCATCTGTTGGCTCATCCATGTGCACCCCACGGCTCTTAGTCCACAGCTCTCCCTCCACTCGGGCTATCCCATCCACCCAGGCCCATGCCACCGGCCAGGGGTTGAGAGTCCCAGCTTCCGCGGTACCATCCCGCTCAGCTTTGAGTCTGTCTGGAAGTGTACCAGGCTTTCTGTCTGAACAGTTTTGAGAACTTTGGCTGCCGCCTCATCTGTACCCTCTGCCTGTCTGTCTGCTGTCCCCTTGCTGGCTCTTTCCTGATTGTCCCTGGCTCCGACCCCTTCCCCGCAGGTCTGCTGCATGAGACGGGGCCCTCAGATGACCGGATTGTGGTACCTCAGCGAGGCCGTTCCACCCGGGTCCCCGTGTCCAGCGTGCTCATCTGAGGAAGCTGTTACCCAGCTACAGGTGCACCACAGCCAGCCCCGGGCCCACCCCAGGAGGTGCCCAGGCGGAAGCCCTCACCAGGCCCAGGTCTAAGGAGGAAGCCCTGGGCTGTGTCCCCGCTTCCAGACACTACATAGGCAGCCCAGGGAAGAGATGGGGGTCCAGAAATGGGGCTTGTCCCTGTCTACTAGGGCAGCCCAAGGGGTTTGGTGCTATTTGTAATGGAATAAAATTTGTAAGCAGACTGTGACTGGCCGCTTGTCTCTCTGCGGGTGCCGTTGGTTTCAGGGAATGTCTGTGGCCTCAGGACTTACTTAGCAGGGCAGTCGGGGTCACCCTGTGGGTAGGTCCCTGTCTTCTGGGCTAGGTGATCTGGAGAACTGCTCTTTTCTGGGTGAGTTGCTTCAGTGTGACCGTGACTCACTGTGGTCCCTGGAAGTTGCTCTCCCAGAGGCCTAGCCTGGGAGGTGGGGGCGGTGCCGCCCTTGCTCCACACAGTCCCCTGACAGAGCCTCCGTACAGTCCTCCCACCCAGGCTTGGGGGGGACACAGCTGGCCAGGTCGTCTCCCTTCCCAGTGGAGGGGTTGTCTGATCCTGCAGCCTCAGACCCCTTCCTTCACACAGTCCCTCTGCCTCCTCCCCCTTCCCACAACTGGGTGGGGGTGAGTGGGCAGGGGGCAGGCGCAGCCGGCTGAGGAGCCTGATGATTTCCTGCCCTCACCACAGCTTCCTGTCGCACGCGGGTGGTGAGGAGGAGGAGAAGAGGCAGGCGGGGAGCAAGAGAGGGGCAGGTACAGCTGGGCACAGGGATCGCGCGTCTGGTAGCTGGGGCACAGGCCCCAGCTCAGGCTCCGAGCCTAGAAACTGCCGGCCCTGATCTCACACTCAGTCCAGCAAGGAAGTGGGGGTCGTTGAGCCCCAAAGGAGGACGCAGCTGCCTGCCGCCGCGGATTCCCAGGCTGGGGCGCGCTCAGTCCCACACCCCCTGCTGCCGCTCCGCCTGGAGGGGCTGCAGCGCGGCAGGGTCTGGGGCAGGTGCTCTGCAGATGGCAGCAGACACTCTGAGCCCTCCTGGAGCTGGGCCTCCTGCTGCTGCCCCCTCTTGGTCACGCTCCTGGCTGCCCTGTGTGTGCGCTGCCGTGAGTTGCCAGGTAAGTGGGGAGTTCTGGGGGTACTGGGTGCAGGTCACGCCCCATTGGATCCTCATGCCCTCCCCAGCCCCTGGCTCCCTCTAACTGTCCCCTACCTCAGTCCCTGCTGTGGGGGGACGTGATGGGATGGGGACTGAGTGTCTTTGTTCTCGGTGCACCCCTGATTCCTGCCTCATTGGCCCCTCTCTCCTCCAGCCTCCTATGAGAGTGCCTCCACAGAAAGGTGAGTCCCATCCCCCCATGTGTTTTCCCTTTGTTTCTGACGGGAGGGCTTGGGGGCTGGGGGCCCTCTTGGGCCTATACCCAAGCTGCCTCTTTCCTACCAGTTTGTACCCAAGGAGCATCCTCATCAAACCACCTCGTGAGTTCAGTGTCCTTGGCCTTCCTTGAGGGTTCTTGGGAGTGTGCCTTTGTCCTGCTCACCCTAAACTGTCTGTAGGGCTATTACCTGGGATGGGTTGGGGGAAAGTGGGAGCCCCCATGCCTGTTTAGGACATGGTTTTTAGGGGTACATCTGTCCTTAGAGACCTGGACGTGGGTCGGGGGTGGTGGTGTCTGGAGGTCATTCCCTCAAGCTTGGTTCTATGTCCTCAGAAATAACCGTCCCCCGAACAACTGCCACGTTCCTACCCTCTTGTTACTTCCTTCCCACCCCTGAGGCAGCCAGACCTGCTCCCCATTCCGTGAGTACCCCTCAGCTCCCTCCCTCTGATCCACTGTGCCTCCTTCACCTTCTAGGATGGGGGGACGTGGCTTTTCCCCTGTTGCAACCCCCGCTTGCCCCAGAGTCCCTACTTAGACCTGGTCCCTGACCTTTGACTTCCAGGAGATCCCCACAGCCCCTTGGGGGGTTCCCATCGGGTGCCATCTTCCCGGCAAGATTCAGAGGATGGTAAGCGTGCCCAGGGTTAGCGGGCTGGGGAGAGGGTGTGCAGCCTGAGCTGACTCCATCTTCCTCCCCTCTCTCTTTGAAGCCAACAGTGTGGCGAGCTACGAGAACCAGGGTGGGTCTAGGGTCTGGGGGAACCGGGCGGGGTGGGGGATGGCTGGATCTGTCCCAGGTCACGCTGACTTCTCATTCCTCACAGAGCCAGCCTGTGAGAATGTGGATGAAGATGAGGACGAGGACGACTATCCCAATGAGGGCTACCTGTGAGTGGGGAGCGGGGAGGTGGGGGTGGAAGTTGGGGACCCTTTCTCACCTCCTCATCCCTTCCTTCCAGAGAGGTGCTCCCTGACAGCACCCCTGCCGCCGTTCCCGTGGTCTCCTCTGCCCCTGTGCCCAGCAACCCTGGCCTCCGAGACAGCGCCTTCTCCAGTGAGTCAGGGTTTCTGTCTACCTCCTTCCGCCATGTGCTGCTAGCTACACCTCTCTTCCCTCTCATCTTCTGCGATGATCGCCGCCCTTCCATTTCCTCCTTCAGATGTTGGACCTTCCTGCTCTTCAACTTCGGATTGCCTTGCTTTTCCTTCCTCCCTCTTTTGTCTTACCGTTTTTTCTGTTGTCTAAGAAGTTTCCTGACTCTTCTTTAACCCTTCCATTGAAATTTTATTTCTGGGTTGGGTGCGAGGGCACACGCCTATAACCCTGGCATCAGGAGTCTGGGTAGGAGGGTTGAGTTTTGAGGCTAGCCTGGACGATATAGTGAGACCCTGCTTCAAAAACCAAAACAGCGCCGGGCGGGTGGTGGCGCACACGCCTTTAATCCCAGCACTCGGGAGGCAGAGCCAGGCGGATCTCTGTGAGTTCGAGGCCAGCCTGGGCTACCCCGTGAGTTCCAGGAAAAGGCGCAAAGCTACACAGAGAAACCCTGTCTCAGGGAAAAAAAGAAAAAAAAAACCAAAACAGCACTGCCACCAACAAAAAGAAAAGAGAAAAATCATTTCTCTTACCTGAAAGCTCTTTTTGGGGGCTTTCTCAGTGTTCTTTTTGTATAGTGCCCTGTTCTTGTTTCATGGAAGGAATGTCATCTAATGTATCTGTAAGAACTTTGGTTAGAGGTTGTTTCTCTCTGTCTCTGTCTGTCTGTCTGTCTTGTCTCACTCACACGCTCTCTCACTGAAGCTTTCTTCTGTTTACCATGTGGTCTTTGTTTCTCTTGGGCTGCGTTTTTTTCTGCGTTGGTCTCTTCCATTCCTGCTGTCCCTTCCCTGAACTTCCCTTAGGGTTTGGTGATCTTTGGTGTTCTATCCTCTTCTCTCTGTGTAGCATGAGTGGTCTCTTACCTGAAACACCACGATACAGATTTGAGAATATCTACAGATATATAGTGAATTTTGTTGGAGATATATATATATATATCGTCTGAAGGTAGGATTTTGTTTTGTTTTGAGACAGGGTCTCACTATGTAGCCCTGGTTGTCCTGGAACTTGAAATGTAGACCAGGCTGGCCTCAAACTCACAAAGATCTACCTGCCTCTGCCTCCTAGGTGCTGAGATTAAAGGTGTATGCCACCATGCTCAGCTTTGGAGGTAGCTTATGCAAATTTTAGTTAATCTTTTGTGGCATTACACCAGTACCTCAAAGGTTTGGGATTTGGGGATATTCTGAATTTTGGAGTTTTAATTCAGGAACACCCAACTTTCTGTATTTACCCTAGAATATTATGTCTGTACCCTAGCTCTGTTTGCTTTGGTTTTGTTTCAGGCAGAATCTCACTGTGTAGCCCTGGCTGCCTTGGAACTTGCTTTGTAGACTAGTCTAGCCTTTAACCCATAGAGATCCAATTGCCTCTCTCTGCTGGGTGCTGGGATTGTAGGCATATTCCATCACACCCTGGCCTCTGGTTCCATTTGTAGTCCAGATTTCTAATTTGTCATTTCTCTCCTGAAACCCCGAGACTGTTTAAGTGATTCTTTCCATCCATCTATCCATCCATCATTCATCCATCTATCATTCATCCATCCATCTATCATCCATCCATCCATCATCTATCCATTCATCCATCCATCATCCATCTGTCCATCATCCATCTGTTCATCCATCCATCCATCCATCATCCATCCATCCATCCCCTCACTCATTTCCTGGGTATGTCTGCTGGGTTATGTTAGGGATTTAGTGAGTCAATTCAGCAAATTTGTAAAGATAAAAGAATTATTTGCTAGGGCCAAAATGACTAATTTTAAGTTCATCGAGAGGCACTGTCTCAGTGGACTGAGGTGGAGCGGATAAAGCCTCCACGTGTTCATGGGTGTGTGCATCTGCATAGCATACACACAAAGATACTAAAAGAGGTACTGGTACCTGAGGACCGACTTTATGCCCTTGTAGTATACATTAACTCATTAAACCTCACAGTTCCTGGGTACTCTGCTGACTACCCCCTTCCCTCCTGCCCCTCACATCTGTCTCTGTACTATGCTAGGGTTTATTTTTTCATTTCTATTGACTGATTGATTGACATAGTCTTGCTATTGTGATGCCCAATTTGGCCTTTAACCCTGGAGCTCAAGTTACCTCCTATCTCAGCTTTCGGGGCCCACAAGCATGTGTTGCCATACCCAGTGGGTTTATTAATAGATACTTGGTAGCACATAGTGTATGGCAGGCTCCATTTTACTATTTACTGTTTCAGTCCTCACAATAGTCCTGCGGGGCAGGTCCTGTTATGAACTTTATTTGACAAATGAGGAAACTGAGTCACAGAGCGTTTAGGTAACTTATCTGAGGTAACATAGCTGGTTGGTGCTGGAACTGGGGTTTGAATCAGGATATTTGGCTCCAAAGCCCAGCTTGTCTTCATGCTCATACAGAATCCAGGCAGCTGTGAAACCAGAAAGCAAAAAGCCACGTAACATAGCGAGTGATATATATGGGCCTGGGAAGGTGTAGTATGGGCAATGGCTAGTAATATTGAGAAGCCAGACAGGTCTGATGAAGAGGGGACACCATCTGGACCAAGTGTGCCATCTCTTCCACATGCCACCAAGACGTCTGTCCTCTGAGCTCCTTTGATCCCTGTTCCCCGCCATACTCTCAGAGTCCCATACTGTCACTGTTTGATTTTCCCCAGTGGCTCTGGTCCAGTGGATCTCTGTCCACCTCCATGGCCCTTGCCCTTCCCAGGCTGCTCCCCTTGCTTCTCCTGAATATTCTCTCTATATCCTGTGGGACTGCCTCGGGGGAAGGCTGTGTTTGGAGGCCTGGGGGGCCTCTGGGAACCAGTGCCTGGCTGAGGGGGGCCTCTGGGAACCAGTGCCTGGCTGAGGGGGGCCTCTGGGAACCAGTGCCTGGCTGAGGGGGGCCTCTGGGAACCAGTGCCTGGCTGAGGGGGGCCTCTGGGAACCAGTGCCTGGCTGAGGGGGGCCTCTGGGAACCAGTGCCTGGCTGAGGGGGGCCTCTGGGAACCAGTGCCTGGCTGAGGGGGGCCTCTGGGAACCAGTGCCTGGCTGAGGGGGGCCTCTGGGAACCAGTGCCTGGCTGAGGGTCTTAAGTAACTACACTGCAATTTCTGTCCTACAGTGGAGTCGGGTGAAGATTACGTGAACGTCCCCGAGAGCGAGGAGAGTGCAGAAGCATCTCTGGGTAGGTGACTCTGCACTCTGTGTACGGCCCATAGCCTCTCCCACCCTCCACATGGCCTGCCCTTCGCACTACTGTCTGTCTTGATCTGTCCCCCACAGATGGGAGCCGGGAGTATGTGAATGTGTCCCAGGAGCTGCAGCCAGTGACCGGGGCTGAGCTGGGTGTGTATCGAGGTGTAAGGGGGCAGAAGCTGGAGAGCTGCCTTCAGCAGATAGCCTGCAGGCTGAACCCCAGTCTCCCTCTGTCTCTCCCTCCCAGCCACCTTGAAGTCCCAGGAGGTGGAAGATGAAGAAGAGGAAGGAGTGGAGGGAGAGGAAGCTCCCGATTATGAGAATCTGCAGGAACTTAACTGAGAGCCTGGTGAGTGGCCTCTGTCCCCACCCCTGCCTTGGGCCTTCTCTCCAGGACCCCCCTTCCTGGCCACCCCCAATGGTTAGGCACGTACTTGGTGGCCTGGGTACCCAGTTGGTTTCATGACTCAGTGACTCTGCCCCCGTCTCCCCGCCCTGTTGTGTTTCAGCTGCAGCCATCTGTCCTGGAACTAGCCTTGCTGGGAGGGCAGAACTGGGCAGCTGGAAGTAACTCCAAGAGAGTCCCATTTAACCTCTGCCTTGTCAACAGTCTGAGAATCCCCCTAACTTATTGTCACTTTGGGGACCAATCTGTGTCCCCAGTATTCTGCATCTTCTGACGAAGCCTGAGAATGAATCTAGTTCCTGCTTGACTCTGTCATGGAATAAAGGCCGTGATGGCCCATAGTCTTCCTTTCGTTATTTGTTTGTTTGTTTGTTTGTTTTTATTGGGGCAGGGTCTTGCCGTGTAGATCAGGCTGGCCTTGAACTTGTGGGTGATCATCTTGCCTCTGCCTCCCTGGTGCTGGGAGTACAGGTGTGTACCAGCGTGCACAGCTGTCAGCAGCTCTGTTGGCTGTGGGGTCCTGGAAGGCTGAGTGAAGGTAGTGTTAGATTGAGGACCATCCTTTTCTTTGTGGGATGTTTGTGAATGTGGGCATACATGACCTGTGAGTCTGGGGGGTGTGTGTGTCCATGTGTCCAAGTCTGCATCAGAGAGTCTGGATAGCTCTGTCTGTCTGTCTGTCTGTCTGTCTGTGGGTCTCCCTCCTCCACAGGGGCCCCACCGCCCTCTTAACTGTCTTGGTTTTAAAGGCTGTAAGTGACAGAAGACCATGACTTGGACTTAGCCATTTTCTAAGTGAGGCCTTTGACCCAGCCTGGCCCTTTTGGGGTTCAGAATGTATCTCCCCACATGGACGTGCAGTGACATTGTGACAGTGACAGATCAGGGTACAGGGCACCTCTGGGTGGGAGTGTGTGCCAGCAGCAAGACCCTACCTTGGTGACCCTCGTTCCTTCTACTTGCAAAGGGCTGGCCTTGATGACCTCAGGAGGTATCTTGGGTCTTGTCTTTTGTGTGGTTCTCAGTGAAATAACTGAAGTGGTCTGAGCAAGTCAGACATGGTGGCGAATACGGTACTCTCAGCTGTTCCAAAGGTGGAACAGGAGGATTTCTGGAGCCCAGGAGTTTAAAGCCAGCCTAATACACATAGTGGGAAAATATCCTACCCGCCACCAAAGTGGCGAAGGCGCCTGAAGTTCAGGTGTAGGCAGCAAGCTTCAGTGCCGCTGTGTGGAGACATGACTGCTGGTCTCACTGCCAGCTTACTAGGTCTGGACTGGGAATGGCCTGGTGAGTCTGCCTATTTGTCTGGCCTGGCTCCATCGCCCGTGTTCTGGGAGTTTTCTCTTGGTCTCCTTCAGAACCCACTCTTGTCCCAGTTCCATTCTTTGTGGGTTTAGAGATGCCAACGCAGCCCTCTCCATCCTGGGACGTGAGCTGGTCCTCTCCTGCCTTGCATGATGGTTCAGGTCGGGCCTGTGGCCTGCTGGGCAGTGGGATGGGCCTGGGATTTTTCAGGAGACCCCTTTTGATCCCAGCTGTTACTGGGCCAGAAGGATGTAGTTCTGGAGACCCCATTTGCATGGCCTGCCTGTGAATAAAACCATGGAAAGGAGAAGGGTGATTGAGACATGACCATTTTCCTGAATCTAATCACAAACCTACAACCTCTGGGTCATGTGGGCCGGTAAATCATAGTGTGTCAGCAGCTGACTTGGAGTGTCTGTTGTGTAACCAACGCTGCTCTGATGAATACAGAGAGCTAGTAGTTCCAGGCACTCCTCCCACAATCACTGTGGCTTCCCTGTTGACAGTTAATGACATTTTGTAGGTAAGGGAACAGATTTCAGAGAGGTGAGGTAACTTGCTCAAAGATGCACAGTCAGAAAGGTCAATCTATGATCAGATCTGGGCCTCCGGAGTCGCTACGATGCCTTTTGGTAGCCTCCGTATTCTGGTTATTTTGCGAAGTGCCAACAGCTGGAGACAGGGAAGCCCTTCAGATTATCCAGCTGAGCAGATTGAAGGGCGAGGGTGTGGGAAGCCTCGGTGTAAGTTAATGGACTTAGATCTTTTTATTTGGGTGTCGGGGTTAGGAGGAATAGGCAGAGGTACCAATAGCAGTTTACTAACAAAGACAAATTGGCAGAAAGAGCAACCTTGTCAACAAAATCTAGCAACAAATGGTAAAGCTGAAGACAGACAGGCCCTTTTACTTAGTGGATTCCCTGAGTAGGACCTTTACCAACTCAGTGGATGGACAGGCACAAGCTGTACAGGGCAGTGTTGCAGTGGTCACAGCAGGACACCACAGAGGGAGCCAGTGCTAGTGATGGGCAGGATGCCGTCCCTGGTGGGATGCCGTCCTTGGTGGGACGCCGCCCCCGGTGGGACGCCGCCCCTGGTGGGATGCCGTCCCTGGTGGGACGCTGCCCCTGGTGGGATGCCGTCCTTGGTGGGATGCCGTCCCCGGTGGGACGCCGTCCTTGGTGGGACGCTGCCCCTGGTGGGATGCCGTCCTTGGTGGGACGCCGCCCCCGGTGGGATGCCGTCCTTGGTGGGATGCCGTCCCCGGTGGGATGCCGTCCCCGGTGGGACGCTGCCCCTGGTGGGATGCCGTCCCCGGTGGGATGCCGTCCCCGGTGGGACGCCGCCCCCGGTGGGACGCTGCCCCCGGTGGGATGCCAGCAGCAGAATGAGTCAGGCCCATCAGCAGGAGAGACATAGCTGGCAGAGCATGCATGCATGGAGGCAGCAAAGGGAGCCATGTGAGGGCAACTAAAGATGTGAAATGCATGTGGGTCCCTCGCCAGGAGCTCCATGCTGATTTGGATTCCTTTGTTTAGATAGGTCTCATTGTTTAGCCCTAGCTGCCCTGGAACTCTGTCCTTGAACGCATCGAGTCCATCTGCCTCTGCTTGGATTTATTATTGTTATTATTATTATTATTATTATTGTTGTTGTTATTTTAATTTGGAATGTTTGGCTATCGGGAATGGGATCCAAATGTAAACATGGAATTCTTATGTTTCATACACACCTTCTACACATAGTCTGAAGGCAGGTTTATACATTATTTTGAATGCACCTACTGAAACCCACTCCATGAAGTCAGAAGAAGATTTTCTGCTCAGGACATCATGTCAGCACTCAGAATGTTTTATATTTTGGAATATCTTGGGTTTCAGATGTTTGGATTAGGCATGTTCTCTGTACATGTTGCTCAGGGACACCCGAATGTGGTGTATCAAGGCAGGTAAAGAATACCAAATTTGGGGCCGAGTTACCTTGAGTGGAGGGAGAGAACTGAGATGGGAGCTGAGTGAAGGCCTCAGTGAACTGTGCAGTTTGGGCCTGGGGTAGTCGGTGGCAGAGCGCTTGTGCACATGGGAAGGTCTGAGCTCTGTCCCCAGCACTGCCTCCCCCAAAACAGTGTGATCGGGGAGGGTTCCCCAAGTGTTCCATAATTGTTCTTCAAGTGTTTTCAGATCTGAGTGATTTCGTAATAATTAAAATCAAGGGCCAGGGCATGGTGGTGTGTGTCTAACTGCAGCACTTGGGAGGTAGAGGCAGGCAGAGCCTGTGTGTTCAAGGCCAGCCTGGTCTACATAGCAAGTCCCACCCAGGTCAGCCAGGGCTACATAGCAAGACCCTGTCTGGAAAACAAACAAAATAAACACAAAACAAAAACAAGATCAAGGCCCAGGAAGGAAGGGTGGGCACGTGTGTGTGGCACAAGCAGCCATGGGAGAGGGTGTCATTGGTTGGTTTGTGACAATTGGATGAATTACCCAAGGTGCTCTAGGCTTTAGGGGCAACATATACCAAAGCCCTGAGGTGACTTGAAGAGCTGAAGGAAATCTAGTTAGGATACAGGAGAAAGCACAGACCCATGTAGCTAGTCTTTCTCTGTCCTGCCAGCCGCTGCCAAGTCACTAGACAGAGACGACTGATTATTTATGAAGGCTTGGCAGATAGCTTGGGCTTATTTCTAACTAGCTCTCTTCTTCCCAGCATCCTCTGTACCTAGAAAGTCTGCTTAGCTATTGGCCATTCAGCTCGTTATTAAGCCAATCTGAATGACATATCCTCACAGTGTACAAAAAGATTATTCCACAACAGACATGAGGGTGGACGGAGGGGCTGAGCAGGCCGACAGCTTCATCCTGAGACCATGGCTGGTCCCTGGAGGCTGTGGAGCCCAGGATGACTTGGCCAAGTTTCTGTTTTAGCACTATCTCTGCACTAGTTGTGGAGGCTGGCTAGGGGAGGCAAATGGCCTAGAGGAGGGAGAGCGTGAGGAGGCTGTGGGCTAACGGAGAAACGGCCACACAGTCCAGCGACCACAGTGATTGGCTGGCTGTGTCTGGGAGGCACAAGGAGAGCCTCGTTGATCATTGCCTTCCGGAGCTACTTGCTTGCCACCACATCTGGATTTTCACATGTGTGCTGGGATCTGAACTCAGACCCTCACGTGTAGCACAAGCAATTTACCCGTTCAGCCGTCTCCCCAGCTCTCAGCTTTTCCCTATGTGATCATGTGATGGTTCTGGCTGCTCTAGGGACCACATCCTAGGATCCCGTGAGATAGGTCTCGGCCTCGCCAGCAAAAACACTTAAAATTATCCTTATTGAGCTTTATCAGGACACATGGCTCCCCTGAACCAGTCACTAGCTGATAGAACTCCCCTGTGCTGCCTAGCCCAGGCACTAGCCTAGGCTTGCCCATCTTATATATTCTACCCTGGACTCAAAGGGACTGGAAATCAGAAGGCATCTGAAGAAAAGCAGGTGCTGTACCGCTGAGATGTGTGTGAGTCACTCACAACCGCACTCACAGGAGCCCCGTTCTGCAGACAAGGACCCAGGCCCAAGAGTTTAAATGGTTTTCTTAAGGCCCCACAGCTATCTCCATGGTTATTAACAGAATCACAGTTGGTGGGGGTGGAGGAAGAGGAGCTGTGTGACCATTATGTTGGTGAAGGAAAAAACAAGGCAAAGCAGAAGAGTCACTACAGTCAGCTAGTTCCCCCTGACACATGGGAAGACGCTCTTTCTCCCCGAGGCCACTCAGCGGGACACAGGCCTGGAGCCTTGAGGAGCGGACCCCATGGGGAGGTGAGGGAGGCAGGTTCCTGAGAGCTCCACTGAGGCCTGGATACACCCTGAGGAGAGGTCAGGCCCACCCATGAAATTACGGCTACTGGACGTGGTTCTGCAGCACCCTCGGGCTTCAGCTGGGTGTCTGCTGTTTGTAAATGAAAGCGTCTTGACTCACAAAGACAGGATGCTGGGGGAGCATCAGCTGCAGCAAGGGCCCTGGCTTCAGGCACCCGCCACATGCCATGTGCAGCGCCCTGTGTGTGTGTGTGTGTATTCTGTTCATCCTGGGATGGCGTCTCTATGCTACTGTTCAGCAAGAGAAAAATGAGGCCCAGAGAGGACAGCCGGGCTTAGTCAGGATGTGGTTCTCCCTCCAGGAATAGTTCGGGGCCAGTCTTTGCTTTGAATCTCCCCTTTCCCACCCACCACACTCATTGGCTTGTCCCTCAGAGTGGCTCCCAGGACCCCCCCCCCTCTGTTGCGCTAACCCCACAGGACTTCTCACTGACCTAGACTTCTCTAGGACACAGCACACACACCCCCCCCCCCCCCCCCCCCCGGTGAGCACAGTGGGATGGGTACTTAGAGCATCAGTACCCCAGGGTGGGCGATGGGTGGGAGGGGGCTGAGGGGTCCCTAGTGCCTTGAGGGAGAAGGTGGCAGGGTTCTTGCCCTCCTGCTGAGCCTCTGGGCCGCCCCCCCTCCTTGTACCTGGTAGGTGCTAAGCACTTCTCACCCTCTCCCACCAGACTCGCAAGCTTACTAATTTTCTCTGTTTTCTGGGTCCCTGCAGCACCCCACACCCCAAGCCCTCCTCTCTCCCTCTCCCACAGACTGCTTTCGGTTTTGTCTCATTCTTGATGTCCCCGCCTCTGCCTCTGTCTCCCTTTGCATGTGTGTGTGTCACCTTTCTGACTTTTTTTTTTTCTTTGACACTGTTTAAGCACAGGCTGGTCCTTAACTTCACTCCGCAGTTGAGGGCCAGGGTGACCTTGAACTTTTTTTTTTTTTTGGAGGGGGGTGTTTTTTCAAGACAGGGTTTCTCTGTGTAGTTTTGGTGCCTGTCCTGGACTCGCTCTGTAGCCCAGGCTGGCCTCAACTCACAGAGATCCGCCTGCCTCTGCCTCCCGAGTGCTGGGATTAAAGGCACGTGCCAACACCACCCTGGCTGACCTTGAACTTTTTGTTGTTTGTTTTTTTTGAGACATCGCTCTGTAGCCTTGGCTGGCTTGAATCTCTCTGTAAGTCACGCTGGCCTTGAACTCATAGAGATCTGCCTGTTCTGCCCTTAGTGCTGGGATTGAAGGCCACCACCATGCCTGGCCACCTTCCACTTTTGACCCTCCTGCTCCCACCTCCCCAGTACTGGAATGGCGGGGGTGTATTTCCCACACCGATTGTCTGTTCTTTCTTGCATGTTTTGTCTGTTTCTCCCTGTCTTTCTGTCTGTCTGCTTCTGCCTGGGAAGCATTTTCCCTCTTGTGTGTCTGCCACTGTCCCTTGGTAACAGTCATTCCATCTTTCTCTCCTTTGTCTTCTCTCTCTCTCTCTCTCTCTCTCTCTCTCTCTCTCTCATCTGTCTTTTGCTTGGTCTCCTCCTCCTCTCCATGCCCCTCCTTCCCCACATCCTGAGCTGTCTTTGGGGAACCGGAAATCTGGGGGATCAGAGAGATACCAGGAGGCTCAGCTGCTGCCGCTGCTGCCTGGAGATAATGCCTTGGGGTGCTGGGAGGGGGAGGGGCAGGAGCCCAGCATCTTTTAGCCCCCATGCAAAGCAGACAGAGGGGTCTTGGCCCCAACCTCCTCTGCAGATCTGCATCTCTGTGGATGGGGCCCATCAAACCCACCTCCTCTCATGTTGGTCATGTGAGAATTAAGTCAAGGGGCCTGACGGGAACAGTTGAGGGTAGTAGAAGGCAGCTTGTGGCGGTGATCAGACACTGCGGGGTGGGAGGCGGGTGATCAGCGGGGCCTGGGAGGGGCCGGAAGAGAGGTTCTTGGAGCAGGAGGGAGGTCTGGGCTCCATCCCACCCCTTCCCCTCTGTCTTCCCACTCTCACTGTGGTGAACTTACTTTGGTGGCGTGTTGGGACGTGTCCCCGCTCTCATCTTCTAACCCTGCCAGGCAGCTACTCTTATTAACTCTATTTTGAAAGTGTGGACATTGAAACACTGAGGATTTGAGTGACCTCTGACGGCCACACAATCAGGATGCCTCCTCACAGGATTCTGATCCCATTAAATTGGTCTTTGCCAAAGTCTGGGCTGGGCTGACGTTTTTGTTGTTTATTTATTCAGACAGGATCATGCTATAACTTTTTTTAAAATAAAAAACATTTAAAAATGTTTTATTCCTGGGCATGGTGGCACAGACCTTCAATCTTAGCACTTGGGAGACAGAGGCAGGCAGATCTCTATGAGTTCAAGGCCTGGTCTTCATAATAAGTTCCAAGACAGCCTATATAGAGACACTCTGTCTCAAAAAGCCAAAAACAAAAAAACAAAACAAAACAAAAACCCAAAAATTATTCTTACTTATTCAAGTGTTTTTGCCAGCAAGTATGAAATGCATCACGTGTATACAGTAACTGTGGAGGTCAAAAGAGGGCATTGGATTTCCCGGACTGGAGTTACAGACATCTGTGAGTGAGCTGCCACCTGGGTGTTAGGAATCAAGCCTGGTACTCTCCAAGAGCCATCTCTCCAGCCCCCAAAAGGAGGTTGCTCTAAAGACAAATAATGTGAAAGTTGAGTACAGGCCCTCGTAGATGTGGTAAGTTGTGACTAGATGCAGAAGTACTGCATTTGACTGGCTGATTTCAGGCTGCAAATGGGACCCAGGACCCACACACCCTAACACATGCTCTGTCCATCAGAAGGGCTGGATTGAAATATTAAAAGCAATTTGCATTGATTGATTGACTGTACTCAAATGCACATGGCGTATGTGTGGAGGGCAGAGGACAACTTGTAGGAAGGACATTTTCTACTGTGGATTGTGAAGATCAAACTCAGGTTGCCAGGGTTGGTGGCCAGTTGCTGGCTCAGGAAGACTGGGGTTTAGGTAACCGTCAGTCAGTTGGTAACCGAGAGCCCTTGTTTGGCTGGGTATGTTTCAGACGCACCAGACAGAGCATAGGTTCACTTATCCAAGCCCACATGGCCAGTCAGTGGCCCAGTTGGGACCCCAGCAGCGATGGCAGGGGCTATAGAGTGTTCAAATTGTTGCAGTAGTGTGGGAGACCATCCAGGTCCTCCCGAGTTCCTGTGGAAGTTCTCGAAACCCCCTGGGGTTGTTTAAAGCCAGAGATGCACTGGAGGCATGGCCAGGCATGGGGATCATGGGAGAGAGCAGGCAGTCAATGAGGACGCGGGGTGGGCACACTGAATAGTGGCTGCTGTTGCTAGCCCAGACACCCCAGCTCTGCCACACGGTTATGGGCACGATGTGACTCCTGTCTCCCTCTGGTCCCTTGTGTTACTCCTTTGAGCCAGACTAGGTCCCACTTCCAGTCTCCTCAAGGGTCAGGGAGAGGGATTGACCCCACAAGGTGGGTGGGGCCCAGGTTTCACTAGCTCTGTGGAACTGGGGCTTCTCTCACATAAGCAAGAACCATCAACACTGGGGTGCCCTTCCCCCAGACTTCACCCTCCACCCTCCAGATGTTGGTTCTGCTCCAGCCTTGCTTTCCACTCCCGTCTCTGGGCCTCAGTACACCCACTGCACCGGGAGAAGGAAGTCAGAACGCACTGATTGGTGTCTTTTCTCACCGATATGGTGAATGCTGAGGCAAATATGGAGCTTTCTGAGGCTTAGTGACTGGCCAGCTTTACTCCAGGACTAAAGAGTTGGTTGTTATAGTTAATTTTCTTGTCATAGAATTTGGGCTTCGCCTCCACCCCCCAGCTCCCTATCCAGAACGTCAATGTGTGGCCCCAGAACTCATAATCCTACCTCACTTCTTCGTGGTAGCTAATAGATGGCTTCTTATCAGATTCATGTATATGGGGCTGCTGGCAACGTTTCCACCATCTGCCTCCTACTTGTTCCCAAAATTACTCTTGCTGCCTCCCAGTTCCTGCCAGCTCAGACACGTCTCTCAGTTTCCTGGCCTTTGCACTTGCTACTCTGTCTGAGGCTCTGGCCACCTTCAGTCACTTGGGTCTGGGCTGAAAATTCTCCCTTTATACAATCCTTTCCCTCCCCGAGTGCCCCTGTATCCTGTTACACCATGGGATTGGCTTTATAACGTTAGTCTTTTTTTCCCAATGTCAGTGCTGGGTTCTGGGGCTTTGCACACGCTAAGGACGTGCTTTGTGCCTGAGCTCCACCCCCAGCCCCTGACTCCGTGATGCAGCTGGTGCCTTGACTCTGTCCTCTGGACTGTGTACTGCTTGCTCTCCAGGAGCACTCCAGGGGGCCACACAGAGTTTGCCACAGAGTCAGTGCGCAGCCAATAGTGCTGGATAAGTAGTTCCGAAGAACTCAGGCTGCCTTTGTTCAAATACAGCTGGAGTGGCGCAGCACTTGCCTAGCATACCAGAGCCCTGTGTCCAGTTTCCACACGGCCACTGCAAGCAAGCAAACAAATAAACTGCTTTTAAAAGCTACCAGATTAGCCGGGCAGTGGTGGAGCACACCTTTAATCCCAACACTTGGGAGGCAGAGGCAGGAGGATCTCTGTGTTTGAGGCCAGCCTGGTCTACAGAGCGAGTTCCAGGACAGCCAGGGCTACATAGACCCTGTCTTGAAAAAATAACAAAACAAAAGCTGGCAGATTAGTGTGGGAGCAATGGCTCAGCAGTTAAGAGGAGTCATCTGGATCTGCTCTCACCAGGACCTGGATTACATTCTCGGCACCCACGGGGTGGCTCGCTGCCCTCTGTGACTCCAGTTCCAGGGGATCCTGATGTCTTCTGGCTTCGGAGGCTAGCAGGGACACATGTGCGTAGATGTAAGTGAAGGTAAAACACTCACATACATTAATTAAAACTAAATCATAAAAGAAGGCAGGCACTCAGCTTCACAACCTTCCAGCTCTAACAGGAGGGACATGCCCAGACTGGGGAAGTGGGGGAAGGTACCGTATGAAACAGAGTGAAAGTGGTAGACTACTGAAGTGCTTGGTTTTTAAAAATTGTAGTTAAAAACAAAAAAAAACAGCTCCCATAGGACATAAAATTACCATCTCAACCATATGTAAATTCAGTAGCATTGGGTACGTTCACTGAAGGACAGATTGATCTCCAGAATACTTTCGTCTTGCAAAATGAAAACTCTGTACCCCTTAATCAATGTCCCACTTCCCCTCTCCACTACCGCCATCACCCAACATTCTATTTTTCATTTCTGGTCATTTTGTGGCTGGGTTCACTCACTTAGCATAATGTCCCATGTTATATCATGTATGGAGATTTTATTTATTTATTTATTTATTTATTTATTTATTTATTTATTTATTTTTGAGACAGTATATATATATAGCCCAGGCTGGTCTTGAACTTGTGAGCTCAAGTGATCCTCCTGCTTCAGCCTTCTGAGCCACAGGCCACCTTGCTCAGTTTTTCCTTCCAGAGGCTGAATAACACCGTGTCTAGAGCATATTTCATTTATGCACTCGAGTGTCAGATGTGGTGTGGCTCTTGTGTGAGTGATGGTGCTGTGATCCGGAGAGTGTACACATCTGTTGGAAGCCTTGCCTTTAATTCTTTTGCACATACCCCCGGAAATGGAATTGACGGGTCATACGCTGGCGGTTTCTGGTGGTGGTGTGGCTGTCCTAATAGGTTTAGGATGAAATCTTTGGTCTGGATTTGCATTTCCTGAGGCCTTAATATTAAACATCTCTTACATCTCTTACACTTTTATTGGCCATTTGTAGGCTTTTTTTTTTTTTTTTTTTTAGATATGTCTACAAATCTTTTGCCTACTTTTAAAGTTGGGTCATTTTTTGGCTATTGTTGAGTTATGAGTTTTTACATTTTATGGACATTAACTGCTCCTTATCCAATATGTGATTTCAAACACTTTATTCCTGCCCTATAGGTTGCAGAGGATCTGGATTGTTATATTTTATGATGGATTTTTAATTTTTTTATGTTTGTGGGATGTGTGTATATGTGTATATATATATGCACAGGTATGCATGCCTACAGAAGCCAGAGGTGCTGGGATCTCTGGAGCTGGAGTTACAGGAAGCTGTGAGACCCCCTGATGTGGGTGCTGGGACAAAAACTCCTGCTCTCGGGAAGAGCAGCAGGTGCTCTTAACTGCTGAGTTAATTTTTAAAATTAACTTAATTTTTAAAATTAATTTCCATATGAATTAAAGATTTAAAAATTAATATTACTTGTTAGATCATAAGCATATAGTTATGGCATGCACAGATGGTCACAGAAAAACACTTACTCTTACTATTTTCTTTTTTGAGACAGAGTCTCTATGTAGCCCAGGCTGGCCTCAAACTTGTGATCCTCCTGCCTCAGCCTCCCAAGTGCTGGGATTGTGGGTGTGCTGAGGTCGTTGTGCCTGGCTACAGTACATTATCTTGCTATCAACTTTTTCTCATGCTGCTGGGTGTGGAAGTCAGGTCCTCTTGTTTGCTAGGCATTTGCTCTTCTACCAAGCCACACCCAGCCTTAAAATCAAATTTCAGTATAGGCAAGAGATCTCACTACAGTAGTAGGAACAAAATAATAGCTTACATCTCTTAGCTAAATTAAAATGCACTGGAGGGAAGCATCTGGGTCTTTAAAAATAAAAAAAAAGGGGGGGGGGGGGTTGGGGATTTAGCTCAATGGTAGAGCACTTGCCTAGCAAGCGCAAGGCCCTGGGTTCCGTCCTCAGCTCTGAAAAAAAGAGAGAGAGAAGGGAAAAAAAGTATTTTGTTCTCTGTATTTTCATGTGTTGGAAACTATTATACTGATTTTGTTAAATGAAATACTTCAATACTATATTCCAGGAAATCGTCATGATCTATCTATAAACCTGCAGCGTCTCCTGTATGAGTGATGAACCTTCCAGCATAGTAGTTCTCAACTTCAGGGAGGAGAATCAGCTTGACAGCGTCTGGGACCCAGAGTCCTTCGCTTTTCTGCTTCATTGCTCCAGTTCTTAGCTCCACCTCAGAGTGACGAGGTGACAGCCAGTGTACGAGTCTGTGTTCTCGTTAGAAGGAAAAGGGGGGAGGGAAAATGGGGGACCCTTCCCATCAGCTTGAAGCCTGTCAGAGAAATATGAAGAATCTTCATTCAGGGAGGCCACGGCTGAGGTCAGGGCCACTTATCATTGCAAAGATACTTGGAATTGTATTTCTGAATCTGGCCCCATAGCAACCTCAAATACAAACAGAATTCTGTAACTAAGGAGGAAGTACTCGGGCCAAGGAGAGGGCAACCACAGGCTGCCTGCTGTGGCTTCCATTTGGAGCACAGGTAGTTTCCTTATGGGCCTTCACCTCCGGCTCACACAGATGTGGACCATCTCACAGTGCCTGCAGCCTTGGGTGTGTATGTTCTAGTTTAGTTTCATTTCGATTTTCAATGAACATTTCACGTTTTTATAAGCTGAGCAGTGCATTTCTGTGGCTCCAAAGGTGTCAAAGGGTGCTCTCTAGCCATGAATCATGCATCCATGGATGCAGCTAGCCTTGGATTAAAAATATCTGAAGAGGCATGACTTTAATCCCACCACTCTGGAGGCAGAGGCAGGCACAGCTCTGTGAATTCAAGGCCAGCCTGGTCGTCATGAGTTCCAGTCCAGCGAGGTCTACACAAACAAGAGAAGAACCTATCTGGAGAAGAAAGTGCTTCTGTACTGAGCATGTGCAGTCTTGCTGGCCATTGGCATCATCTGCTCAGCACTCCAGCCTGGCTTCTATTTAATGGCGTTTTCCTGGAAGGAACGCATTAGTTACGTTCTCTCCTTGCTGTGGCAAAAATATGTGGCAAAAGCAACTTCAGGAAGGAAGGGCTTGTTTTGGCTACAGTTTGAGGGTGAGTCTTTCATGGTGGGCAAGTCTGAGGCAATGCTCACATGGCATCCACAGTCAGAGAACAGACAGGGAGGAAGGCTGGTGCTCAGCTCACTTTCTCCTTTTATTCAGGGTGGGACCCCAGCTCAAAGGAGGGTGCCACCCACATTCAGGCTCTATCTTCCCTTCCCTGCTCTCTTAGACCTTTCTAGAGACACCCTCTTAGACGCAGCTGGAGTGTGTGTCTTCCCATAGTGATTCTGAGCCCCATTAGGTTGGCCATGAAGCTTCACCACAGCAAGGACGTGCCATGACTGTTCCGGAGGTGATCTAAGGCGCCCGGGAGGACTTCGTAGGCTACATGTAAACACCAGGCCACTTTATACTTTGGTATCTTCTGGGTCCTGGAACCAGCTTCCCAGTATTCTGAGGGACAGATGTCCATGGAAAAAAATTTCCCTCCCATTTCATCCCTAACAACCAAGTCCTTGTCCCAAGCACAGTTGATGTTATTAATTATCAAGTAATTGTCCAGTGAGATGGCTCAGTGGACAAAGATGCTTGTCGCCATGTCCCATGACCTCAGTTTGATGCCCCAGCTCCCACATGGTAGAAGGAGAGACCTAACTCCTGAAAACTGTCTCTGATGTCCACACTCTTGCTGTGGCATGTGTAAGCACACACACACTCTCTCTCAATAAAGTAAATAAGTAAAAATAAATGTTAAAAATGGTTTACAGTCACCCAGGTATGTTGACTCAGCCTGTAATCTCCCTACTCAGAGTGCTGAGGTAGAATGATTGTGAGTTTGAGGCCAGCCTGGACTACATAAGTCCTGTTTTATACAACAATAACAAAACAAAAAGACAAAAATGTAGATTTTTCTATGACTATAGAAGCAAATGCACGTGCATGCTCTTACTCCCACCCTTCTTTACATACATGGTATCATTCTGACCGTTTGTATCCGGCAGTTTTCACTTTATACTCACTTCCTCCTCGCCTGCCATTTATAGTCTGTCATTTAAAGTTACCTGTGGCAAATTTGCTCCAGGAATATTAAATAGAAAATTCTAGAAACAAACAACTCATAATTTTTAAATGGATGCCATTCTGAATCATGTAATGATTCTGCCCTGCCCTGTCTAAGACATGTGTTGTCCCTTTGTCTAACTGAAGACAAGGATAGCTCCTGTAAATCACTTAGTAACTGGCTCAGTTTGCAGATGAAGTGTGGCGTAGTTCATTCTTGGCAGGATACATGGTTTCAATTAGCCTTTGGCTGTCTTGGAATGTAACGTGTGGATAACGTGCGGATAAGGGCATTTTACGGATTGTGTAAGTTGCATCTTGTAGATTACCTAAGAATTTGCTGGGGTTTTTTTTTTTTTGTTTTTTTTTTTTTTTTTTTGTTTTTTTTTGAGACAAGGTTTCTCTGTGTAGCTCTGGCTTTCCTGGAACTCACTCTGTAGACCAGGCTGGTCTTGAACTCAGAGATTCCTGCCTCTGGCGTGCACCACCACCACCACCACCACCACCAGGCTCACTTCTTTTTTTTTTTTTTTGAGACAGGATGAGACAGAATCTTTCCATGAAGCCCGTACTGGTTCTCAGCTGACAGGTTTTTAGAGGCTGTCTGATGTCTCCCAGGATGAGGGGAGCTAGGGTACTGCAGGGACAGTGTGCCCCTTACCCCCATATGCCACTTTGGGACCAGGCCTCTGGCCTCCTGCAGGAGCCCCGCCCACCCTCCATGGCCTCTGAGCTCAGTCCTAAACGGAGCAGCAGGTGTGAGAAGCTGCCCCCACCACCCAGGTGGGGGAGGGGTGGGAACCAAGAAAAGCCTCCAGTAAGACGCGAACTGAGGCCCTCGCAGGGAGGCCTCTCCGAGGGAGGCAGACTGTGAGTCATGCCAGGGCAGTATGAAAAGTGTGAGGGTATGTAGAAGCTAGTAGTGTAGGTGGCTGTGGGAGGCTGCAGAGTCGCCCAGATTCACAGGGGACACAGCCCATGATGGAGAGGCCCAGAGTCAGGAAGACTCAATACTTTGTAGCTGTGTGACCTTCAGCAAGCAATTTACCTCCCATACCTCACTTTCTCCACCTGCAGTATCGGGCTAATCCCACATCATCTACATCCCAGCTACATTACCTCTGAGCACTAACCTACTTTCTTTATTGGATTCGGGGGTACCTCCTACCTCCAGCCCATTCAACAAAGTGCAGTTCCCTCCTGTTAGAGGTGGGGTGGGGTGGGGTGGGGACAAACAGGACACATCTATGGAGAATCTGCTCTGAGGCCTTTAACTTCTTCTTCAAGCTCTGCACAGACCTGTTTTACAGTTGAGAAAATTAGCCCCCCTGCAGGTACCCGTTAGCTAGCACCACCGTGGAAGCTGGCTTCAAACCTCATTTGTCTCGCTGCCCCTAGAGTCTGTCTGTCTGTCTGTTGTCTGTCTGTTGTTCCAGAGCAAGGAAACACCAAGGTTCAAATGTGGGCACGTTTTCTACTTCAAGGAAGAAAAGAAGAAGAAGAAGGGAGATAAATCGAAAGCTGCGCCCCAAGGTCTGACTTCCTTGCAAGGAGCTCGTGGAAGCTGACGCTACCCGATGTCAACAGACACCAGCTGTTAGGAAAAGGCAGTGGGTAGTGCACGTGCCTTCCCCCAGCCTGCGACAAGGATGAGAACGTTATAAAATACCTTAACTTGACCCTTGGGTCTCCATTTAGTTTGTGTTATAAAACACTTTACTTTTTTATTTATTTATTGCTTTTGGTAATTTTTTAAATTTAATTTATTTTATTTAATTAAAAATTTTCTTTTATTTTACATATCGGCCACAGTTTCCCCTCCCTCCTCTCTTTCTGTATCCCCCCCTTCCCATCTACCCCTCTCACATCCACACTTATAAAATTATCAGGTGGGTGTGGTGGCACATGCATTCCTTTGATCTCAGCACTCTGGAAGCATAGGCAGGTGAGTCTCTTGCGTTGGGGAGAGACTAGTCTACATAATGAGTTACAGGTCAGACAGGAACTGGCCTTAAAAAATTACCTATGTGGGCTGAAGAGCTGGCTCAGTGGTTAAGAGCACTGACTGCTCTTCCAGAGGACCTGAGTTCAATTCACAGTACCCACATGGTGGCTCACAACTGTCTGTAACTCCAGTTCCAGGGGACCCAGCACCCTCACACAGACAGACATACATGCAGGCAAAACACCAATGTACAGAAAATAAAAATAAATAAATAATCAAGAATTACTTATAAAGGTAGCAGGTTTTGACGATTTAAAATCCCTTCAGATAAAGTGATAAAGACAAAGGTAACGCCGCGTGGTGGTGGCACAGGTCTTTAATCTCAGCACTCAGGAAGCAGGGGAAGGTGAATCTTCAAGGCCAGCCTGGTCTACAGAGAGTTCCAGGACAGCCAGGGCTACACAGAGAAACCCTGTCTCTAAAACAAACTAAAACAAAATGAAGGTAACAAACTTAGAACTTGTATCTATGAGATGTGCTAAGGTTCTAAGTTTAGGGACCACATCCCAGAGGAGGTGACACCTCTGAGTTGTCCCAGGGTCACCTACATTATCTAGGTTACAGCAGACAACGGGAACTCTTATTTTAGAGAGGCAGCATGATCTTTTTTTTTTCTTTCCAAGTAAGTGATTAGCAAGAGTATCTCTTCATTTCAGGTCAGTCCCGAAAGATGATTGCCGATTGCCATCATTTCACATGATCTTTTTCTTTTAATTTTATGTGTGTGTGTGTGTGTGTGTGTGTGTGTGAGAGAGAGAGAGAGAGAGAGAGAGAGAGAGAGAGAGAGAGAGAGAGAGGGAGGGAGGGAGGGAGGGAGGGAGGGAGAGAGAGAGAGAGAGAGAGAGAGAGAGAGAGAGAGAGAGAACACGAGTGTGTAGGCTACAGGTTGACATCAGTTCCGCAGTTGCTTCTCCACCTTCGTTCTCTAAGACAGAATCTCTTACTGAACCTGGAGCTCGTTGATTGGATAAACTAATTGGCCAGCAAGAACAAAGCATCCTGACTCTGCCATGTTACACAGAACGTGATCTTGACATAAAAATTGACACACACAGCAAACCAAGGAACAAATGACAAGAACCAAACAAACCACGACAAAAATGAGAAGCCGAGAGACACTGTAGACAGCTTCCCTATATTCTCAGTGAAATGTCAGGTAACATCCAACCAAAGCCAGGCATGTTGGCACACAACTCTGTTTTTTGTTTTTTTGTTTGTTTGTTTGTTTTGAGACAGGGTTTCTCTGTGTAGCTTTGTGCCTTTCCTGGAACTCACTTGGTAGGCCAGGCTGGCCTCGAACTCACAGAGATCCGCCTGCCTCTGCCTCCCGAGTGCTGGGATTAAAGGCGTGTGCCACCACTGCCCAGCGGCACACAACTCTGATACCAGCAGTGGGGAGACTGAGCAGAAAGACTGAGGATTTGAGTTCACCCTGAGTGACAGAGAGACTCTGTCTGTGTACATATTTTATATTCCCATCTAATATAAAAGTATTAGAGGGAAAATATGAGAAACTACCTTATGAAAAATTGGAGGCCAAGCTACACTTGCAAGTAGGACAGGCAAGTCGCTGTACTCAGGGCAGTCCTTATAGACTGAGAACAGTAAGACAGCTGAGAAAAGGAAAAGAGCATGAAAAAGCAGTTCACAAAGAAGCAAGTTCAAACAGCAAATAAATACACAACAGATTCCCAACCTCCCCAGGGGCCAGGGAAATGCAAATCAAAGCGCCAGAGAGGCGTGTGCAGTGACCATCAGGCAGAAGGTGGGGTGTATGGAGAGGCGTGTGCAGTGACCATCAGGCAGAAGGTGTGGTGTGTGCAGAGCCACAGCTTATGCTGCTGGCAGAAGTGCTGGAAAGTGGATGGATCTCGGCCAACGTGGCAGCATTGGCATGTAATATTAGCAATAGGAAGGTGGGCTGGAAGGACTAAGAGTTTAAGCCTAGACTGGCCTAATCAGAGAGACCCTGTCTCAAAAAATACAACAAAAGACACAACAACAAGAAACCCCATTTGAAAAAGGACAAAAAGTGATGAGCGAAGATGTCGGCCCGGACAGACAAGAGGCAAAAGCCGTAGCAGGCACTTTGGAAACTGATGTGGCTGTAAGGATTTGGTCCTTAATTACGTCATCAGCCTTCGACGGCGTCCCAGCCTAAAAAGCAGGTGGGCCCTCTGTGCGTCCTTCCTCTTCCCTCTCTTTCCTTTCCGCTCCTTCCTTCTGTCTAGACCTCCTTCTTCTCTTTCTGCTCTCTCTCTCTCTCTCTCTCTCTCTCTCTCTCTCTCTCTCTCTCTCTCTCTCTCTCCCTCTCCCTCTTTCTCCCCCCCTCCCCCTCTCCCTCTCTCTCCCTCTCTCCCCCCTCTCCCAATAAAGCTCTAAAAAGGTAACCATGGCTCATGACTCTCCTCCAGCACTCTCCTCCGTTGGCATGGAAACACAGGGACAATGCAATCTACAAAAACAAGAGAAAATTGAGTAAGAGCAGACAGTTGCTCAGAGGGACTGGAGATTTGACACAGGAAAGAGAAGATGCTCTTCAGGGAGGTTCGGAGAAAGATGCCCCGAACCACAGGTGTGGGAGCAGGTGGCTTGGCTCCCTGCAGGGCAGGAACCTAAGCAGAGACATGGGATGAACTTTGCAATCCACCTAATTTACCTGAACTGTCAAGAAATGATTTAGAGAACTGGCAGAGAGTTTGAGGTTGAGCTAAAAGTAAGCACATCGCTATTCTAAGAGAATAAAAAAAGCATCTCAAGATGGAATTACTTCCTGGGTCTACTCTAATGTTTTTAGTTGTCATATTACAATTAAAAGCTTACCAGATAGTTCTTTTTAATGGTGTCCCAACATTTTCTTTGAACTTGACTGATTCTATAATGGAAGTTCTTGGTATTAAATACAAAGCTATTTACCGAGTGATCAAATTTTGGCTTTGAGGCAAGCACCAGGCCTGCATATGTGTGTGCCAGGTCCTCTGCATTCATGTTGCGGCTGTTAGCTTGGTGTTTTTGTGGAATTCACAACAGTGGGAGTGTGTGGGTCTCTGACTCCTTTGCCTGCTCTTGGGACTCCTTTCCTACCATTGAGCTGCCTTGTCCAGCCTCGATGTGAGGGCTTTTCCCTTGTCTTACTGGATCTTGTTTTGTCGTGTTTGGTTGTATCTTGGAGGCCTGATCTTTTCTGAAGGGAAATGGAAGGGGAGTGAATCTGTGGGGAGAAGGGAAGTGGGGGGAGGGCTGGAAAAAGTGGCAGGGGGGAAACTGTGGTTGGGATAAGAGAAGAATCTATTTTCTTTCTTTTTTTAAACTTAATGTTTTTATTGATTATTTGGAAATTTCACATCATGCACCCTGATCCTGTTCACTTCCCAGTCCTCCCAGGTCCATCCCATCCTTATAACCCCGCCCAAAACAAAAGAAGAAAAAAAAAATACTAAGTCCAGTTGGTGTTGCCTATTTACTCACTGGAGCATGGTCAAATTCCCAGTGATCAGCCTCTTAAAGATAACCGAAGAATCTATTTTCAATTATAATAATAATATTACCAGTGAGGAAAAAAGAAATTAGTAATCCTAGGAAAACAAAATAGCACAAGAATGGAAAGGCAGCTATAATTGTAAAATCTTATAACAGTGTTCACTGTGACTCTTGGGCACACAAAACATTTCCCATCAAATGAAGTTTTCAGTCATTTTTAAATTTTTTTATTTTTAATTAATTAATTTTTTTGAGGCAAGATCTTTTTATTCTATTTAGCCCTGGCTGTCCTGGAATTCACAGAGTGATGCCAGATTAGGCATGTCAGTGCTGGGATTAAAGGTGAGCAACTCAGATCCCTCCACCCCCACAAGGCTTCTTACTGGCTATTTGTACTTCTTTTGGATTGTCAGTTCACTGGACCATTTATTGACTAGATGATTATTTTGGTGTTTACATTCTTGATACCTAAAGCATAGCTGTGACAGGTCCCCTCATGCTGTCTCCTCACTCTGCTCATGGTTTCCTTCACAGAGCAGGTTTCCCTCTTCCCCCTCCTCCCCCTCGTATGTGAGAAGCTTTTATTTACTTATTTTTTTTTTTCCGAGACAGGGTTTCTCTGTGTAGCTTTGCGCCTTTCCTGGGACTTACTTGGTAGCCCAGGCTGGCCTCGAACTCACAGAGATCCGCCTGGCTCTGCCTCCCGAGTGCTGGGATTAAAGGCGTGCGCCACCACTGCCTGGCTTATTTACTTATTTTTAAAATTATTACATTTATTATGTGTGTGTGTGTGTGCATGTGCATGATGAGGCACAGGTATGGATGTCAGAGAACTACGAGGATTCTCCACACCATGTGGGCCTTGGTGATTGAAGCCAGGTCCTCAGGCTGGGTGGCAAGGGGAAGCCTTTACCTGCTGAACCATCTCACCTGCCCAAGAGAAGCTTTGACATTCTATGCAAATGCTTGGGACGGTTTTCTGTGCTATTGGAATCCTTCCGGAAAGGCCTTGCCTTTGCTCATATCTCAAGATGTTTTCCTCTATCAAAGTCTCAGTTCTTACATCAAGCTTTGTTTACTTCTAGTTGACTTTTTGTGTAAGGTGAAGTATGGTTTCAGTTTCCTACTTTCTGCTGTGAGAATCCAGTTTTCCCAGCTGTCTTTCTTAGGCTTTCTATTGCTGTGACTAAAGCCATGATCAAAAAGCAAGTTGGGCAAGAAAGGGTTTATTTGCCTTACACTTCCATATTGCTGTTCATCATTGAGGGAAGCCAGGACAGGAACTCAAGCAGGGCAGGATCCTGGAGGCAGGAGCTGATGCAGAGGCCAGGGAAGGTGCTGCTTACTGGCTTGCTTCCCCTGGCTTGCTCAGCTTGCTTTCTTATAGAACCCAGGACCACCAGTCCAGGGCTGGTACCACCCACCATTAGCTAGGCCCTCCCCCATCAATCACTAATTGAGAAAATGCCTTACAGCGGATCTCATTGAGGCATTTCCTAAACTCAGGCTCCTTCCTCTCTGATGACTCTAGCTTGTGTCAAGTTGACATACAAATCCAGCCAGTACAACTGACTCCTTGTCAACTTGACACACAAGCACGTTACTATTAAGCCACAACCCCTTATTCATTAGTGGGGACTGAATGGTGTCCATTGCTGCTTAACAAAGTTCCAGCATTTTGACATTTTGGCCACACTTCTACAGAACGTTTTAATTTTCATTTTTAATGATTCTCACTATTAATGCCCTTCCCTTTGGGAATTTTCTGTGAACTTTGGTAAAGTATGAAAATGTGTACAATGGTAGCTTCTCTAAACAAAATAACTCTTTGGAAAAAAATCCCCACCACTGTGGAACCAGGAATCCCATTGTGCCCTCCTAATTACACCAGGAACAGGAAAGTTAGAGATTTACTAGACACACCTGATCCCAAGGATGAAACGCCTGCAATTCAGATCCTGAGCCTGAGGCCAGTAAGGGCAAGAGTTCAGTTATTAAGTGTAGAGAGATCAGAATGGTGCAGTATAATGGGGAAAGAGTAAGACATCAGGACCTTCCCTTTTGGGAGCCCGTGAGGGGAACAGGCCCATCTAGTAAGACACGAAGGGATACAATTAGGGAACAGCTCAGGGCTTATCCCCTTGAGGAATGAAAATTGCTCTTAAATTGTAGTATAGCGTCTGCTCCCCAGAAGAAGTCCTTTCCCCAAGGCCAGGCATTTGATATAGGGGCCTCGGTTCCCTTGGGGGCTTGAGGAAAGTTCCTGATTGCTAAAGCAGTCCTTCTTATCTTTGGCAAGAGGAACTTGTGGCCCTTCCATTAACATAGGACTGGTGCCTATTGTCAAGGTCCATGCTATATTCCTCAACCCCTGACCTCAAGCCGCACCCCAGCTCACATGCCCCTGTCTGTTTAATCCTCTGTGCAATGAAAGGTGTATGTAGTCTTTTTCAATAACTCACTGGCAGCCGTCCTGATTCACCCTTAGACTGCCGCCCCCCCACTCTACACATCCTCTTTGAGACCTGAAGCCCTGCCAAAGCAAGTCTCTGGCAATTCATCTCCAAGACCTCACATCAAAATCATAAACAATCTTAAAAGTCCCACAGTCTTTACAAATTCAAACATTAAAATTTCAGTCTTTAAAATAGTCAATCTCTTTTAAAAATTCAAGTCATTTATCTGTGGGCTCCTTTAAAAATAAAAATTAAATTAAATACCTTCTTCAAGAGGAAACAACCAGGGTACCATCACAATTTGAACCAAGCAAAATCAAATTCCAACAGTATAAATAACTCAGTGTTCAATGATCTGAGATTCACTTCACAATCAAAATTCCAACTATCCAATGTCTGGTATCCACTCATGATCTTCTGGACTCCTGCAAAGGGCTTGGGTCACTCCTCCAGCTCTGCCCTCCGGCACACACAGCTTGTCTTCTAGACTCCGGTTGGTTGGCTCCACTCCACTGCTGCTTCTGTTCTTGGTGGTCTTACTGGCTATTAGCACCTGCTCAGGATCCTGACGTCATCTTACATAAAGTCCCCTTTAAGAGAAAACCCCTCCCCCCTTTTCTCTATTCCCACGAAGTGTGCACCCTCCCCTCCTCCCAAAATAAACTCTCAGCGTGGACATGTGTCTACGTGGTGTGGGTGACTTTCCACCTGCTCCATGCCACAGCCTGCTGCTGCGTCTGCATGGTGTGTTTTCCTCACCCCCTGGGGCACCTTGGCCCAACCTGCCAAGGCCTCCTGTGAGCCTTATAACATTGGTGCTGTGTGACTCGGCAGGTTCCCCCTGGCATTTTCTCCTACCTGCCTGCAGTCTGAGAAGTGCTGGGACCCTGTGCCTTCCAGCTGGAGGATCACTGGGACTCTTCATCCGATCGGTAGGCCCCTCCCTTCTGAACATTTTCCACGAGTGAGGATTCAGGATCTGTGTCTCCACAGTGGTTTCTCAGCTTTTCGTAAGCCCCAGTCTTGGGCGACCACATGTTCTTTGGCCTCACACCCTTATTCTCTGTTTGCCTACGGACCACTGAGTGGCTTGTGCCATTTATTCATTCTCACTTAGTCTCTGGGACGCCAGAGACTTTAGCTATTGGATCTACCCCGCTCAAGGAAAATGCTGCTTATCCATTGGTCGTCAGCTGCCTCCCACCATGGCTACAGCTTAGCATGTCTTGCAGCAGGATGCTCTTGCAGCAGGATGCTCCTGCACCTTGGAAACTCTACGCCTCCTGCTATTCGTTAAGCAGAGCAATGTTATTCATTAAGCAGCGCTGTTTACCGTGGGAGAAAAGCCACAGGTACAACAGAGAGAGGTACAACAGAGCCCGCCATCAAAGTTTATTAAGGGAAGGGAACAGAAAGGGTGCTTAGGCCCATGGAAGGATCGTGCAGGAAGAGAGGGGAGGGATGAGTGGGACCTGCTTTTTGTAGTCCCCTCCCCCCCTCCCCCCCCACTTCCCATCCCCCTGCACATGCGCATATTATGTGATCACGCAGCACACAGATTACATAGTATGTAAGGCTCTGGGATGACTAAGCATCTTGCCAGCACATGCTCGGTCATGGGGGAGTGGCTAGGAATTCTAACACCTCCCCCTTTTCTATTTTGCTTCTCTGTCCTGTTCGCTTGTCTCCCAGCTCTAGCCTGCTAGATGCTTCCGTACCACCTGCTCCCTGTTTCTGTGCTTGCTGCCGTCTCAGGCTTTTGCTCAAAATGTCCCGTTCTCCTGTTCTGTCCCTCTCTGCCCCTCCCTCCTGCAGCTGCCACACCGTCTCGCTCTGCTTAGCTCTGTTAAAAGTTTTATTTCGTATGTACAAACGGAATGTGTGACTGACATGGCCATGTGACTGTGTTTCTGACTGATTTTGAATGCTTGAGATTCTGTATTCCATATCTATTCCATTTATCTTACAAAAAAAAAAAAAAGGCATGTGGTCCATTGCCACATTTGGTAAAAGCAATCAAATGGTCAGGGGCCATCTTTACTGAGGGCAGCAAAAAAGTCACTTCCTGTCTGTGGCTCAAGCATTGGGCCGACTGTGTGTGTGGGAGGTCAAGAAAGCTCCGTCTTGCCACACATTGTTTTATGGGGACAAGGACTGGAGCCTCTGGTCTCAGCCTGGCCTCGACCTGGCGCTCCTTCGAGGCTTAAGCACTGTGTGGGCAGGGCCCAGGGACTTATCCTCTCTCTCCCTCCCTCCCTGGTTCTCGGGCATGGCGATATGGCCAACTTGTCTCTCATTTTATAAATTAAAAAAAAAAAAGCTTACTTTTCTTAAAGCTACTAGATCTCTTGACAAAAATAAATGATTTAAATGCTTCAAATTACTTTCCCCTTCTATGATATTGTTATATTAAGATTTTTAACTCTTTCTCTTCCTTCATTCTCATCCCTAGGGACCAGTCTCTGCCCCCTTCTCTACCCCTTCTCTCCCTTCCCTTCAATAAACCTCCCACATGGAAAAAGAAAAAAAAGATTTTAAAATTTCAGATTTTAACATTAATAGAGTTTTGATGCAGTTTGGGTCAGAAACTCAGGATTTTGGATTTTCTTTGGTTGTCTTCCAAATATAAACTTATAGGTATGAGTTTACTGCTGTTTTACAGATACCCATTACTTGCTTTTTAGGTTCTTTTATAAAATAAAAATTGATATAAGCTTCAAAGAATCAAAAGAAATCATAAAACTTAGATCCACTTCACAGAGGTCAAAAGAACTCCAGTTAAATGAGTTTTCCTCACCTGTCTATTCCTGAGGATGGTATTTTTCTCTCCCCTCCCTAATTACTAAGACTATGGGTCTGAAAGTTTCAAGTAAGTTCATAAATTTTAACTCTTATCTCTAGTCTATATCTGTTTCAGCAGGTTTCCATTTGGCTGACTGACACATCCAGGCATCCGCTACTGACTTCAGCCTCTGAGCCATGAACTTACTGAAAGCTGATATAGACCAAGCCAGCTGATATGAATGATCCTTGTTCATAGCTGGATCAAATCAGATGCTTCTGATTAATACCCTAGGTTCCCTAAATGCCTAAATTCCCTCCTTACCTTTGACTAGCCTTTCAGCCTCGCTGGGCTCTTACCATCTGTGCCCCATTTCAGCTTGAAGCAGTTATGGAAGAGAATATGTCATCCTGAGCTCCCTGCTCCCAAAACAGGCTAAAAGGCTAAGTTAACGGTAAACCTCCTGGTATAGGGAACGAAATTGCTACCTAATGCCCATTGATATATCAGGAAACTGGACCCATAATTGTCAATTGATAGATTTATTAACTAAAATGGTTCTGCAATAAGACACTTGACCTTCTTTATGCAGAACCAAAGAGCTATTATATGACTTTAAGAAATTATTATTTCTGCCGGGCGGTGGTGGCGCACGCCTTTAATCCCAGCACTCGGGAGGCAGAGGCAGGTGGATCTCTGTGAGTTCGAGGCCAGCCTGGTCTACAGAGCAAGATCCAGGAAAGGCGCAAAGCTACACAGAGAAACCCTGTCTCAAAAAACCAAAAAAAAAAAAAAAAAAAAAAAAAGAAATTATTATTTCTATATAAATCATTCAGGATTATAATCTGGCTGTACTCAAAGATCAGAACTACAGGGCCTTAAAAATGATAATAGATGCAGATATCACTGCCAATGACTTAAAAGTGTCTCTCCTTACTCAAGGTCTATTCAGGCTTAGGAATGTAAGCCTCCTTGTCCCTGCTAAATTTATCTGTTCAGATTACCAAAAGCCAACCTCTAGAGAATTTAAATAAATGATGACATATGTTTGATAAATAAGACATTTGATAAACAAAATATATATGCTATAATGGAGTTTCTGGTTCCCCGAGAGGGTCCTTTTCTCAGAGAGTTCCTTTCTCAGAGTTGGGCCACACCCCAACTCACAAGCCCCTTTTCTCCTGGGATCTTTCCCCTGTCCCTCTTCTTTGCCTTCTCAGGAGACAGTAAGTCCTAGTCTTATGAAAAAATGCTGACATATTGGAGACTTAGAGAACACTAGTTGATAGTCATTCATACCTAATGGACAGACCACCCTCAAATGCTCAGAGATCTGCAGAATATGGCATTTAAAAGGTTTGATTAAAAAGCTTTTCATGATAGAGAGACATGCCGGCTCCTGGCAGCACCTTCAATTTCCTCCAAAGAAGATGGATGGGCAAAGAAGAACCTCCACCTGGAACTTGCTCCAGGGTGGCAGCACCAGCCACTGAGATGGGCATAGAAGAACCTCCACTGCTGCCAGGGCCTTCTTCAGACCACGGACATCAGGACTCTGGGAACCCACTGCCTCACTTCTGCCTAGACAAGGTAGGCTGGTCCTTCCCACAAGTTCCTACCCCACAACTGTCAGATCTTCTGAGGCCTGGCAGCTGAAGACTGATGTTGCCCTGAGACCTCTGCCCTCAATGACCGTGGAGGACCCTGGGGTGACTGTCTAGGTAGCCAGCAGGTAAGTCTCTGTCACTCTCAATCACTAACTCAGGTAAAATGTATCCTTCTCAGCTCTCAGATGCCATTTGACCACCAGGCTTTGCTTCAGCTGCCTTCCCAGTTCTCTATGTAAAATTTGCAGTCTCATTCTCTTAGAGATAATACCACTCTCAGTATCTCCTGGTGAATTACATAAAATGAAACAGCTTTAAGGTTTGTTTATATGAAGCTAGGAAAGTGGTCTCACTTCTGCTCACTTACTTGTCTTTCTCAGACCTGATGATGTTGCCAGTTTTAACAGCTCCCCCCACTCCAAGGTTTCTGTGGACTTTACCGGTCCTAGCTTTTAGAGACAGGCTAGCATTGGAGAGGGTAGGGAAGCCTCCCTCCTCCTCCTTCACTCACCCAACCACTTCCATTCGGTAAATTTCCTCTAGTTATAAATTTAAAGACGTGTTTCATTGGGCTGAATCCAGGCCCTAAAAAATGTTCATACCTTTTAACCCTGTAGACCAGGCTGGCCTGGAACTCACAGAGATCTGCCTGCCTCTGCCTCCTGAGTGATGGGATTAAAGTTGTGTGCCACCACCACCTGGATAGATAGATGCTGATCTCTTCTTAATTACCACAAATTTCTTAACTCCAGCTGACCAGTATCAAGTATCCTAGCAAAGCAAAATTTTGCTTTAGTAGTTCTGGTATCTAGTTAATTACAGCTGATTTTTCAGCCCCAGGTAACCAGAACCACAGAATCTTAATTCAAAATAACAAATGGGGGGCTGGGCGGTGGTGGCGCACGCCTTTAATCCCAGCACTCGGGAGGCAGAGCCAGGCGGATCTCTGTGAGTTCGAGGCCAGCCTGGTCTCCAAAGCGAGTTCCAGGAAAGGCGCAAAGCTACACAGAGAAACCCTGTCTCGAAAAACCAAAAAAAAAAAAAAAAAAAAAAAAAAAAAAAAAAAAAAAACACACACAAATGGGCCTGACAGAGGCTTTAAACTTCCCTCTGGAACTTCACAAGCCAGGCCTCCATCTTCTGCACTGCTCTCAACATTCTTATCTTCCAAGCTCCTAAAGAACATTCCACCGGGCTCTTAACATCCAATGGTTCTTCTAGCCACAATCCTCCTCAAAACATGGTCAGGTCAGTCACAGCAATACCCAACTGTGCTGGTACCAATTTGTCTTAGGATTTTTTTTTTAAACAATTAGTGATTTTTTTTCTTTTTTCTTTTTTCTTTTTTTTTTTCAGGGGAGAGCGCGAACGCAGTCCCCCACTACCACAAATTAGGCAGTCGAGTTTCCCGCATTTGGGGAAATCGCAGGGGTCAGCACATCCGGAGTGCAATGGATAAGCCTCGCCCTGGGAAAACCACCTTCGTGATCATGGTATCTCCCCTGCCAGGTAAGTATGATTTTTTTTTTCTATTAAGAAATTTTTTTTCATTCATTTTACACACCAATCAAAGATCCCCCTCTTGAGGCAGAGCTCCAGAAGTCCAGTCAAAGAGAAAAGAGGGATTCTTTTTTTTTTTTTGGTTTTTCGAGACAGGGTTTCTCTGTGTAGTTTTGGTGCCTGTCCTGGATCTCGCTCTGTCGACCAGGCTGGCCTTGAACTCGTAGAGATCCGCCTGGCTCTGCCTCCCGAGTGCTGGGATTAAAGGCGTGTGCCACCACTGCCCGGCGAGAAGAGGGATTCTATGAGCAAGTGCATCAAGATCATGATGGGGAAACCTGCAGAGATGACCAAACCAAACTAGTGGGGGCTCATGAAAGTTGTCTTAGGATTTTTATTGCTGTGACTAAACATGTCCAAAAAGCAAGTTAGGGAGAAAAGGGTTTATTTGGCTTACACTTGCACATTGCTGTTCATTATTGAAGGAAGTCAGGACAGGAATTCAAACAGGACAGGAACCTGGAGGCAGGATCTGATGCAGAGGCCATGGAGGGGTGCTGCTTACTGGCTTGCTCAGCTTGCTTTCTTATAGAACTCAGGACCACCAGTCCAGGGATGGCACCACCCACAATGGGCTGGGCCCTCCCCCATTGATCACTAATTGAGAAATGTCTTACAGCTGGATCTCATGGAGGCATGTAGGGTTTTTTTCTGTTGTTGTTTGTTTTTTTTACTCTTTGGGGGCCTGCCACCCAGCTTTCAAATAAACACACAGAGACTTTTTCCTTACTTAGGAATGCCCAGCCTTAGCTTGGCTTGTTTCTAGCCAGTTTTTCTAACTTGAATTATCCCATTTCCTTTTAACTATGTTTTGCTTCTGGGCTTTTACCTTTCTTTATTCTATATATCTTTCTTTCCTTCTTACTCTGTGGCTGGCTGTGTGACTAGATAGCTGGCCCCTGGTGTCTTCCTCTCCTCTTTTTCTTACTCCTCACTCTTCTCTCTCTCTCTTCTAGATTTCTCCTCCTATTTATTCTCTCTGCATTCCAGCCCTGACTATTTCTCTCGCCTGCCTTGCTATTGGCTATTCAGCTCTTTATTAGACCAATCAGGTGTTCTAGGCAGGCAAAGTAACACAGCTTTACAGAGTTAAGCAAATGCAACATAAAAGACTGCAACACATCTTTGCATCATTAAACAAATATTCACAGCATAAACGAATGTAACACATCTTAAGCTAATATTCCACAACAGAGGCATTTCCTCAACTGAGGCTCCTTCCCCTCTGATGACTCTAGCTTGTGTCAAGTTGACACACAAAACCAGCCAGCATACCACCCTTGTTTGTTAAGAGCTTGTCTCTTTTCCAGTATATTTTTGACACTTTATCAAATATTAGGTGGCTATAGCGTGGGGATCACTTTCTGGATCCTCAGTTCTATTCCATTGGTCTGCATGACTGTTTCTGTGCCAATGCCATATAGCTTTTGTTACTATGGATCTCTCACACAATCTGAGATTGGGGATTGTAATACTCTGAGTACTGCTCTTTCTGCTTAGGATTGCTTTGGAAACTTAAGGTCTTTTATGCTTCCATATGAATTGTATTTTGTGCATGTGTCTTTAACTCTATCAAAGACCCCATAGATAGATGTAATATTACCTAATAACAGAGATATCTTGCTGCCTGGACAGTCACCCAAAGTTCCTCTGCAATATTGGGGCATCCATCTTCAGCCTACAGGCCTAGAATGTCTGGCAGACTTTTCAGTGAAGCAGGAAATTTGAAGGATTGTCCCACCTTGCTTTGACAAAGTTCAGCAGTCACTTTCCTGTGGGTCCTGCATGTCCAGTTTATGTAGCATATTGTCAAGCAGTCAAGGCAAAGGCAGTTTTTGCCCAAATGGCTAACCTTACCACAATGAAAGCAAATGCCTGTGAGTTTCTTTGATGCCCATCATCCTTTTATGAAGTAAATTGGTGCTGCCAGGAGCAGATGTGTCACATTGTCACGAAAAACTTTAGGTTATCAAACATCTTAAATGCTGTATTCTGTAGGTCTTTGAAGTGTTTGAAAATTGTCTATCTGTCTAAAATATACCTTCTTAACCTTAAAAACATACCTAATGTGACTACAAGTTTGATTATTATAGATTAACTGCTAATCTCATTTCTCAGTTGTGCAATGCATTTTTAAATGAGCTGCATAAACACAATACACCAAACAAGAGCAGAAACATAAACACAGTATAACAAAAACAACTTTAAATTTGCACCAATATATCAAAATCCATGCCAGTGCAAAATATCTGAGATTAATAGTTGTCTTTTTGCCGGTAGTGGTAGTGCATGCCTTTAATCCCAGCATTCAGGAGGCAGAGCCAGGCAGATCTCTGTGAGTTTGAGGCCAGCCTGGTCTACAGAGTGAGTTCTAGGACAGGTTCCAAAGCTACCCAGAGAAACCCTGTCTCGAAAAAACCAAAAAAAAAAAAAAAAGTTGTCTTTTTATCCTATATTCTTTTTGTTTTTTTTGTTTTTTTGAGACAGGGTTTCTCTGTGTAGTTTTTCACCTTTCCTGGAACTCACTTTGTAGACCAGGCTGGCCTTGAACTCACAGAGATCGGCCTGCCTCTGCCTCCAATGTGCTGGGATTAAAGACATGCACCACCACCGCCCGGCTTATCCTATATTCTTATATTTTCCTAAATGATAATAAACATCTATAACCCACCAAATAACCAAACACCACCCACACCCCAACTCTTGGGAATATGGGTGTCATGTTCTCCAGTCTGCTTCCTGTTGTCTGTGGGCAAAGCATCTTTTGGGGTCCCTGAGAAAATTTGAGATAATGGCCAAGTCCTGGGAAGGCCAGTGGTAACCTTCATTGATAAATATCACCTGTCAAGTTTCATGAGCTCTCTCCTGATCAAACTTGATCCATATTAACCTGGAATGAATCTGAAGCCTCCTGTTTCCTGTGGAAACAAAAGCAAAACCTCTTCTCCAAAGCATTTTTTTTTTAAGATTTATTTATTATGTATACAGTGTTCTGCCTGCATGTATGCCTGCAAGTCAGAAGAGGGCACCAGATCTCATTACAGATGGTTGTGAGCCACCATGTGGTTGCTGGGAATTGAACTCAGGAACTCTGGAAGAGCAGCCAGTGCTCTTAACCTCTGAGCTATCTCTCCAGCCCCCTCCAAAGCATTTTTTACTTCCATTTGACAAATACACTTTTTGACTTCCATTTTCAAGTTAAGACATTTTTAAAATACCTAGGCCAGTTTATTTCAGCAGTCCTTTCAATTCCATGTCTCTTAGCAGCTGTCCTTTGCTTATCAACAATCACAAAATTAAAAATCAACACAATAACATACAGGATCCAGACTCCCTGCGTATTTCCCATCTTTTGTGGCTTTTTCTTTCATATTATTTTTTACTCTCTCTTTAAAGACATTATTATTTTTCAACTATTTACTTCTTTCTATGACTGTCTATACCCATTTTCTTTTCTTTCTTAAGCCTCCATCATTGTTAAACACACTAGAACTTGTTTAGAGGTTTTTTTCCCATCTGAATCTCTTTTATTTCATATCTCTTGTCTTTTTTTGACCACTTGAGCAAACTTTAAACTGCCAAGCTACAGCTGGGTCCTCCACCTGGCTCTATCAGCTGGCTCTGCCTGCTTCTGGGGTCATGAGAGCCAAGCCTGAAGCTTGAGGCCTGATTGGAGGTGTGTTTGACCAGAAATTGCATTCATACCCCCAGCTATGGAATGCCAGTGCCCTGCACTGTGGCAGGCAGTTTTTTAACTTAGTTTTTTGTTTCTATTTAATGTGAAAAAGGCTGTTTAAGTACTCTGATGTCAGCAGAGTTTCTTAAAGGAGTTGTGTCCTTTTTTTTCCAGGTTTCTCAGGCCCTAGGTGGATATCCAAGAGCCTCACATTGGTATGCCAAAATGTAGTTGTTTGTTTACTCTTTTGCTCTTTGGGGGCCTGTCACCCAGCTCCCAAATAATCACACATGGAGACTTTTCTTAGTTATAAAGGCCCAGCCTTAGCTTGGCTTGTTTCCAGTCAGCTTTTCTTAACTTAAATGATCCCATCTCTCTTTGGCCTCTGGGTTTTTATCTTTCTCTATTCTCTATACCTTTCTCTCTTTCTTACTCTGTTGCTGGTTGTGTAACTGGGTGACTGGCCCCCAATGTCCTCCTCTCCTTCTTCTTTTCTCACTCCTTGATCTCTCTTTCCAAGATTTCTCCTCCTGCCTGCCAGCTCTGGCGTATCCTTTCCCCTGCCTTGCTATTGGCCATGCAGCTCTTTACTAGACCAATCAGGTATTTTAGGCAGGTAAAATAATATGGTTTCACAGAGTTAACAAATGCAGCATAAAAGAATGAAACACATCTTTGCATCATTAAACAAATATTCCACAGCATAAACCAATATAACACACCTTGAAATAATATTCCACAACATGACCTTGAATTTCTGATCCTCCTGCCACCACCTCCTGATTATGGAGATTACTGGCATGACCATCATGTTCTGTTTATGCAGACCTGGGGATCAAACTGTGTTTTGTGCCTGTTAGGTGAGCGCTGTACCTGCTGAGCCATGTCTCTAGCCCAAGGCACTGAATTTTGTTTGCAATTTTGTGTCCTGTTACTTTGCTAAAACAGTTTGTCAGTCTAAGAGCATTTGGTAGAATATTTAGGGTCTTTTAAATATAGGACCATACCATCTAGAAATAGGGGTAATTTGACTTTTCCTTTTCTATTTGTATCCTTTTTAGATTTTGTTTTCTGCTTTTATCTTTTTCTTTTTTTTGTGAAGACTTTAGGTTGCATTGAACAAGGGCATAAAGAACAGACACAGTTGTTCCTGGTTTTAGAGGCATGATATTTTCTCCCATTCAGGTTGATGTTGAGCATAGGTTTGTCATGTATAGCGCTTATTACAGTCAGGAATATTTCTTCCCTTCCTACTTTCTTCAGGGCATCTTGGATGATGTAGAGAAGCTCAACTGTCCCAGCCAGTGGGATCTTCAGCAGAGACCCTAGAAGGGGGAATGGCGAATGAAAGGGACAAGAGACACAAAGAATTGACAGCAAGACAGTATTCTGATCAAGCTGCAAAACTTTATTTTTCTCAGGTGGGTTTTATAGTATGCAGACCAGGAAACTTTCTTTGGGAAAAGATCAGGGGACTGTTGAGTTGCCAAGCAGCCCAACCACAAAACATTGTTACTAATGGTCAGAAAGATAAGGAAATGTTAAGTTATTTTCTAATAACTTAGGACTTGTCCAGGCATGTCAAAATTTTCTGGTTAGTGGCTCAATACTGGACAACAGAAACTTAACTTAGGCTGGCAATATGGCATGGCTCTTACAATTGTCCTTGTCACTCAACTTTGCCAAGGGCCTTTTCATCATTTCTTATAATGCTCAAGTGAGTTCTCTCCTTAAGACTATGTGCTGTATTACATTTATTGATTTTTTTTTTTTGAGACAGGGTCTCACTGTGTAACTCTGACTAGTCTGGGACTTACAACATAGACCAGACAGGCCCCAACTCATAGAGATCCACCTGCTTCTGCTTCTTGAGCTCTGGGGTTAAAGGTGCTCTGTGAGGAAGGTGATGCAGTGATTAGGAGACAAAGCCATACTGTCGACCTCCTAAAGGTTCATATCCAGTAGGACGGGGATGTTGATCCAGTGTAAGCCCAGTAGATATAAAACTACAGCTAAGGGCTGGGAAGATTGCTCCGGGGGTGACATGCATGCTGCGCAAATCTGAAGTTCTTGAGTTTGGATTCCCACACCAGTGCAAAATCAGGGTTCAGTGGCATGTGTCTGTAACCTCAGTCCCGAGGGCAGGTGAGGGCAACAGCAGATTCCACAGGCGCACCGGCTAGCAAGTCCAGCTGAAACAGTGAGCTCCAGGTTCAGTGAGAGAGATGACTCAAAAATAAGATGGAGAACAATAGAGGCAGACTCTGGTCATGGATCTTTGGTCTCTATATGGACACAAATGAGGCATGCATGCATACAAACACATGCATTCACTGCACCCCAAACAAACAACATACAGCCGTAGTGTGCATAGACCTTGTACTCTGAGCTAGTCTGAGAGTCAGGGAATGGAACTCCAAAAAAGTGGCCATTTACCTGAGAAAGGTACTATTCTGTTATGTCTGGTGGCACAGGCCAGTCTGGGCAACAGTGAGAGCTTGCTTAACAGTAAAGACAGATGCAGTTCAATGATTGAGTGCCTCCCATGAAGCTCCAAGTTCAGCCTCAGCACCACAATAAAGAGGGAGAGAGGAAGGGAAGGAGGTAGGGAGGGATGGATGGATGGAGGGAGGGAGGGAGGGAGAGAGTCCCTAGTTCTGCTGCTGTCAGAGAGGGCCAATACTCTGGGACCAAGTGATGGAGAAGGAAGCTTGTCTCAAGGCTCGCAGGGTGGAGGGCAAGCAGCTCACACCAGTGCCTCTCTTGCATCACCAAGAGTATAGTGCATCTTAAGAACTGTTATCACTATTTTTAATTTTTTTATTATTTTAAATTATGCATATGGGTGTGAGTCTATGTGTGGGTTTTTGCACAAGAGTGTAAGTGTCCATGGAGGCCAGAGGTGTTGGATACCTTGGAGCTGGAGTTATAGGCAGTCATGAGCCTTCTGATGCGGGTGCTGGGAATCAAACTTGGGTCCTCTGCAAGAACAATGCATGCTCTCAATTGCTGAGCTGTCTCTCCAGTGGGCCATAGCATCTTTTGTTATCTCAACCTCAGGCAAGCACCAGGGTAGTTCATTAGTCTTGAAAAATAACCAGTTCTGGTATATGTGCTGTGAGCCTTTGATATCTGTCTAGAGGTGACTGAGTCATCTTGAACCTGTGAGTCTTTGTGATTGTTCTAGGCTTGGTGTTTGAAGGTGTGTGGTCTGGTTTGCATCATGGCAGCTACCCTTTTCATTGTGACCTTTTTAAAATTTTTTTTAATAGCCTGGGAAGGAGCAGCACTCAGGGAAGGGTCAGTGCATTTCAACTAATTCTACAGCTAGTTGTCAAGATATGGAGCAAGATGCCTATGGAAACAAGGTTCTGCATGTAAACTGAAAAGAAGAATGTCAAGAGAAAATACCAGGATGTGGCTTATGCAGCTTAAGGGACAGTGTGTGTGTCGGGGTGCAAACCCCGTGCACATGTTGGGGAGGAGTGGGTTCTCTCCGTGCATTGAGAGGGAATCAGTATTCTGTAATACAGAAAGGAGCAGTGTGCTGTGATATAAGGCCAGTGATAGATGGGTGTGGCCCACAGTGGCCATGTAAGGATGTTTGGGAATGGAAGAGGTGGCTGGTGAGTCCCTGAAGTGTCTGAAGATAGGACAGTGTGGAGGTGGCACACGGGCTCCCAACAAGCTGGAGGTTATCTTGAAGTAGCTAGTAAGAACGATCCATTCCAGGGACAGCTGCTCATTCTAACTGATTGATTTCCCCCTTTTCCCAGGGATTATTTGAAGTGGTCAGCTAAAGGAATCCAGGCCATCAACACCTTTGATGAAAAGAACTACTAAGGTCCCACCATGGGGCCAGCTACACCACTGATAGCATTCTGAAAGACTGAAGTTTGCTTCTAGACACGGACACCCCCGTGGGGCGGGGGTTGGGGGTGGGGGTGGGGAATGGTTGGGAAGCTGCCTGGAGGCCTCCTGCATGGACATCCGAACACAACATTCCAACAAGCTGAAACCCTGTGTTTAGGCCTGTTTCCACAGAAGGCTCAACATTATTGCCCTTGAAAATCTGCCTTTGCAAAAAGGCAGGGCGGCCCCGCCCCAAACCCAGGGCAAGTGCACTGCAGACTGAGGATGGGTTCTGCGGTTAGGGGGCTTGCACGATCACTCCAAGGTGACATTTTAAATCTAGCCACTTCAGTAATTCACTTATTTCTAATATTTGTTGTTAGCTCTGTTAACTGAGACCTGCAGATGTCAAACTTGTGATTATACTAATAAATCTTGAAAGACGAACAGAGGGCAAACTGTAGCAAGCCTCTGGTCCCAAGGCACCCCAAGGCGTCAGGGACTAGGGGAGATGATGCTCTGTGCATTCTGAAAGCCTCACCCTCATCTGCAACAGTCACAGGGCCAGGAAGCCTCCAGCACCTGAGGAATTATCCGTGGCATCTTGGAGTAAGCAGTTCCGACCACTAGGGGGCAGAGCGGTGGCTTGCTCGGAAGCTCAAGCACACACGGGCTCTTAGAAAAATGGACCTGGAGGACGGTTTTGAGGATCTGGGCCTGTGCTTCATTTCTCAAATGCGGATGCACAGACTGGGGGCAAGGAGGGGACCCTCAAAACACAGCCTGGGCCGCGGTCTCAGCCCCATCTCAGGAGAACTGCTGTTTCTTTTTTGCTGCGGATTGGGAACTAAATGAGTTTATACGTAGGGTCATATGTGACCTTGACAAAAACCTACAAGTGTTAGCAGATGATATGGGTCTGGGGTCATTCAGAGATTCACCAGTCTGACCATTAACAAATTGCAACAAAGAAGAGGCTTTTATTTCAGATACTGGCGTCAGGTCTACACCCGAGACTCCGGATTCCCTGAATGCAGCGCCCATCTCAATCAGGAGTTTATGAAGGCAAAGACAACAGAGATACAGTTTGTTCTGGAGCAAGCAGAAGGTCCTCTGGGGCAACCCAAGCTTGTTTACAGAAGCAGAAACAGGTGTTAAAAAAACATTAACCCTTAACAGCCCTTGACATTTGGAGGTCTACTTTTGCTTTATAGTTCTCTTAAGCACAGAAAATTTAAACCTTTAAAGTTAGCCATCGCCGGGCGGTGGTGGCGCAGCCGGGCGGTGGTGGCCCACGCCTTTAATCCCAGCACTCGGGAGGCAGAGGCAGGCGGATCTCTGTGAGTTCGAGGCCAGCCTGGTCTACAGCGCGAGATCCAGGAAAAGCGCAAAGCTACACAGAGAAACCCTGTCTCGAAAAACCAAAAAAAAAAAAAAAAAAAGTTAGCTATCAACAAGACTTTAGCCATCACATTCCCCACTTGAGCCATACCCCGAGTCAAACCCTTGACTCTCTGGTGGGTACCTGTTCCTATTGGGACTTAAATTTATACTTCTGGTTAAGGCATTAATGATGCAGGAACCAGAACCAGCAGGAACAGGAGAGCTAAGGGTCCTGCAATGGCCGACAGCAGAGTTACTAGCCAGGAAGAACCTGAGAGAGAAAATGGGAGCCGTTCATTTCCTCCTTGAAGGGTCTTTTCTCTCTCTGTGAGGTGGTTTTGAAGTTCAGCCAAATTATCCTTGATAATCCTGAGGGGTTGCCTAGAAGCAGCAAACTTCTGTGAGGCATCCAGTAACCTCCTTGTGTATAAGGCAGATCAAGTGCCCTCCCATGTTATAAGACTCCCTCGGCCAATGAGTCCACTTGGTTTTTTGATTTTGCAATGGATTCTTCTAAAGCATATAAATCCTGCGTATTTGATGTTCTGAGTTTTGGTAGCTGACATCAGCCACTGCTGTGCCTGTGACCTGGAGAGTGGCCCCAGCTGTTCCCAATCCTAAGCTTACTGTGAGGAGAATAAGGAGAGGAACTGCACGTTTTTCCCTGAACACGGAGGCTGGGAGGTCCTGTGTCTGTGCATACACTGTTTCCTCCCCACCAGATCATCATAAACGTATATCCAGGGGAACAGGGATACCAAGACACAGGATTTCGGGGATTAGTGCACCTGCCAAATGGACAAGCCAGGGTGCAAACTGTCCACACTTGCAAACCAAGCGGTTTCAACCAGGAGGTGAAGGAAGGAATGTCCAGCTAAGGAAGCGGGGGCCAGGAGCTGGGAGACATTTATGGCAAGTTTGCCTTTGCTCTTAAAGTGGGATCTAGACAGATATCCCATGAAAGAGGAGGGAACACAGTCAGACAAAGCAACATTAGACTCTATTAGTCTGCAATCTGCGTCAGCCTTATTTTAGTGGATCTTCTCCAGCCTCGGTGATGGTCCATTTTTCTGCAGCCAGGTTGTCATCCCCTGTGACAAGCTTGACCTGGGAGTGATGTACTCAGATGTGGACTCTGTCTACCTTGACAGCAGAGGGGATGGTCAGGATGACAAGGTGTGGTCCCTTCCAGCAGGGTCCCAGTTCCTTTTTTTTGTTTTTTGTTTTTTTTTTGGTTTTTTGAGACAGGGTTTCTCTGTGTAGTTTTGAGCCTTTCCTGGAACTCCCTCTGTAGCCCAGGCTGGCCTCGAACTCACAGAGATCCGCCTGCCTCTGCCTCCCGAGTGCTGGGATTAAAGGCATGTGCCACCACCACCTGGCAGGTCCCAGTTCCTTTGGATTTAACATTCCAGCCTTTTGTTATGGATAAGGGGTGATGACTGTTGTGGAATATTATTTTAACTAGGCAAAGATGTGTCACATTTGTCTATGCTGCAGAATATTACTTTAACTATGTGAAGGTGTGTTACATTTTTTTTGTGCTGCATTTGTTTAATTATGTTTCACCTTGCCTACCTGTAGTGGGTATCTATTCCAGCTTTGACCTGGAAGTACTACCCCCCATTGAGGCTTCCAGTAACTGTCACGCCTACCTATGACCTGCCCCTGAGGCGGGGCCAAGATGGGAGTCCTTAAGACCTGAGATCTGGATGTGCTGGCTTTCTTGGCTCCTGGTGATCCTGGATGCTGGATGTAGACCGAGCAGAGTTCTCCAGAGAACACTGCTGGACTGCACTCCACCTCTCCCGGACCCTGTAACCCTTTACTTGTTGTAAGTTACTCCAAAATAAACCTCCCTTTTAACTACATGGAGTTGCCTTAATAAATCCTCCAATACCTCCTTAGGCACCTGATTGGTCTAAGAAAAAGCAGAATGGCCAATAGATAGGCAGGAGAGGGATTGGTGGGGCTGGTGGGCAGAGAGAATAAACAGGAGGAGGAACCAAGTAAGAGGAGGAGAGAAGAGGGAGAAAGAAAGGGAATTGGAAAATTACTAGGAGAATCTTTGCATCTATCAAACCACTGGCACTTGCAGACTCAATGAATTCTGAGAACATCTAAGGACAAACATTTTCATTTAACCCATGACATTATTCTGAGATAAAGATGATATCCAGAAGACTCATTATTTAGCCATATTTTTCAAAAGAGTAAAGAATTGCTGAACACAATAAACAAAGCCTCATTTATATTTCCTTGGTTGAGGAATAAAAATTTTACATTTTTAATCATCATAGCCTTTTCAGTGTTGTTTCCCAATTTTTTTGGTTGCTCAGACATTAAATCAATGAACATTACAGAGGTACAAGAGAGAATTTTCTATATTCCTCATCTGTAAAGCTTTCTATTTGTATTTTTGCTTGTGCATAAAAGCATATAAGTGCAGTTTTAATAGCTTAGTTATCAAACATATGCTGTTTTAAAATCCTACTTTTTAAAAAATAAACACTTTTTATGTTTTTCCCCCCTCATCTGTGACTCTTCTTCTAGGATAAAAATCACCACACAAAAATCCATCCCAATCCAAAAATACCTTGGAGACCTGCTGTTATTCAAAAACATCCATTTCTTTTAGACAAGAGTGGAATCCAAGTTATACATACAATATGCTGCAGTAAATGTATAGATTCTCAACCATCAACCTTCATGCTATAAGTTTTTAGTTAACTTTTTGTTACAGACTTTACAGATCTTTAACTTTACCCAATAAACTTACAGATCTTGAGGCACATAAAGTTTACATACTAGTCTTAAAAATCTTGAGATAAGATCCACAGTTTAGCAAAAGTTTTACAGAGTTAAACCAAAACCAAAAAAAAAAAAAAAAAAGAGTATGAATAGCAATAATCCCCATTGGGAATATGTGGTGATATATTGTGTATCAAATAAAGCTTACCTAAGGATCAGAGGACAGAGCTAGACACTAGATTAAACATAGAGGCCAGGCAGGGGTGGCACTCACCTTTAATGCTAGTGCTCGGGAGGCAGAGATCCATCTGGATCTTTGTGCGTTCAAAGCCACCCTGGACTACATGAGATTGATTCAGTTTAGGAGAGAAACAGAGCCAGGCAGTGGTGGCACACACCTTTAATCCCAGTACTTGGGAGTCACATGCCTTTAATCCCAGCACTTGAGATCTCATGCCTTTGCTAACAGTATTTGAGAGCACACACGCCTTTAATCCCAGCACTAGAAAGGAAGTGATATGGCTGAGTGGAGAAAGGCATATAAGGTGTGAGGAGACGGGAGCTAGATGCCTTTCGGCTGAGGACTCAGAGGCTTTCAGCTAGAGGATGTGTGGAGACAGGATCTCGCCTTCCATTCGGCCTGAGGACTCAGTAGTGGTGAGAAGTGTCTCTAGTGGCTTGTTCCTTCGTCTCTCTGATCTTTCAGCATTTACCCAATATCTGGCTCTGGGTTTTTTAAATAATAGCATTTAGAATTCGTGCAATGGGGATAGCTATCCTTTTGTCTTGTTTTACTCTCTTTTTTCTGTCACATAGTCAGGTGACCCACCTGACATGGGACAAGAGATTTTGGAGGAAACTTTTTTTTTTTTTTTGAGACAGGGTTTCTCTGTGTAGCTTTGTGTCTTTCCTGGAACTCACTCTGTAGACCAGGCTGGCCTTGGACTCACAGAGACCTGCCTGCCTCTGCCTCTTGAGTGCTGGGATCAAAGGCGTGTGCCACCACCGCCCGGCTGGAGGAAACTTTTTTTTTTTTTTTTTGGTTTTTCGAGACAGGGTTTCTCTGTGTAGCTTTGCGCCTTTCCTGGAACTCACTTGGTAGCCCAGGCTGGCCTCGAACTCACAGAGATCCGCCTGGCTCTGCCTCCCGAGTGCTGGGATTAAAGGCGTGCGCCACCACCGCCCGGCTCTGGAGGAAACTTTTAAACAAGCATGTTTGGGTCTTGAGGAGAGGGAGCCATAACCCAACTCCAGAGCAAGCTTTTCATTGAAGCAGAACAGCATAAAACAGCAATTTAATATTATTCATACCTAAAAGACACCTGGATCCTTGTAAAACTGAATCCAGTGATGGGGTGGGGGATGGCAGAGTAAGCTGAAAACAAAGAGGCTTGGAGATAAGAAAATGTTGAGCCCTGGCTGTAGATGGAGGATGCAGCAGGAGGATGCTGAGAGATGCTCCACCAGAGAGGACTGTCTGCGGAGTGTGTGCACACAGCAGCCGGCCTCTCCTTTACTCTCTCCCTCACAGCTCAGTCCCACTCTTGACTTCCACATGTGCAACAAACTTATGCACACACCAGAAAATTCTGACCCATCAAAGAATAACTAAAAAAGACAGAACATTCACACAGGGTGGGGTTGGGGGTAATGAGTGGGGGATGGGGTAGGGGCGGGACCAATCAAGACCAAACATTTGGTGGCCACCTTCATTCATACACCCAACAGCTGATTTCCATCTCGGCTTTTCCATCAAAGGCTAGTGGCGTCCCCTCCGGTGGTCCCTTCCACTCTGGAATTAATGCTGTGTACAGCTTTTCCACAAGCTTTCCCACAAATTCGTGTACAAACAAACAGGATCCTTACCCACACTTCCAGAAGTTTTCTGATGCCTCTTTTCTCACAATCTAATGACTGAGCACCTGCCAGTGACTGCCTCCAAATGCTGGGCCTATCTCATTTCTTGCTGGCCAGAAAAAGAAGGTGGATCTGGCTAAAAACCAGATGAGCCCCTAAATATTATGGGTCTGAGGTTGCAGCAGGCAGAGACAATATTAGTTATGAATGCTCAGCCTTCTTTAGTTCTTGTTTTAATCTGTTTCTCTTTATCTACATTTTGTCTCAGGGTTTTTTACCTTTCATTCTCTATGTCCCACTTTCAAGGCTTGCTCTGTTCTGGCTGGTTGGTGGCTGGCTGGCTTCTGGCCCCAGACATCTCCTTCCTTTTCTCCCTTATTCTCTTTCATTCTTCTTCTCCTGAGCCTAGATTCCTCCTCCTACTCATTCTCTCTGCCCACCAGCCCTGCCTATTCCTCTACTGCCTAGCTATTGGCTGTTCAGCCTTTCTATTAGACCAATCAGGTGCCTTAAACAGGCAAGGTGAAACAGCAACACATCTTTACATAGTTAAACAAATACAGCATAAACAAATGTAACACACCTTTTCACAGTTAAAGTAACATTCCACAGCATAAACAAATGTAACACACCTTTTCACAGTTAAAGTAACATTCCACAGCATAAACAAATGTAACACACCTTTTCACAGTTAAAGTAACATTCCACAGCATAAACAAATGTAACACACCTTTTCACAGTTAAAGTAACATTCCACAGCATAAACAAATGTAACACACCTTTTCACAGTTAAAGTAACATTCCACAGCATAAACAAATGTAACATGTCTTTGCCCAGTTAAAGTAATATTCCACATTATGGGATCATTCAGAGATTCACCAGTCTGACCATTAATAAATTTTAACAAAGAAGAGACATTTATTTAAATACTACACCCAAGACTCTTGATTGGATTCCTGAATGCAACACTCAGCGGTCTCAGTCAGGGGTTTATAAAGGTAAAGAATACAAAGTTACAATTTGTTCTCTTGCAAGCAGAAGGTCCTCTGTGGCAACAGAAGCTTGTTTACAGAAGCAGAAACAGCCATAAAGAAATTAACCCTTAACATTTGGAGGTCCACTTTTGCTTTGAAGAACTCTTAAGCAGAGATTTAAAACTTTTAAACATAAAGTTAGCCATCAACATGACATTAGCCACCACACCATTGTCTTCTATTGATAAGAAAGCTGAGGCCTGCCTTAACACATGGGGAGATGCTTAGTCTTACTGCAACTTGATAGGCCATGTTTGGTATCCATGGGAAGCCTGCCCTTTCCTGATCAGAAACAGGAGGAGGAGCAGATTTGGGGATGGGAACAGAGTGGGGGTTGGGTGAGGGACTGGGAGGAAAAGGAGGTGAAAATGCAGCCGGGATTTAAAATAAATAAGTGAATAAATAAATAAATGAATAAATAAATACATAAAATTTAAAAGGAAGGGACAAAGCTGAAGCTTTGCAGTTAGAGTTACCCACCCGAGTCTCCCAGTCCATCAGACAGTCGGTTTCAATTTCAGGCATGTCTGGCTCCAGGCCAGTTCCCCTCACCATTCATCATTCTCACATTAACATCTGAGGCTTAGGTTGTGAACTTCAGTTGGTTTTGGTGATACTGCAAATTGAGCCTAGGGTTTCACGCATGCCAAGCAAGCCCTCTACCCACTGAGTTATATGTCTATTCATGGACATCTAGAAACCATGCAAACTAAAGTGCCCAGCATAAAACATTAAACCAGCTTGCTCACCCACGTCACAAACATGCTTGCTGTCCTTTGATAATGAACCAACAACTGTTTTCTGAGGTATTCCATTCAACGACTCCTCCCTTCAGCTAAAAGCTGTTCAAGTTCTTGATGACGCTCTTAGACACTCCTCAGTCAATGTAATTGCCACTGTAAATGTAGCCATGTTCCTCTAAGTAAGGTGCTTTTTCTGAAATATATCAAACCAAAATTTACCAAATGCTGAGCTGAGTTCCAGGGGCAGGGTAAGGTCTATATGTTTATCTCTATATATTATCTAATAGGATGATTAATTTTTGTGTTCACTCCTTAAGTCATTCTAAGATACCTGATAGATGCTTCCCCTTGAATTGGAAATGGACACCCTTACAATTTGTTCTTTGCATTTAAATAGCAGGTGTAGTACTCAGCCTTTTATTTTATTTATTTATTTGTTTGTTTATTTTTAGACAGGGTCTTCTATGTAGCCCTGACTGGCCTGGAATACCCTACATAGATCAGGCTGACTTCAAACTCAGAGATCCACCAGCCTCTGCCTCCTAAGTGCTGGGATTTAAGAAGTGAATCACCATTTCACTAATTGGTGTTAATAAAAACTCAGAGTCAGATATTGGGGTAAATGCTGAAAGATCAGAGAAGTAACAGAGCAACCAAAGTCATCTCTTATCTCAGTGAAATCTTAGACCAAAAAGGGGCTGAAATCCTGTCTCCACCTGCCTTTTATTCCTCTCTCTACCCAGTCATATTGCTTCCTGTCTCCTGTCTATACAGATTATCAGACCTCTATGGTTATCTAATGACTAGTTCTACCCTCTGATCTTCAGGCAAACTTTATTTGTAAGAGCACAAACAAAATATCACTACACTTCCCCTTTTTAGTCTAAAATAACAAATGAAGATCATAACTAATATAAGAAAAACTATATACAATAAATACAATAATTATGTGTAGTATATACAGGCAATAAATACATCAACAATGTCTAGTTCATAAACATTTGACAAATTCAGAGAAAACACTCCATTATCTATCCTATTTTGGTGAGTCCAAAAGGTTGTACCTAATTCACTTTTATTCTAACTTGCATTACTAAAACTATCTTTTAATGACTCTCAACCCTATACACTTACACCTCTTTTCTGAATCTGGTAACAAGAAAAACTATAACTATAACTATAACTATAAACTTTTCAACTCCATCAGAGACCCGAGAAGGAAATAATATTACTTGAGTAAACAGGAAGCACAAGCAAGTGACTCCCAAAAAATGTGAGAAATGACAGAAACAGCTGGCTGCCTGGACAGTCACCCAAGGTTCCTCTTCAATGTTGGGGCATCCATCTTTGGCCTACCAGCCTAGCCTACCTGACAGACTTTTTTGTGAAGCAAGATATTCTGAAGGACTGTCCCACCTTGTCTTGGCAATGTTTGGCATCCTTTCTTTTCTGTCCTGCTTGTCTATTTTGGACAGTATACTGTCAGTAGGTAAGGCAAGGGCAATTTCTTGTCCAGTGGCTAACTTTTACCACAAAGAAAGTAAACTCCATATGGAGTTTCTTTGATGCCCATCATCTTCTCTGAAGTGGATTGATGCTGGTAGGAGCAGACATGTCTTATTATCATTTAAAAAAAGAACCTGCCAGGCGGTGGTGGCGCACACCTTTAATCCCAGCACTCGGGAGGCAGAGCCAGGCGGATCTCTGTGAGTTCGAGGCCAGCCTGGGCTACCAAGTGAGTCCCAGGAAAGGCGCAAAGCTACACAGAGAAACCCTGTCTCGAAAAACCAAAAAAAAAAAACAACCAAAAAAATAAAAAATAAAAAAAATAAATAAATAAAAAAAGAACCTATGTTATCAAAACATCTTAAATGCCATATTCTGTAGATCTCTGAAGTGTTTGAAGATGACCTGTCTATCTAAACATATCTATTTGACCTTGAAGACATACCTAACATGACTACAAGTTTGATTGTGATGACTAGCTATTAACTTGCATTTCTTTATATCCTAATTAGTTGGACTAGAAGCTTGCATTACAGTGTTAAAAGAGTTGTATAGGTACAATACCTTGAACAAGAGTAGAAACGTATGTGCAGTATGTTCTAACAAAAATAATCTCAAATTTGTATCAATATAAAAGATCCATATCAATATAAAATATTTAAAATAAGTAGTTGCTTTTTAAAAGTAGATTCAATAATCTACCTTTTCATCCTATCATATCTATATCTCCCCCCTTTTTCTTTTCAGAGTAGATTTAATAATATACTCTTTTTGTTTGTTTGTTTTTTCAAGACAGGGTTTCTCTGTGTAGCTTTGGAGCCTGTCCTGGAACTCACTCTGTAGCCCAGGCTGGCCTCAAACTCATAGAGATCCACCTGCCTCCCCCTCCCAAGTGCTGGGATTAAAGGCATGCTCCACCACCACCCGGCCTAATAATCTACTCTTATATCGTAGCATTTCTATATCCCCCTTTTTTCCTTTACAAAACAAGAACCCTGAATCAAATCTATTTTGTTCAGCCTTCTCCTGACCATTACTAATAACAACTTTTAATCAACTACCCTAAACAATGACAAATATCCATAACCCACTGAATAACCAAAAACCACCTACCCTACCTCTTGGGAACGTGGGCATTGTGTTCTTAAATTTATTTCCTGCTGTTAGGGTGACCCTGAAAAAAATTTGGGTTAATTGTCAAGTCCTGGGAGAGGTAGCTGTATCATTTTTTTGTCCAGTCTCTACATAATAGGAAAGTGCTGGGCTTGTCTCAAGTCCTGGCTAGAGTAGTCTGTGAGGCTGGATCATCTTAGTCAGCCACCTTGAAATTGTCCTGAGTAGTTTGTAGTTCCAAGCCAATCTTTGGGTGGTGTTTGTCAGTTTAGTGGCATTATCATAGTCCCGGCGAAATCGTCATTGTGAGGCCCCATCTTCATTTTGGAGACTTCAAAGGTCGATGTTAGGCATGGTCATGGTTCACTGCAGAAAACTTAAACATTTTAAATGTCATATGCAGCAGATCTTGAAGAGGTTGAAGGACCATAATTTGTTATGTATATCCAGAGTACAAAAACTTAATTCCTAGTTACCTATTAGAGACTCAAACCTGAAAGCATGTACAGGAAGCTAGATGAAGCCTTTTTCTATAATTAGTTAGTACTCTATATGACCATTAATATCATGACAAAAATTTATATATATATATATATATATATATATATCTTATAAATTTTGAGATAATATTTATAACTTAAGAAATGTTTTAAAGAGCCAAAATAAAGTCAAAGGATCATGATATTAGTAGCAGTAGAGTAGTCCCTAAATTTTGGTTTTTCTTCTACCCCACATCAGGTAGCTCTTCTGACACGAGACAGAGATTTTGGATTTTACTTTAACAAGCATGCTTGGGTTTAGAGAAGGAGAGAGTCATACTCCAACTCCAAAGCCAGCTTTAATGTTCAATTGAACTGGGACTACAAAAAGACCATTTGTGTTATGTGTCTGTAAAGAACAGCAGGAACAAACATTTGGGAAAACTTATGAAATTGTATCCTGTTAGATATGTGATATACCAATAGGCCAATTTACTCTTTTTCTTGGGACATTTTTTTTCTAGATGATTTGTCCTTTTTTCTTCGCATGTCTCATTTGTCCAGTGGTCTTCAGATTCCTTAGCCTTCATTCTTCTGAAAGATAAAACAAAACCCTTCCCCAACCCTAACTTTGGGGAGTTTCTCTTTTAGGAAGTTATATCTGATCAAATGAAAAGCATTTGTTAGTTGTATATGTTAGTTTAAATTGAATGGTCATGCTGGTTGATGAACTATTACCTCTTCTTATTAAGAGGTCTCTCTTGTTGAAATCTAATCTTTATCAATTTTGATTATGTTTTGTCCTGAAATTTTTGTTTTATCTTCTATATAGATGTTCTATCATCCAGAGCAGTATGACTTTTTACAATAGGCATTAGGTTCTTTAATTGATCTGGGAAGGAGTTTCCTCCATGACAGGAAACTAAACTGAATTTGACATGGAGGCCTGTGAGAGTCCCCTCAAGGCGTTTCCTCACCTCCCCTAAACCCTCTCCTCCCTCCCAGAGCATTTTCTCCTCCCCGTCTCCCTCCCTACCAGTCCTTCACTCTAGCCTCTCCCTCTCGCCATTTGCCCCCTGAGCTGAGCCCACTCCACACTTGCTCAGGAAAGCTGCAGACAGTAGCCTTACTGCTCTTCCCTTCCACATCATGGGGCCACCTAATGTGGAAGGCAACCTTCACCTAGCCTACTTTCCCTTTGCCACCAATGACCTGTACAACTGGAAGCTCCAAACTTCTTCTACTGAGAAGCCACAAGCGCTAATGGCTCTTCTTGATACTGTTTTGTTCACCCATCATCCCACTTGGGATGATTGCCACAGCTCCTACAGGTTCTATTTACTATTGAGGAGAGGGATAGAAACCAGCGAGAATGCTGCAAGTTGGTTTCAGGGAGAGAGAGAGTCACCCCATGGATGATGAGACAACTATTAATGCTGCCTTCCCCACTTCCCAGACTGATGAGGGATGAGATTACAACACCACTGATGGTGGGAAGAGTTCTTGTTGGGGGGATCTCCAAGCAGCTGCCAGACAGCCCACAAATTTGTCTAAAGTGAGTCAGGTAGTGCAGGGAAAGAATGAACCACCAGGAGCATTTCTTGAGTGCCTGCTGGATGCCTATCATACCTACACTCCGTTGCATCCCGAGGCACCAGAAAATCAGATGGTAATAAATCTGGCTTTCATTAACCAAGCAGCTCCAGACATTAAAATAAAACTTCAGTGGTTCAATGGGTTTGAAGGTAAAAATTTGTCTAAATCGATGACTGTAGCCACCAACGTTTATAACAACAGAGAAGCACCTGAGGATAGACAAACTCGGGGGCTGTCCAAGGTCTTACTAGCAGCAGATAAGAGCCGGAGCCCTGATGGACTTAGGGAACATCAACTGTCCCAAATAGCCAGTGGGCAGAGAAATAATAAGAGCCCCAAGTGCCCCCCTCTCAAAAGGAATCAATGCACATATTGCAAAGAAATGGGCCATTGAAAGAAGGAATGTCTCCAGAAAAAAGGAGGACAAAAAGAACCTGGAGATGGCCAAAGGTCCTTGAACTGGTTGGCCCAGATTACTGAAGGGGATGGGGTTCGAAGCCCCTCCTTGAGCCCTGGGTAACCCTGCAAGTGGAAGGACAAACTGTTGACTTCCTAGTGGACACTGGAGCTCACCATTTGGTGTTAATAACTCCACTAGGGCCTCTATAAGACAAACAATATGGGTTCAAGGGGCTACAGTGACAACCATGGACCACAAAACAAACTGTGGACTTGGGAATGAAAAGGTTACACCTTCCTTCATAATTATCCCTGAATGCCCCTACCCCCTCTTGGGAAGAGACTTATTGGCCAAGATAAAAGTCTAAATTAATTTCACTGGAAGGGGATGATAATCTCCCCATGGCCTGAAGTCTATACTTTGTCTGGATCTAGAAGAAGAATACAGGCTTTTTCTATAGACACTAACTTCAGAAGCATCTCCTCTAATGATTGAACTCCAACATTCCATCCCAGGAGTATGGGCAGAAACTAATCCCCCAGGGCTAGCAGTCTAGCAGCCCCCCAGTTATAGTTGCCTTAAAAGCAAATGCCTAACCAGTCTGGGTGAGGCAATATCCCATGACTCCAGAAGCCAAATTGGGAATCACTAAACATGTCAATCAACTCCTAAGGCACAGAATTCTAGTGCCATGCCAGTTTCCATGGAACGCCCCACTTCCACCAGTCAAAAAGCCAGGAACCAATGATTATTGGCTGGTACAACACCCCAGGGAAGTTAACAAATGGGTTGAAGATATTCATTCCACAGTTCCTAACTAACCCTTACAACGTCCTAAGTTCCCTCTCCCCAGAGCTCCAAGTTTACTCAGTTCTAGACTTTAAAGATGCCTTCTTCTGCCTAACCCTGGAGGCCAAGAGCCAGCCCCTCTTTGCCTTTGAATGGCATGACTCAGACTGGGGCTTCATAGGGCAACTCACCTGGACCTGCTAGCCACAGGGATTCAAAAATTCCCCAACCATCTTTGATGAAGTTCTCCATCGAGACTTGAGAGACTACTGGGCCTCACACACTGAGGTAAGCCTCCTTCAATATATAGATGATTTCTTGATTGCTTCCAAGGACTAGAACTCTTGCTTACAGGCAACCAGAGACTTGTTACAGATCTTATGTCAACTGGGGTATAAGATGTCAGTCAAAATGGCCCAGATCTGTATCTCAGAAGTCACATACCTGGGATACATTCTAAAGGGAAGTAAGAGATGGCTGTCACTCACTTGAAAGCAGACTATCCTGGATATCCCAACCCCTGAAACCCAGAGACAGGTCCAGGAATTTCTAGGCTCAGCTGGATTCTACTGGCTCTGGATACTGGGATTTTCTGAAACAGCCTGTTATGCTCAGATCTCAGGGACCCCCAAAAGACCACCACAGAGACCGAATCCTGTATGTAAAAGCAAAGAGCTTTTATTTTCAAGCTCCGGGGCTTGGTCTGTCTGTCCCACACAGCAGTGAGAGCAGAGAGCCCTGAGCCCATGCAGGGTAGGATTTTTATCATAGCAGAAGTTGGGGTAAGGGTCCAGGACCCTGATTGGCTGACAATTATCTAGGGGTATCTGTAAAACAAAAACAGGTGTGTGCTAGACTCAGGGACATCTGGCCACCTTATCTAATGATTAGAATGTTTGGGATGTTAGGTACTTCCCCATCCCTGGGTAGATCCCTGGGTGGTAACAGTTTATGGCCTTTCCTGGATCTGAGTGTTGTCTGCCAGTAAGCCTGTCACAGAAGCTGTGTCTGGGCCTCTAAGCCTGTCATGGCAGCTGTGTGGTCAAGCTGTTTTGGGGCCCCTCCACACTACCCCCCTTCACAAGTACCAATGATAGGACTCAATCATGAGTCCTACATGTCCAGGGATTCAAGGGTATTAGGACCTACAAACCATTAGCTAACAGACTTTTTTAGGGCAGTGACATCTACATCTATTGCCATTTTTAAGGCCCTGTAGTTCTGATATTTGAGTACAAACAGATTATAATCTTTTTTTTTTGGTTTTTCGAGACAGGGTTTCTCTGTGTAGCTTTGCGCCTGTCCTGGAACTCACTTGGTAGCCCAGGCTGGCCTCGAACTCACAGAGATCCGCCTGGCTCTGCCTCCCGAGTGCTGGGATTAAAGGCGTGCGCCACCACCGCCCGGCCAGATTATAATCTTATATACTATCTCTTTGGTTCTGCACAAAGAAGGTCAAGTGTCTTATCTTATTGCAGAACCATTTCAGTTAATAAATTTATCAATTGACAACTCTGAACCTATTTTTCTGGTATGTCAATAAGCATTATATTTGTTCATTTTGCCTCTATTCCAGAGAGTTTCCTTTTGACCCAGCATTTCAACCTTTTCTGGACAGGAACATGGGATGACATATTCTCTTATGGAACTGCTTCAAGCTGGCTTTGGGGTACCGTCGTCAGGGCCCCCAAAATGCTGAAAGGCTAGTCAAAGGCTAGGCAATGGGGCATCTGTCAAAAGCATGTGACTATCTGACCCTGTAGAGAGAGGGAACAATCACATTGGAGGGGCTGACCCACATCAGCTTTTAGCAAGTCCGGAGCTTATAGTCATCTGGAGTAGTGTTGTCAGCAACTGAAGCTTGGAGGTGTCTGCCAGCCAAGTAGGAAATCTGTTGAGACAAACTTAAAGTAGGAACAGAAGTTAAAATTTATGAACTTATTTGGAACCCTTAGGCCCACATTTTACTAACTGGGAAGAGCAGGAGTCCCAAGACCAAAAGGAAGAAAAATATCATCCTTAGGAATGGACAAGTGGGGAAAATTTAAGCTGTACCTATCTGGAGTCCTTCCAACCTCTGTGAAGTGGATCCAGGTTTTATGACTCTTTTAATTCTCTGAGGCCTACAGGAACTATCTTACAAAATGACATAAAAGTTTTAGATACATTAGTATTACCAATCTGTACTGAAATTGATATCATAGACAAAGCAGGTGATGGTTATCTGTAAAAAAGCAGAAGTGGGCAAATACTTTTGAGTCCCAACAAGAACTACAAATTTCGGTGAAAAGCTTGTGCATTTTCCTTCTGTCCAGAGAGCCAGATATAAATTGGACAGAGATTTTTTTTTTGCCTCATGAGAAGTACTTCTAGGTTTATAGATGACAACTAAAATAAATCTAAAATGTTGAGCTTGAGGCTGAACAGTAAGTAGTCATTAGTCTACCAGCTTATCAGAACTGTATTAAATGTTAAGTTCTGAACTGTTGTATCATAGAACGGAATAGCAATCTGAAACATTTCCCATAATCTAAATCATTTTCTGAGATCCTCAAAGCTTATAAGTTTACATATCTTTAGCCTTGTGGAAGGATCTGGTTGTCTGATGCTGCCAAGCTGACAAAAGTTATAGCTAGCCTAACTGTCAGTACTATCAGAGATCAGAGATCTGAGAAGGATAAATTATATCTTAGTGCAGACCAAGCAGCTTCCAATTCTATAAATGACAGGGACCAGTCCATACCCAGGTCTCCATAGCATTAGAGGCACCAGTCACAACAGTAATCTTCTTTGGTCATCAGGCCCATAAGGCAGAGTTTTTCCGATGGAAGGGAGACATGGAAGACTGATCTTTCTTTGTCTAGGCAAAAGAGGTGCAATCATTTCCAGTGTCCTGCTGCTTGTCCACAGTCTGGACTGGGTCCCGGCGGCAGACGTTGCATTGGGACATCTTGCCCTGTGATCAGCCTTGCTATAATCCAGGCAGAAACATTGTGGTGCTTCCTACATGATCTTCTTTGGAGAACTTGGATCACTGCTAGGATCTGGGAGTCTGTTTGATATAATAATCTTTTAGATCAACATTTAAAAGGTATACTTTGAAGATCTCTGAAGTATGAGGGCTGTCCAGGTATATCTGAATAGACAAACTTTGTTTCTAGTTACTTGTTTTAAGCTCAACCAAGAAAACATATGCAAGGGACTGAGTGAGCTTATCCTTGTAATTAATTACATCAGTACTTAGCCTGACTACAATGAAAGAACTTGATTCTTTATGGTTGACTATTTACTTATGTTCTCTAACAATCTACAATAAGTAGCCTTAAAAACAGCGATTTTTTAATTGAAGCTCTTTTAGTATCAAATACTGGTTCAGTAAAGAAACCAAAACAAAGTAGTTATATATTAATGGAAGGGCCATAAGTTCCTTTTACCAGAGATAAGAAAGGTGACTCCCTTTCTAGCAAGCAAGAACTTTCTCCAAGCTCCTGGGGAAATAGGAGCTTTATCTAAATGCCTGACCTCAGGAAAATGACTTTGTAGTTTTATCTCTGTTAAGTATGAGCCTTAAAAAAAAAATCTCTCAACTGAAGCTCCTTTTAGTATCAATATAAAAACATTTATATGACTCAGTTTATCCAAATAGCTTAAGCTTAACAAATTTAGCAAAGGCAAGGAGGCTAGACAACATTCTTAAGCCTCATTGGTTCTCAACTTTCTCAATGCTATTTCATAACTGCAGTCTTGCCATTGTTATGAATTTCAATGCAAACATCTGACATACGGGTGGTCCTAGGCTGCCCCTGTAAAAAGGTTTTTCAACCCCTAAAGGGTTGAGACTCATGGAGTCATAAGCAATTTCAAGCCCTTTGCCAGACTGCTTAGGTAATTGTCCTGCTGCATCACAAGAAATGAACATCCCAGTTCCCAGTTAGTATTTGGTGCTTATGGCTGTGACCCTAATTTTTAGCCTTTTATTTTAAGTCCAAATATTAACAATATAGAGCATTTTATAAACTTAAAATGTCCCATAGCCTTCTAAATTTAAATATTTTAAAAACTGTTTTTATAAAGGTTAAGATTTTATAAACTTTAAATGTCCCATAGCCTTTTAAATTTAAATATTTTAAAAACTGTTTTTATAAAGGTTAAGATCGCTCAAGTGTCTTTCTACAATATCAACAATAAAGTACTTTAAGAGGGAGAAAACATGGCATAACACCATCTCTATAAAGTAAAACCAAGCTTCAGAGTGCAAACAATCCCAAAGTTCAATATCTGGGATTCATTCATAATCAGCTGTTCCCTATGATCCCTTCATGTGTTTATTACATGGGTAAATCTTAAGTTACAAAGTTTAGCTGCCAGAGCAAGGTATATTCTTGTGTATAAAAGCACTGAGGTGCAGCTTTAATATTTATCATATACCTTATTTATTAAACATATATAGCCATCTATTTAAATTCTCTAGAAGCTTACTGGTAAAGACATAAGTACTTAGGTGTAAATCTCTAAGTTAGCTTTTGTTAACCTGAATAGATCTTTATAACCTTAGTAAAAGATGGTTGCTAGCCACATGACTGCCCATGAGGTCACCAGCCAAGATGGAGGAAAGCTACGTGGTTGCTGTTTAAAATATGTTTTTCTAAACATTAATTACTTGCACACATATGCATAGTTGGATCCAAGTTACATACACATACATACAGTTAAAGCTTGTTTACATTTACATACATAGTTAAATCCAAGTCACATACATTTTCATATACATACACAAATACATATCTCCATTTTTAACATAAACAGTTTGCAGTAAAGAACCATCAGCTACTATTAAAATGAAAACCGACCAGGATTAACTTTTAAATTCAGTAGTTGCAGGTGTAAGAAACCACAACAAACAGAGCTCATATCCCCTGACTTTCTACAACCTTCCATAAGACCCCTTCTGACTTTCTACAACATTCCATAAGACCCCTTCTGACTTTCTACAACCTTCCATAAGACCCCTTCTGACTTTCTACAACCTTCCATAAGACCCCTTCTGACTTTCTGTAACCTTCCATAAGACCCCTTCTGACTTTCTACAACCTTCCATAAGACCCCTTCTGACTTTCTGTAACCTTCCATAAGACCCCTTCTGACTTTCTGTAACCTTCCATAAGACCCCTTCTGACTTTCTACAACCTCCCATGTACCCTCAGTCTGTCCAGACATTCACTTCAGACCAATTTCTCTCTTCTCTCTTTTAAACATAGACACTCTTACCAAAGTCTTTCTTGTGCTTTCCTTCAATAGTCTAGAATATATTTTAAAGCTACAGTATTTTAAACAAGAACAGAAACACATACATATACCATAACAGAATGAACTCTAAATTTGCATCAACATTGTACTAACGTGGAACATCTGAAACTAGCAGTAGTTTTTTTTAACCAATATAACCAATCCTTTAAATGATGACAAATATTTATAATCTATTGAATCTGAATGCTACAGCATTATAACACAGCCCACCATAGCTTAACAACCATAGGCAGTGATAATCCACTCCGTCCTAGGAGCCAATCCTCCCTCAGGTTTGGTAGGCAGCCCCAGGGCAGGTCATGGGAGCCCCACCCATTAGCATGGGAGAAAAAGGGGACAGCATACAGCATGTGGACAAAAGATTGTTATTAAACCCAGATTCTCAAGTACACAAGAGCACTCCATGACCTGTAGGCCACTCCTCGGCTGTGACCTTGGAGGGGAAGTTCTCCACCAGCCCCTGCCTGGTTCAGGCATGCTCTGAGTTCCATGAGGCCCCCGCTGGCTCCCTCCAGCCCACAAAGTCTCCACTCTGAGGCTCCCTGCACAGGGGCTGGCCTGAAACCTGTCATGTGTCCGTCCAGGACACAGTGCTCATAGCAAGGCCCAGCACCGGGCCACACCCAGTCCTCACAGCTGCTGCCCATGCATCGCTGCACCATAACAATGATCCCGCTGCCAGCCAGAGAACAAGAAGGCAATGGGGCAGGAGCATTCTTAGTCTGCCCCAGCCCAACCAAAGGGACCTTCCATCCCTTATGCTGGCCATCTGGCCCAAAAGGCTGTCCATGCACTGCTTCCATTAGGAGTCATAACGCACATACAGACCCAGGCATAAAACACACATACATGTGGCCACACTTCTCATACAGTCACATATTCACATAGGTAGGACGTCCCAACAAAAAGGCAAACAAAACTTTTTATAACACACAAGGCAACAAAACAGCTCTTCTGGCACCTGGAGACAAAACCAAAACCAAAAAGACACCAGCCTCATGCCGGTCCCATGGGAGCGACCCATGTCACCTATACAAATGAAATTCAAATACCTGCAGGTACTTACAAATTTTGGGCACAAAGGATATCCAAACGACCCAAAGGCCCACTTACAAAAGGATATCCAAATAAAACCAAACAAAAGTAAACATAGAAAAGACAGAAAACACAGACACACAGAAAATATATGAGGCTACTCGTGGGACAGAGGAGTCCTTCCTCTGGATTGAGACTCAAGAAGGTGCCTTTAAAGCCATAAAGGAAGCTCTGCTAAAGGCCCCCGCCTTAGCTCTGCCAGACATAAACAAGCCCTTCCAACTATTCGTAGATGAAAAACCAGGAGTAGCTAAGGGGTCCTGACTCAATGTCTTGGACCCTGGAAGCCACTGGTGGCCTATTAATTCAAGCAGTTGGACCCTGTGGCCACTGGGTGGCCTAACTGCCTCTGTATCATCACAGTTACAGCCCTCTTGGTCAAGGATGCTGACAAATTGACTCTGGGGCAACCTCTGATCTCTGGATGCAGGGGGACTGTGTCAAGAGAAGCCCATGACCTTCGGGGAGGGAATGGGGGGCTAGCTGGAGAAGCCTCCCAAGGAGTGGCTGAGGTGGCAGGAATAAGTGGTGGCTTCAGAAGCTGCTGCATGATCTTGTGCCACTCATTGGGTGCCAACTGTTTTGTCATTACCAATAATGACTCAGAGGTCAGATATTAGGGTGAAAACCTGACAGATCAAAGAAGCGGCAGAGGAGCAACCAGCTGACCTTCTGTCTATTCAGAAGGCTCAAATGACACCACCCCTTTGTCTGCATGGAGAGAAACTACTGTGACCGCTCCAACCCTGTGACTAGTCATCCTGTGGACCTACAAGGAATCAACTCCCTCCATTTCTCTTGGGTTGTTGGATCCTCCTGGGGAATAAGGTTATATTCAACTGGGCATGATCGGGGAACTCTGTTCACCTTTCAAAACAGAGTCTATCAGACCCCCTCCACCCTATTGGTCTGATAGCTCAGTTGGATAAACCCCTTGTTCCCCTCCACACCTACCCCAGGTAAACCAGAGTCCAAAGCTCCTGTGGCTGCAGGCCCACTTTTACCAACTCCTGGGACTATGTTAATTGATTCCACTCCTAAGGAGGTTCCTGTCCCTCCTAACCTTTCTGTTTTGTTCCAGGGAACGCACTGCCTCCTAAATTACACCCAGCCTGAGCTAGCACAAGACTGCTGGGTCTGTTTAAAAGCCCAACCTTGGGCTAGGAGCAGAAATTCCAATAACTGTGCCTTTTATCAGTCTGCGTGTTTGCTCCCAGAAACCATTCCCCCCTGGGTGACCTGACTGGAAATGCTTTATGCCTTGCTACTAAGAATTACCCTCTTCTAGTTCCCCATTTTCTGCTTCTTGGAATCTTAGTCTCATGGTTACTCATGAGTTTATTTCACATATTAGCACTTCCACCAGGCCTTCTCAAACAGTCTGGACGCTTAAGTCTGTTCTTGGAGAGTACAGAGGTATCTCTGATAAGATACTTTTGTCCATCCAGGGATGGTCCTGGCAGGATGCTGCTAATGACGATAATTACAGAAAGGCCTGAAATTAGGGATACTGGCTGCATTACTGCACAGAAGGTTATCTAAATATTCCTTTAATAGAGGGGAAATGGCGCCCAAATGAATGATGGAAAAGCTACAGTAGCACATGAGAAATTCATAGGAGGAAACAGCTAATAATCAAAAGCCAATATCACCAAGACTCCTTGAGCCTCAACTTGACCTCTGGAAGGCCATTGGCTTCTTCCAGGTATTAGCTTGTCATAATCGGCTGAAATCCTACTTTACATATTTTTGCAGCTTGCAACACTCCTATTTCTGTTCAGAAAGCGGCAGGCCTCCCATGAGTGTCAATAAAGCATGGCACATCAAGTTGAGGTAGGACTAAACTCCTCCCTTTCTATAAAGACGGGGCAAGGCAAACCAGCATGGGGAATAGGTTCCCAAAAGCCAGCTCAAGTATTAGGGACAGGTCCTTATCCTACTCTAGGAGTCCCACAAATAGTCCAAGCTACACAACTGTCACACACATGTAGAGGGCCTAGGTCAGTCCCACGTAGGCTCCCTAGCGGTTGGTCCAGAGTCTGTGAGCTCCTATGAACCCAGGTTAGTTGTTTCTGTGGGTTACCTTGTGATGGCCTTGACCCCCCTGGCTCTTACAATCCTCTTTCCCTCTCTTCAACAGGATTCCCCAAGCTAGGCTCAGTACTTGGCTCTCTGCATTTGTTTTCATCATTTGCTGGATGAAGGCTCCCTAATGACAATTAGGGTAGTCATCAACCTGATTAGAGGAGATAGCCAGTTCAGATATCCTCTCCACTATTGCTAGAAGTCTTAGGTGGGGTCATCCTTATAGATTCCTGAATGTTTCCCTGGCACCAAGTTTCACTCTAACCCCCAAATGCCCCCTCAATCAAGACATGCCCTCCATTACTCTCCCCTTCCATCTTGCCCCAACCCACCAAACCTGATCCCTCATATTCCCATTCTCCACTGCCCCCAGTTTACCCAGGAGATCTCTTCTATTTCCCCTTCCCAGGGAAATCTGTGCATCCTTCTTTGGGCCCTCTTGGTTACCTAACCTTTCTGGGGCTGTGGATTGTAGCATGGTAGCCTTTACTTTACAGCTAATATTCACTTATGAATGAGTATATACCATGATTGTCTTTCTGGGTCTGGGTTACCTCACTCAGGATGATTTTTTCTAGTTCCATCCATTTGCCTGCAAATTTCATGATACTGTTTTTTATAGCTGAGTAATACTCCATTGTGTAAATGTATCACATTTTCTTTATCCATTCCTTGGTTAAGGGACATGTAGGATGTTTTCAGGTTCTGGCTATTACAAATAATGCTGCTATGAACACAGCTGAGCAAGTGTCCTTGTGGTATGATTGAGCATCCCTCAGGTATATGCCCAAGATTGGTATAGCTAGGTCTTGAGGTAGATTGATTCCCAATTTTCTGAGAAACTGCCATATCAATTTCCAAAGTGGCTGTGTAAGTTTGTACTCCCACCAGCAGTGGAGGAGTGTTCCCCTTACTCCACATCCTGTCCAACATAAGCTGTCATCAATGTTTTTGATCTTAGCCATTCTGACAGGTGTAAGATGGTGTCTCAGAGTTGTTTTTGATTTGCATTTCCCTAATGGCTAAGGATGTTGAACAGTTCTTTAAGTGTATCTTGGCCATTTGAGATTCTTCTGTTAAGAATCCTCTGTTTAGCCGGGCGGTGGTGGCGCACGCCTTTAATCCCAGCACTCGGGAGGCAGAGCCAGGCGGATCTCTGTGAGTTCGAGGCCAGCCTGGTCTACAGCGCGAGATCCAGGAAAGGCGCAAAGCTACACAGAGAAACCCTGTCTCGAAAAACCAAAAAAAAAAAAAAAAAAAAGAATCCTCTGTTTAGATCAGTACCCCATTTTTTAAAATTGGATTATTTGGTATTTTGATGTCTAGTTTCTTGAGTTCCTTATATATTTTGGAGATCAGCCCTCTGTCAGATGGGTTGGTGAAGATCTTTTCCCATTCTGTAGGCTGCCATTATTGATAATGTCCTTTGCCTTACAGAAGCTTTTCAGTTTCAGGAAGTCCCATTTATTATTTGCCAATCTCGGTATCTGTGCTACTGGTGTTCTATTCAGGAAGTTGTCTCCTATGCCAATGCGTTCAAGGCTGCTTCCCACTTTCTCTTCTATAAGGTTCAGTGTAACTGGATTGTGTTGAGGTCTTTGATCCACTTGGACTTGAGTTTTGTGCAGGACAATAGATATGGATATATTTGCATTCTTCTACATGCTAATATCTAGTTATGCCAGCACCATTTGTTAAAGATGCTTTCTTTTCTCCATCATATAATTTTGACTTCTTTGTCAAAAATTAGATGTTCACAGGTGTAGATTTATGTCAGGGTCTTTGGATTCCATTGATGCACCTGTCTGTTTTTATGCCAATTTAATACTAAGCTGTCTTCATTACTATAGCTCTTTGGTAGAGCTTGAAATCAGGGATGGTGAATACCTACAAAAGTTCCTTTATTGTACAAGATTGTTTTAGCTAGCCTGTGTTTTTTGTTTTTCAATATGAAGTAGAGTATTGTTCTTTCAAGGTCTGTAAAGAATTGTGTTGGAATTTTGATGGGGATTGTATTGAATCTGTAGATTGCTTTTGGTAAGATTGCCATTTTTACTTTGTTAATCATACTGATCCATGAGCATGGGCGATCTTTCCATCTTCTGATATCTTCTCCAATTTCTTTCTTCAAAGACTTAAAGTTCTTGTCATACAGGTCTTTCACTTTCTTGGTTAGAGTTGCCTCAAGATATTTTATATTATTTGTGGCTATTGTTTCCCTGGTTTCTTTCTCAGCCTGTTTATCTTTTGTATATAGAAGGACTACTGATTATTTTTTTAGTTAATCTTGTATCGAGTCACATCACTGAAGATGTTTATCAGCTGTAAGGAGTTCCCTGGTAGAATTTTTGGGGTCACTTATGTATACTATCATATCATCTGCAAACAGCTAAAATTTTACTACTTCCTTTCCAATTTATATCCCTTAATCTTTTGTTGTCTTATTGCTCTAGCTAGAACCTCAAGTACTACATTGAATAGATATGAAGAGAGTGGACAGCCTTGTTTTGTTCCTGATTTTATGGAATTGCTTTGAGTTTCTCTCAATTTATTTTAATGTTGGATGTCAGCTTGCTGTATATTGCCTTTATTATGTTTAGGTATGTTCCTTGTATTCCTGATCTCTCCAAGACCTTTATCATGAAGGGGTGTTGGATTTTGTCAAAGGCTTTTCAGCATCTAATGAGATGATCATGTGGGTTTTTTCCCTTTCAGTTTGTTTATATGGTGGATTACATGGACAGATTTTCCTATGTTGAACCATCTCTGCATCTTTAAGGATGAAGCCTACTTGATCATGGTGGATGATTTTTTTGATGTGTTCTTGGATTCAGTTTGCCAGTATTTTATTGAGTACTTTTGCATCAATGTTTGTTCTGTCAGGCATTGGGTTCACATGGGTCTGTGGAAGAAACAGGGTCACTCTAGTATGAATTTTAGCCTTTGTAGTCACAGAGAGTCAGTCTCTGGCAAACTGACTGACTATAGCTTTGCAACAGGCTTTTTTTTTTATTGTTATACAATTTACATCTTTAGCAAGTCAATTTCTGCATACCAAAACCTCTTAACTGAAACTCCCCAAAGAGACAAATACCAAAGCAATTTCCAGTCACAGGACATCTCAGTTTTCTGAGTCCTTCTATCAGGTTTTGCATAGGCTGTGAACCTTTAGGAAACTCTCAGATAAGATTTACATAGTTTAGGGCTGGAGAGATGGCTCAGAGGTTAAGAGCACTGCTTGTTCTTCCAAAGGTCCTGAGTTCAATTCCCAGCAACCACATGGTGGCTCACAACTATCTGTAATGAGATCTGGTGCCCTCTTCTGGCCTGCAGGGATATGTGCAGGCAGAACACTGTATACATAATAAATAAATAAATCTTTAAAAAAAAAAAAAAAAAAAAAAAAAAAAAGATTTACATAGTTTAAATAGAAGGTACCGTGTGGGAGCCCATTCTCGGGTTCCTCGTGGCTTTACCCAGCAGGTCCGCATAGAGGATGATTAGGACCACGGGCCTGAGTGCAGGTGTCTGAGATGGTCTGCACTTGGCTGTGCTGGGGGAGGAGGTCTTTTGCTCCACCCCTTGGCGTCTCTATAAAAACCCTGGGGCAGAGACAGTCGGGGCCGTTGGAATAGGTTCCAGGCCCTCTCGAGGCTATCCTTTATTTTCTGTTTATCTCTGCGATATTCTCCGCAATAAATCCTTCTATCTAATATTTCCTGCTGCTCGCACTCAAGAAAACTCTGGGGAACTGTGGGGTTGGTGGGTAAACGCCCCACAGTACTGGACACAAAAGGCAGTAGTCACAAAAGACAGATAAAAGCCAGGTGCTAATACTCTGGAACATAACCAGCTACAAAGCTCTGCAGGAACTCTTGCTACAAATGTTCATGAGGGAAATTGGTCTATAATTCTCTTTCTTTGTTGAGTATTTGTGTGGTTTGGGTATCCAAGTAACTAGCCTCATAGGAATTTGGCAATGTACTTTCTGTTTCTGTTGTTTGGAACAATTTGAGGAGTATTGGTATTAGTTCCTCTTTGAAAGTCTCATAGAATTCTGTGCCGAAACCATCTGGCCTTGGGATTTTTAGGGTTGGGAGACTTTTAATGACTGCTTCTATTTCCTTAGAGGTTGTAGGTCTATTTAAATTGTTTATCTGGTCTTGACTTAATTTGGTATGTGGTACCTATCAAAAAAATTGTCCATTTCTTTTAGATTTTCCAATTTTGTGAAGTACAGGTTTTTGAAGTATGATTCTGGATTTCCTCTGTGTCTATTGTTATGTCCGCTTTTCATTTCTGATTTTTTTTTTGTTTTGGTTTTGTTTTTGCTTTTTTGAGACAGGGTTTCTCTGTGTAGCTTTGCACCTTTCCTGGAACTCACGCTGTAGCCCAGGCGGGCCTCACACTCACAGAGATCCACCTGCCTCTGCCTCCCAAGTTCTGGGATTAAAGGCGTGCGCCACCACCACCTGGGCATTTCTGATTTTGTTAATCTCTGGATATTCTCTCTGCCTTTTAGTTAGTTTGGATAAGGGTTTGTCTATCTTGTTGATTTTCTCAAAGAACCAACTCTTTGTTTCATTGATTCTTTGTATTGTTCTCTTTGTTTCTAGTTTATTGGTTTCAGCCCTGAGTTTGATTATTTCCTGCCATTTACTTCTCCTGGGTGAATTTGCTTCTTCTTGTTCTAGAGCTTTCAGTTGTGCTGTTAAGTCACCAGTGTGAAATTTATCCAAATTTTTTATGTGGGCATTTAGAGCTATGAATTTTCCTCTTAGCACTGCTTTCATTGTGTCCTATAAGTTTGGGTATGTTGTGCATTCATTTTGATTAAATTCTATGAAGTCTTTAATTTCTTTCTTTATTTCTTCAATGACACATTGATAATTCAATTGAGAGTTGTTCAATTTCCAAGAGATTGTATGCTTTCTGTAGTTTGTGTTGTTGTTGAACTCTAACTTTAACCCATGGTGATCTGATAAGATACAGGGGGTTATTCCAATTTTTTTGTATCTGTTGAGATTTGCTTTGTGACCAAGGGTGCTGTCAACTTTAGAGAAGGTTCTATGAGGTGCTGAGAAGAAGGTATATTCTTTTGTGTTTGGGTGAAGTGTTCTATAGATGTTTGTTAAGACCATTTGAGTCATAACATGTTAGTTCCCTGACTTCTCTGTTTAGTTTCTGTCTGGCAGACCTGTCCATTGGTGAGAGTGGGGTGTTGAAGTCTCCTACTATTAGTGTGTGGGGTTTGATGTGTGATTTAAGCTTTAGTAATGTTTCTTTTACAAATGTGGGTGCCCTTGTATTTGGGGCATAAATGTTCAGAATTGAGACTTCATCTTGATGGAATTTTCCTTTGATGAATATGAAATGTCTTTCTCCATATCTTTTGATTAACTTTATTTTGAAGTTTATTTTGTTAGATATTAGAATAGGTACATTAGCTTGAGTCTTAGGTCCATTTGATTGGAAAATTTTTTTCCCAACCCTTTACTTTGAGGCAATGTCTATCTTTGAAGTTGAGATGTATTTCTTGTATGCAGCAGAAAGATGACTCCTGTTTTTGTATCCATTCTATTAGCCTGTGTCTTCTTATTGGTGAATTGAGTCCATTGATATTAAGCAATATTAATGACTGGTGATTGTTAATTCCTGTTATTTTATTGTTGTTGTTTTGGTAGTGTTGGTGGTAGTGTATGTGTGTATGTTTCCCTTCTTTGGATTTTGCTGGTGTGAGATTATCTATTGCCTGTGTTTTTGTGGGTGCAGCTAACTTCCTTGGGTTGGAGTTGTCTTTCTAGTACTTTCTGTAAGGCTGGATTTGCAGATAGGTATTGTTTAAATCTGGTTTTGTCATGAAATTTATTTTTCTTGATGTTCTATAGGTCTTTGAGAACTAGCTCTAAGACTGCACCCAGGGTTTGCAGAAAAATCCATGAATGTGGCAAGAACTAAACCTTTCTATTGGAGGGGTAGAGAAAAAAAGCATGTGTTCTGATGATAACTTTCTTTGTTACTTCATCTTGAAATCTCTCTTTCCTTGTTTGTCTTTACACACACACACACACACAATATGTGTGTGTGTGTGTGTGTGTGTGTGTGTGTGTGTGTGTGTGTGTGTGTGTGTGTTGGGATATACCCCAACAGAAAGTTCTAGACAATATGTGAGTTACATTTTGAGGGTCACATTACATTTCTTGAGTAAACAATAAGAGCAGAGCCATTCTGATAACACACATGAATTCACACTGTTTCTCTCAGACTTGGAATGTTGTGCTGACAGGGCAGCTGCCGTGGCTGGGAGTGAGTAACCATGGCAATGCTTGACTATCAGCCAGATTTCCTGGTGAGCAGGCTGTAAAGCAAAGATGGGGGCCATGCAGTGCTCCATGCTTTCTTGAGGGACAGTGACCTTAAAAGCATTCCAGGACCTAAACATAAACAGTTAGTTGGCTGAACCTTGAGTCATGTGTCATAAAACTGAGATTAGGAGTTTGTGCAGAAAGTTAGTTGCAGAGAGAATTTGTGAAGGGAGTTATGTCTTCAATGCTATCAGCCAGAGTTTAGCAAGTGGGGAACTGGCACCAAAGTTGCTTTACGCCTGACCTTGGTTCAACAACTCGACACCTGGGAATTTGTCTTTGTGCAATTCATTTGCAGGGGCATCTTTGAATTTGCTCTGAGATTTTAAATCAGCTAATTATATATGATTGTCTTGAAGCCATAAAACAAAGACCTTGCTATGAAAGTAGATTTATTCACCAAAATTACAGTGTAAGAAGGAATCATCTTTCTGTCAATCCACAGACATAATTGTGCCCAATATATTCATGGAGAGAGCATACTACCAATTCAGCCTATGGGAGGAGACCCCATAGCTATTTTTAGGGAAGAATTGTGGTATCATACAAGAAAATTACAGACAGAAGCAGATAGCATTCATAGTCTGTGGCCCCATAAGCCTTGCTTGATGAGGTTCATCCATCAGAGAATCATTCATCTGGTGGGTTGAACTTATGAATATCAGTTGTCATCTGCTATATATTCTTATGGCCTCTGGCATTCATGTCTTCTTCTAACTGGAAATATTGAAAGCACTCCTCAAGAAATTTCTATGGGAGTGAAATTAGCTAGTAAATTGTTATGTAGCAATTTCCTCTGACTTGAAATATTCCTTCCAGGAGATTCAGAAAATAAACAACTCACAAGTCTCAGGAAGTTCCTGAAAGTCACAGAATTTACCCACCAGATCATGGGCACAGTAAATAACTACCGGGGAGGTGAGACTATTGATCAGCTCAGAAGCATGGCTATTGGGAAGAGTCTCTGACATGCACAACGGCCTAAAAGTCCCACAGAGAGCTCTGGGCATGCAGCTTTTGAGTAGCCATGCAGTGTTTTGGTGATGCAGCTGCCTTTGACTCACACACACTGCCGTAGGGCCCTCAGGATGGCTCAGCAGGCAAAGGCACTTGTTGCCAAGCCTGACGACCTAGGTTGGATTACCGGAACCCTGATGGTGAAAGGGAAGAACAGATGTGATGAAGTTCTGCTCTAACCTCTGCTTAGGTGCTGCATCACACACCACCCCTCACCTAGATAAACAAATAAATTAAAAAACAAAACAGGGCTGGAGAGATGGCTCAGAGGTTAAGAGCACTGGCTGCTCTTTCAGAGGTCCTGAGTTCAATTCCCAGCAACCACATGGTGGCTCACAACCACCTATAATGACTGTAGGCAGAATATTGTATACATAATAAATAAATAAATCTTAAAAAAACAACAACAACAACAACAGTAAAAAACACCCCTGTTTACCATTTCCTTCTTGTGACCATGAGTCACGCTGTCCTTATCCTCACTTGCCTCCAGGAATTTACAGTTGCTATCCCTTATGCTAATCAGTTTCTGTTTCTGGGCTTAGTCTGGGAACTCTTTCCAAACATCTGATACCTCTCAATTTGAGTTATGCTTTTCCTTCCTCGTGTTGGTAAAATACCCTCCACATACTCAACTGAGCAGTTGCCACAGTCTGGTAAACAGCGAGTTGTTTCTATGCAGCATTTATAGTTGCTGTCTCCCTTAAGCCAGCCCTTAAATGGAATACCAGAAATTTTAATGTAGATCACCTTAATATTTTCAGTTCTGATGCTAGCATAGTGCCTGAAAAGTGGGAGAGGCTTAACAAATGGAAGCAGTCGACTTCTTACCTTATTGTGGAGAAGGGACTAATCCAAAGATAGAAAGCGAAGGGAAAATAATAAGTTTCTTGAGTGTACCATCCACTCAGAGTGAATTTGTTCCTTGTCTTTGTATTCTCCTCAAAGAACCTAGTATACAGGAGCTACTTAGTGTATCTATTAAAGTTGAAATGGAAAAAAAAACTAACTCATAAAAAGAAAAATTAAGAATGCTTCAGAAATAACAAAGGATTCTAGCTGGTGTTTTCTTTGTAGTTTGATGACTGATTGAGATGAGGAACATTTCAAAAAATTAGAGTTCAGAGGGGATTGAGAGACAGCCTAGCAGTTAAGAGCACTTGATAGTCTTCCAGAGGAACCAAGTTTGGTTTGCAGCACCCATATGGTACCTCACAACTGTCTGTAACTCCACTTTCAAGGGACCATGCCCTTTTCTATCTTCTGTGGCACCAGGCACACACATGGTACAATACACAGATGCAGGCAAAATACTCAGACACATAAAACAAAATAAGCATATTGAGGGGGGAATCAAGTTTTGTCCCATCCTGGTACCACAGTTGTGAGGGGTTAACATGGAGCAATCAGGGAAGAGGTCAGAGGGAGAAAGAAAACATCCCTACCTCACAGCTAGACTATAAAGAGAGAACACCCTCACCTTACAGATGGCATTCCTTCATGAAATATCACTTGACTTTGTTACCCTTGGTGAAGGAGGTGAAGTAATGGGAAAGGGCAGGAGAGGAGAGCTGAAATGAATTATTTCATGTCCAAGTTGCTTTTGGCCATGGTGTTTGGCCACAGGGGAAGACATTTGTTTTATCACAGTAATAGAAAATTCTAATAAAAAATGTCCATCTCCAGGTCTGGTGCCAACCTTAAGATGAAACTCAAGATGTGTGGGAGCCTGTGTAAGAAAACTGAGAATATACTAAGAACTTGGCATTGGGCAGAGTGAAAAATGTTCTTCCCATAAAGGGCTTCCTAGAAAAAAATGCATAAACTAGGTTGAGTGAATGCACTTACAAGCAAAAACATGAAGGGAATGCCCTGGCATGTCCACATTATCTCTGTGGGAATGGCAAAGGCCTGGGAGGAATATTCTTGGTTCTTTTCACATGACCAAAGATGATAAGACATAATTCCAGGTGTATTTCCTCACTGTGCTTATATTTACTTAAGTTAGCTGTAAACATCACCTTATTTTTTGCTTGCTTTAATATTAATAATGAGAAGTGCTTTGTTGGCATTACTCAAACTCAAATTGCTGGAGTCCCCAGGTTATCCCCACATATCAGTTCTTTTGAAAATTTCTTTAATCTTTGGAGACAGCCTCACTGACTGATGGTCAGTGGACAAGTGTCACCCAATGTGGGGCTTGAAGTTCAGGAAGATACCCAGGGAATTGTACATAACATAGGGTACAATACCAAGGCCACCAACGAAACAAAATTGGGGCAAAATCGATGTGCAAGTGTGGAAGTTAAACCCAGGGATGGTTATAAATTGTTAAGAGCTTTATTTAAATCATCTGGAGTATGAACCTCAGGGGGGACTTTCAAGTTCTATGTAAGTGCATGAAAAGACACTGTTACTAAGGGACATTAAGGGGGAAGATCGGAAAGAGGTGGTGTGGAATTTCCAACAAGCTCACCAGAGGGGAGAGGTCATGCCCCTGCAGATTCAGTCCCTTCATAACTTGATCTCTTTAGTTCTGTAGTCAAATCCTCAGCCACTTCAGAGACTGGGGACCCGTTAATGGAAGGAAAACTGGAAAAAGAAATACGAAATCTTTGAAACAGAAAATGGAGGAGGTTGAACTAAAATCAGATGAGAGTTCATGTGAGGAGTCCTTTGAGATTCCACCCCAGAAAAAAAAAAACCCTCTTCTGAAATGGGGGAAGGTTTCTACATTTGCTTCAGGGATAAAAGCCGTTTACAAGGCAAGGAGATTGGATAGGAACGGAGAGGCAGCTCTGGTGTAATGACTTAGATGTAAATCAAGTCTGTTTGTTGCACTAAAGTTTGGGATGAATGACTGCACTCTGCAAGGCCACTTTTCTATTAGCAAGATTCCATAGGGCAATTCAATATCTTATGTAGACTTTGTGGTTAAACTACAGAATAATCTAAGGAAAACTATACCCCAAGCCGATTCCAGGGATATGCTTCTAAGTAGTCTTGCTTTTGTTAATGCCAATTCAGAATGTCAAAGGCTCATATGTCCTCTTCGAGCTGCAGGGGGATGTAGGTTCTGCCACTAGCTACTGCCCTCAACCAGAAAGGAAAAACAAAATGTTTTAATTATGACAATAAGGGTAACACAAAAAGAGATTTTTTTTTAAAAGGTGAGTATAGAATGTGAAAGAGGAGCCAGGATTATGCCTCTGGCATAAAAAAGGAAGGAATTGGGCTAATAATGTAGTTCCAAAATTGATAAACAAAGTAAGCCTCTAACTGATTTGAGAAACTCAGCGACGGCCCCTCCCCGGGACTCTGGCCAACAATGCTGGGAAATGAACAGAATTAAAATGGGGAGAACTTGCAGCTACTCCTAGCAATGCACCTGCTGATTTAAAAGTGAAGTAAGCTGTTTTTTGTTTTTTAAATCCCAGTCAATCAAAATGTCCACATTTTACAAACTGGGATATTTGGCCCTCTCCCAGTAGAATTCATGGGGATCCTATTGGGAAGAAGCAGTTGTACTCTTTAAGGGTTAAATGTCTGTGTCCCCATAATATTGATTCAGATTACACAGGTCAACTCGGTATCATGACATCCATAGACAAAGCGCTTCATCTGCGGGCTGGAGAATGAATTGCGTGCGGCTCTATTACCATATATAATTCCTAACACCGTGCCTCTCCCAGGGCTGGCGGCTTTGGCAGATTTACACTCAGATTTGGTATAATACTTTAATTGCTGAACAGAGACCTTAATGTAGGGTGTGGATAAGAGAACATCAATCCCGGAGCTTATTGGATCCTGGCGCTGAAATGTCAATCATTGCCTTAAACCACTGGCCCACCAATAAGACCAATGTAGAGAAACCCATTCAGGTCTCTGACATAGGGACTGCTTCCCAACTGTGACTCTCTTAGATGCCTTGGGCCAGAAAACCAATAAGCTATTTTAAAGCCTTTGATATTTGATTTGACCATAAACTTGTGGGAGAAGACCGGATGCAAACAATGGAGAACTGAGTTTACAGTCAATAATAGGGAAAAGCCTTTTTGATGGGGTGTGTGTGTGGAGGTGGGGGGGGGGGCATTGATCAAGGACGGCCCCTCAAACGCTGGCGTCCCTGCCAGGGGATGATCTTCAGTCTCCAGTGGCTTCTCTTCCCTTACTAAGCAGTCACTGCATTTCTTTCTTGTATCTGTCCTGTTTCTTGAATTCTGGTCTTGGCTTTGACCCTGACCCTCATTTCCCAGGCTCGTCAACCTTCACACTGCATCACAAAGTGAGCACCTGATACAGGTCTTTCCAGGGGAGCACTCTTCCTCGTGGGAAAAGTTCTGAGCTCAGAGGAATGACTCGATTACACTTTCATTGCACAATCACTTTATTGTGGAAGAATTACTCTCTCTCTCTCTCTCTCTCTCTCTCTCTCTCTCTCTCTCTCTCTCACTCTCTCTCTCCAGGTACTTACTTATATATTTGCTGGTTTAAATTCAAATACTAAAAAATAAGGCCAGGTCTGTGAGTGGCCCCAGAAATGCCTCAGGGATGATTCAAATGCCTTTAAAATAGAACAATGGTGACATCTGGTGGCCGCTCAGCACAATCTACCTTTCTATGTCAGAAGGTTTTGAATGTAAATCTACTAACAGACTTTATAATTTGAGGTGACCAAAACAAATGATCTAACCAAGTCTTTCATTTTAAAATGTCTATCATTTGGTGCATCTTAAAAATGAAAAGTTGAGGGAACCTTTGGTTCTGTCCCTCTCGGAGTAATCAAATGGATACGATCAAATGACCAAATGGATAGAACTCTAGTTTTGGAATTTGGCAAGCAAAAGTATGTCTGTGTCTCTATAGATACTTTCTCAAACGTAACATGGGCAACATCTCAACCTGGAGACTGTTCTGTTCATGTCCTATCACACTCACAGGCTGGCTTTGCCTCTATGGGTAGATAATCAAAACTGATAATGGCCGTGCCTACCTATCTCATGAGGTCCAACATTTTTTACAACACTTTCATGGTACACACAAAACCGAGATACCATATAACTCTACAGGATAAGCCACTGTGGAACACAACCACTGCACCATTAAATGTCATTTCCAAAAACAGAAAGTGGGACTAGAAGGGATAGACTAAGACACATCAACTACAGTTATCTAGAGTATTATATGCATTAAATTTTGAATTATTATAGGATAATGGCCTTTCTCCAATAGAGATTCTCTATTCTAATAACTCAAAGGGCCCAGTGTCATCACAAACTCCTGTTTGGTGATCTGCCCTTGGCTCTCGGCCCTGACTCGTTTAATAAAAAGCTAAGTAGTCAATAGCTAGGCAGGATTTCCAGAAACAGAGGACACTGGGAAGAAGAAGAGTGGAGACGCCAGGAGAAGCAGATCAAGCAGGATGGGCAATACTGAGATGAGGTGATAAAGCCACGAGGCAGAAAGTGCATTAGTAGAAATGGGTTAATTTAAGTTATAAGAGCTAGTCGGAAATAAACCTAAGTTATTGACTGAGCTTTCATAATTAATAAGAACTCTCCATGTGGTTATTTGGGAGCTGGCAGGTGGGACAGAAAAATCCACCTACAAATGGTGTCCAATGTGGGGGCACGTATTTCCACATAAGACCTGAGAAAGCTTAAAAAAGGTTTCAAACACACAAAAATGGAGCCAAACACAGCGCCCTAGCTCTACAGTCTCTCATGAGGGTCATGGTACAGTCACATCTCCCAGCCGCTGCTTGTGGGCTTGAGCCTCCAGCACACCATGAGCTAAGCTGTGCAGTGGTTTAAGTTTTGTTCATGCAGACAGAAAAGATATACAGTAGAGCAGGTTCAGATGGGGAAAAAACCTCTAAACAAGTTACAGTGTGTTTAACAATGTGCATAGGCTTAAGAAAAAAAAGAAAAAGGATATAGACAGTCATAAAAATAGTTTAAAAATAATAAAATAAAGTCTTTAAAGAGAGAAGTAAAGTAATAAAAAATAATAAGCCATGTAGAGACGGGAAATATTATAACACAAGGAGTTTGGACCTTTATGGTACTTTGTTAATTTTAAATATTTTGATTGCTGGTGAGCAGACAATAGCTGCTGAGAGACATTGGATTATGGAAACTACTAAATTAAGCCAACACATATATTTTAAAAATGTCTTAACTTCAAATGGAAGTTTTAAAAAAATGTGCCGGGTGGTGGTGGCGCACACCTTGAATCCCAGCACTCGGGAAGCAGAGCCAGGCGGATCTCTGTGAGTTCGAGGCCAGCCTGGTTTACAGAGCGAGATCCAGGACAGGCACCAAAACTACACAGAGAAACCCTGTCTCAACCCCCACCCCCAAATGTTACATTGGGGAAGAGGTTATGAGGTTATGCTATTGTTTCCACAGAAAACGAAAGGCTGAAAAAAAAAAAAGAAAAAGAAAAAGAAAGACTATAAATTCATTCAAGATTGATAGAGATCAGATTTGATCATGGGAGAGCCCTTGAGAATCCTGACTACAGACATAAAAAATAAACTTAAAAAACCCCTACAAGACAGGTGACATATATTTTACCTGCTCAAACATAAAACAAACAAGCAAAAAAAAATCTTTGGCTGCCTTGTACAATGCACAGTTCATACTTGTGTTAATGTAGACATGTATGTTACCTTTGAAAATTTATGTTTTCAGAGCAAGGGGGACCAGACACCAATGAAAACAAGTGGTCCAGGTGATCCAGTCTCTCAGAGTGCCTCTGTTGCAGTTTCCTCAGAGTTTTGCATCCAGAACAGCTTCAAAGCTGCTGGCTGAGATGGTCCAGCCTCACAGACTATTCTAGCCAGGACTTGACCATTATCCTAATTTTCTCAGGATCCCCCAAAGATTCCAGTGCCCCCAGACAACAGGAAACAGTCTAGAGAACACAATACTCACATTCCTGGGAGGTGGGGTGGGTGGTTTTGGGTCATTTGATGGGTTATGGATGTTTGTCATCATTTATGGGGGTTAGTTACAAGTTATTATTGGTCATGGTCAGGAAGAAAGCTAAACAAAAGAGATTAGATTCAAGGATCTTGTTCAAAAGGGAAAAAGGGGGTATATGATATAGAAATGATGAGATAAAAGGGTAGATTGTTGAGTTTACTTTTGCTTTTTTTTTTTTTTTTTTTTTTTTTTTTTGGTTTTTCGAGACAGGGTTTCTCTGTGTAGCTTTGCGCCTTTTCCTGGAACTCACTTGGTAGCCCAGGCTGGCCTCGAACTCACAGAGATCCGCCTGGCTCTGCCTCCCGAGTGCTGGGATTAAAGGCGTGCGCCACCACCGCCCGGCGAGTTTACTTTTGAACAACCACTAGACTCAAATATTTTACATTGGTATGGATTTTGGGTTTTTGTTGTTGTTTTTTAAAGGTGTTAGCCACCACTGCCTGGCAAATATTTATTTATTTATTATGCATACAGTGTTCTGCCCGAATCCCTGCAGGCCAGAAGAGGGCACCAGATTACATTACAGATGGTTATAAGCCATCATGTGGTTGCTGGGAATTGAACTCAGGACCTTTGGAAGAACAGCCAGTGCTCTTAACCTCTGAGCCATCTCTCCAGCCCGGATTTTGGGTTTTTGATACAAATTTAGTTATTTTTGTTATACTGAATGCATGTTTCTATTCTTGTTTGGGTATTGTGCTTATGCAGCTCATTTTAAAATGTAATGTATAATTAAAATGCAGGTTAGTAGTTAGTCATCTATAATAATCAAACTTGTAGTTATGTTAGTTTTCAAGGTCATACAGAGATATATTTTAGATAGATGATCTTCAAACACTTCAAAGACATACAGAATATGGCATTTAAAGCATTTTAATAACATAAGACTTTTCTTGACAATGAGACACATCTACTCCTGGCAGCACTAATTTACTTCCAAGAAGGATGATGGAATATTGAAGAACCTCCAATTGGAGCTTACTTTCTTTGTGACAAAAAGCTAGCCATTTTGCCCACAGAAATCCACAAAGATACCCACACAACAGACTGCTGGCAGTGGTCGAGAGACAGCCCGAACTGACCTACTCTGGTGATGGGATGGCCAAACACCCTAATTGTTGTGCTAGAAACCTCATCCAACTACTGAGGGATCTGGATGCAGAGATCCATGACTAGGCCCCGGGTGGATCTCTGGGAGTCCAATTAGCGAGAATGAGGAGGGTTTATATGAGCGAGAATTGTTGAGACCAAGGTTGGATAAAGCACAGGGACAAATAGCCAAATGAATGGAAACACATGAACTATGAACCAATGGCTGAGGGGTCCCCACTGGATCAGGCCCTCTGAATGGATGAGACAGTTGATTGGCTTGATCTGTTTGGGAGGCATCCAGGCAGTGGGACCAGATCTTGTGCTCATTGCATGAGTTGGCTGTTTGAAACCTGGGGCCTATGCAGGATTGTTTGGCTCGGCCTGGGAGGAGGGGACTAGACCTACCTGGACTGAGTCTACCAGGTTGACCTCAGTCTGTGGGGAAGGCTTTGCCCTGGAGGAGATGGGAATGGGGGGGGGTCTGGGGGAAGGTGAGGGGGACGGGAGGGGGGGAGAACAAGGGAATCCGTGGCTGATATGTAGAACTGAATTGTATTGCAAAATAAATTAATAAAAAAAAAATAGGGAGAGATAAAATGGAAAAGTAGGTGCAATCTTAGGAATATTTTTCAGTCAAAATTTGTATATTAAACATATGTTTTCCCCTGAGAGCTAAGTATGTCAAATTGGAAGTATTAATTGTCTTAAATTTTCAGCAGATTTGAATGCACTGCTGTGAAGTAAAAGAAAAGGCTTTATGAAAATAGAAAAGGCTTTAAGAACATGGAGGATGAACCTTAGAAATTTAGCATATGTATAATGTTTGCCTCTCACCTGACTAAATCACTCTTTAACACTGAGGAAGTCATTTATTTCTGTCTAAAATAAAACCACCTGCAATGCAAAAAAAAAAAAAAAAAAAAAAAAAAAAAGCTAGCCATTTTGGCAAGAAATTGCCCTTGCCTCAACTGCTGACAGTGTGCTATCCAAATCGGACAAGCAGAACACAAAGGAGTGACTGCTGAACTTTGCCAAAACAGGGTAAGATAGTCCTTCAAAATTTTCCTGCTTCACAGAAAAGTCTGTCAGATATTCTAGGCCTGTAGGTTGAAGATGGATGCCCTAACATTGCAGAAGAACCTTGGAGTGACTGTTCAGACAGTCAGATGTCTCTGTCATTTCTATAGTTTTGGAAGTTGCTTGCTCTGCACTTCCTGTTTACTAAGGTAATATTATATCCTTCTTGAGTCTCTGATGGAGTTGAAGATGAGATAGTTATAGTTCCAGTTTCCCTCAGTCATGATAAAAAATAAATTAGGTATAAAACTTTGGGCTCCTCAAGAGAGGATAGATAATGGAGTATTTTCTCTAAATTTTTCAAATACAAATGGACTGGACATTGTGAATGTAATTCTCATTTTATAATTGTTCTTATTGTATATAGTTTCATTTGTTAAAGTTAATAACTTTCCTTTCTATTTAGACAACACCTGATAATTGTTCTTATTGTATATAGTTTCACTGTGTTAGAGTTAAAACCTTTCCTTTTTATTTAGACAGAAAGGGGGAATTGTTGTGGAATAATCTTTTTGTGCCCTGTGAAGATGTGTGATTGGTTTAATAAAAAGCTGAATGGCCAATAGGTAGGCAATATTTCCAGACACAGAAGATGCTGGGAAGAAGAAGGGCAGAAATACTAGGAAAGACAGAACAAAAGAAGAATGGGCAATATGAAGATGAGATAATAAAGCCACAAGGCAGAAAGCAAATTAATAGAAATTTAAGTTATAAGAGCTAGTTAGAAACAAGCCTAAGCTATCAGCTGAACTTCCATAATTAATAAGAAGTCTCTATGTGGTTATTTGGGAGCTGGCAGATGGGACAGAAAAATCTGCCTACATTGCCATGTCCACATTATTTCTGTGAGAAAGGCCAAAGCCTAGGAAGAATATCTTTGACTCTTTTCACATGACCAAAGATGATAAGGCATAACACCAGCTGTATCCCCTCACTATCCTTGTATTCACTTTAGCTAGCTGTAAACATCATCTCATGTTTTGCTTGCTTTAATAATAAAAATGAGAAGTGCTTTGTTGGCATTACTCTTTAGTTCAAATGTCCGGAGTCCCCAGAGTATGCTCACATATCAGATATTTGGCAATTTAGCAAAGTTCCTTTGATTCTTGGAGACTTAGCCTCACTGGCCATGGGGCAGGTCAACAAAGAGACCTTGTTCTGACCCAGAGATAATGGAGCACCCACCTTAGGGGCTGATGCCCACACAAGGGGATGGGTTGCTCACCCCAAGGGGATGGGTTGCCCACCCTGAGGTGATGGATTGACCACCCTAGGTGATAGATTGTCCACTACAGGAGCCTGGGATCATTCCCAAGTGAGGCAGCTTGTGTTCTTCCTGGACTAAGGACACACCCACCTGGGCACAGGGTGAGGGGTGCCTGCGGGTATTTCATTGCCTTCTGTGTACATGGTGGCATCCTGTAATGATTTTGCAGCAGGAAGGACATTGGACGCCACATACCCTCAAGGCTGGGGTAAAGGGGAACCATCAGGAGATGTACAGCTGTCAGGGCTGCTAATGCAGGCAGAGACCCTGTGATCCTCAGCTGATGTCGTTTATCTTCTCTGGGTTTATAATCAGGCAAAGCTGGGCTGTAAAACAGAGAAGCCGTGATGACAACTATTCCTTGCCTAGTGAGGTTCCATCTATTAACTTTCAATCATTTGAACTTATATTTAAAGTTACATTAGCTATTTTATCTGTGAATCTGTGACTTCCCATTTTATTTAACTGATCTTCAGCTGCCGGAAAAAAAAAAGTTGCTTAATTTTTTTATTTCATTTGTTACTTGTTTTCTAGAGCTGTATACCTGCTGTGGGCTACTTCAGGGCAATGGATACAATGACTCTATAGAATTAAGGTAAGATTATTCCTAGAGAGAAGTATACATAGTAAATAAATAAAATTTTAGCTATTTTTCTCCTATTGAAACACAAACATGCATACAGATAAGAAAGCTAGAACAGAAATGTCTAATAGTAGTACACAGATAAATATTCAGTAAAATTAGTAATCCATAAGACGAGATATTGTGAACATTTAAATTATGAGAAGTAAGGGTGGGTAGGTAACTCTACGGTAGAATACTTGCCTAGTGTGTGGAAAGCCCTGGGTTCAATTCCAGTCAAGAATTATAAAGCATAGAAAGAAATAGTTATACCTTTATATTTAAGACAAAATATATAGTTATGCCAGATTTTGTATATGTCCCCATTTTATAAGAAATAAAATAAAATCATAGCAACACAGACCAGCCAGGACACATAGCCTAGAAAAATTGATTTAAGTCATTTTGAAGTGAAACAAAATAAAAGCAACTGTAACGACTTTACAGGGGCCTGGGGACTGACACCATCAGCAAACTGCTTTCCGACTTAAAGCCACAGGTCAGCCTTCAGCATCGCATTAAATGCAAAATTAAATTTAAAATGTATTCCCCCCTCCTTTTTTTTTTTTTTTTTTTTTTTTTTGGTTTTTCAAGAAAGGGTTTCTCTGTGTAACCCTGGCTATCCTGGATCTCACTCTGTAGACCAGGCTGGTTTCAAACTCACAGAGATCCACCTGCCTCTGCCTTCCAAGTGCTGGAATTAGAGGTGTGTGCCACCACCACCTGGCTAAAAATGTATTCTATGACCAGGTATGGTGACTATGCCTGGAATCCCTGCACTCAGGAAGTAGAGGTAGGTGAATCTCTGTAAGTTTGAGGCCAATCTGGTCTACAGAGTGAGACCCTGTCTCTCTCTATATATATATAATCTCTGCATTTAAACTAGCTCTGGATCTCTATAACAATCACCATATGTTTAAAAAAAGAAGTTGCTATGATGAGGGGTGAGCTGTGGGTAGGTGTTTAGAATACAGTTAGGAATTATGTTTGTTGTATTTTAAAAGCGGCATGAAGGAGTCAAATCATACAGCAGGGCCATGTGGGAGGTTTATTGAGGGGAGGGGAGAGAATGGGCAGAGAAGGGGGCGGAGAAGGGGGCACAGACTGGTCCCTGGGGCTGAAAGCCAAATGAAGAGAAAGAGAAAGATGAGAGCCAGGCAGGGCCTGCCTTTTATAAGGGAATGTAGCAAATGAGCACAGTGGGTGCTCTTAGTGGCTGCAGCTGAGGATGTATCCTGTCAGGACCCTAAGGGCAGGCCAGTACAGATGCCTGAATGCTAACAATGTTGTCTCAAGAAAATGGCCATCTGCATGTTGTAGCTTAAGTTTTCCTGCCTGGCCCACAGTCAGGACAAATCTCTCTCATCTGCCAGTCCCACAGCCGTCAGACCCAACCAAGTAAACACAGAGACTTATATTGCTTACAAACTGTATGGCTGTGGCAGGCTTCTTGCTAACTGTTCTTACAGCTTAAATTAATCCATTTCCATTAATCTATACCTTGCCACATGGCTCGTGGCTTACTGGCATCTTCACATGCTGTTTCTCATCATGGCGGCTGGCAGTGTCTCCCTGACTCAGCCTTCCACTTCCCAGCTTTATTCTCCTCCTTGTCCCGCCTATACTTTCTGCCTAGCCAATGGCCAATCAGTGTTTTATTTATTGACCAATCAGCAACACATTTGCCATACAGAACATCCCACAGCACTTCCCCCTTTTTTTTTCAAAAAGGAAGGTTTTAACCTTAACAAAGTAAAATTACATATAATTTGGGAATTTGGGCATAGTTTCTCTTACTGTTTCCTGCTGGAGGGGGGCTCTGTATCTTATGGGGATACAAAGAAAATTTTAGAATTATGGAATAGTCCATGAGGGTGTATCGTCTGAGCCAGTTGCCTTCAAATCGTTCTGGATGTTGGATCATCTGGGCCATGGTGTCATCAGAGACCTTTCAGGGGGTCTTGGCTGGTCAAACCTGATGTATCTTAATCTGGAACAAATCCATAGCCTCTGGCTTTCTGTGGAAACAAAAGCAGAGTCTTCTTTCCAAAGTAACATATCCTTATATTCAAATTTTGAAGTCAAGGTACCTTTAAAATATACATTTTGGCATAACTCAGCTTCCTTTACAATCAAATATCTCTCCGCAGTTAAGAATCCCAAAGACAACACAATCCAGATTCTCTGTGTAATATTCATCTTTATGTGGCTTATTTTCTATATTAATTTTACTGTCTCTTTAAAGACTTTATTTTTTAAAACTATCTATTTGTTTCTATAACTATATATATATCACCTTTTTTGTCTCTTTCAAGTCTACGTATATTTTACACACATTGTAAACTATTACATCTGAATCTGTCTTATTGTGAATCTATTGCTTTAAACTGCAGCAGCTGTGGCTGCTGGCTCCACCCACCTCAGCTTCCCAACATGGCTACGTTTACCACCAGCTCTGGGAGCTATCGTGGGTCTCTATGCTTTTATCCAAGCAGCGTGTAGTCCAGAAACCTCTTTTTTTGTTTTGTACTAGCAAAGGCTAAATCCACCATGCAGCTTAATGTGCCACTTGCAGAGGCCTCATTCCCGCCATATGGCAGCAAGTCGAGCACGCACTCTAGGAACCTACCAGTAGCTCAAACTGGCAGCTGCCGCTCATTTGAGAGAGACAATTAGGAAGCTGTTTTTAGCTCCGTTTAAGAATCTTTTCTCAGGTTTTAGGTGGAAACTCTTGCCACCACGTTGGACACCATTTGTAGCTTAAGTTTTCCTGCCTGGCCCACAGTCAGGACAAATCTCTCTCACCTGCCACTCCCACAGCCGTCAGACCCAACCAAGTAAACACAGAGACTTATATTGCTTACAAACTGTATGGCCGTGGCAGGCTTCTTGCTAACTGTTCTTACAGCTTAAATTAATCCATTTCCATTAATCTATAGCTTGCCACATGGCTCGTGGCTTACCGGCATCTTCACATGCTGTTTCTCATCATGGCGGCTGGCAGTGTCTCTCTGACTCAGCCTTCTACTTCCCAGCTTTATTCTCCTCCTTGTCCCGCCTATACTTTCTGCCTAGCCAATGGCCAATCAGTGTTTTATTTATTGACCAATCAGCAACACATTTGCCATACAGAACATCCCACAGCAGCATGTGGTTCTGCCCTAATTGCAAGCAGCTCACTGGAGGTGCTATAGTAGATAGAGGATGGAAGATTACGGAAACAGCTATGGGAACATTGTCATCTATGTTGGGGTGAGGCTTTCTGGTGATGCGGCTGCTTTGGGATCACCCACACTCCTGGAAGTGACCTCTCACTCATGCTCTGTAAGGAAGCCGAATAAACTCATTGGTTCTGCAGCTTGGACTTAGGGTTAGAAGGGGGATACTTCAGGTGGGCATTGTTAGAACCTTAGCAACTGAGAGGTCGCTGGCCCGTAGGGAAATACTTAATTAGACTGGAGTAGACCTAGTTGTACGTATGTGTCTCTGTGGAGATGGCTGCATAAACCCATCTACCCTATCTCAAATGGGCCATTAGGTGAGCTAGAATGGCTTCCAGGTTGGATTTAGGATGACAGGGCAGGCTGTGTAACAACTGTAGCAGCACAGTTGGTATTACCCTGGAGTTACTATTTTTCACAGATGTAATCTTTTCATCTGACTTGTTCACTTACTGTCTATGTGTCTGAGAAGTGGGCATGTACGCGTTAAGGCACACATAGAGGTCGGTGTCAAGACAATTTGCAGGAGTTGCTTTGCTCCTTCCCCTGCGTGGGTCCCGGGGATAGAACTCAAGCTGTTAGATTTGGAAGCAAGCACCTTTCCCTGTTGATCCATCTTACTGGCCCAAGTTAACCATGTTTTTTTCCCTGTAGCTCAGTGTCTAGTTTGCTTCATGGAGTCGAGAAGACAACACTCGATCGATCTCTTGTAAGCCTGGAATTCTCTTATCACAGTGTGAGCAGCCGACGTTTCTCCAGATTTGTTTATTGGCCTCTGGTGCTGGACTCCATTTAGTGGTTAGCTTAGGATCATCCTGTTGGGCTTTTCTAGCAGCCTTGGAGATATCTCCGTCTGTCCGTTGAAGGCAGCACTCTCAGCTGCATGGTAAAGAAGATGGTTCGTCCGGCTTCTGTGTCTAATGTTGAAATGCCCTGTAACTTTATAATGTGTGATTATACAGCAGGGAACTGCATCATCTCTGAAAATTCCTTCATATAATACTGTTCATTGCTTTACATCCTTTGCAACTCAGGAACTCTCTTTGCTTCTACAACTCCTCAGTATCAGTGAGGAGACAGTAGGTTCCAGTGAGAGTAGACACCGCCACCTCCTGGACCGAAGTAAGCATTGGCAGAGGCACTACTTCCACACTGTTGAAGGAATCCATGCCATTTTCCACAACGAATTGATGCTGCTTTAAACCAGGACACCTCAACATTGTCCAGGGAAATCCTGAGGATGCTTTGGAGCAGCTGTAGGTGGGTTGTTAGAATTAGTCAGATGTGTGGCATCTCATATGAAGGAGTGTTGTGGGTTCTGGTTATTGCGGGAGAATGATGTGTTGAACTGCTGGGGGAGAGGTTTGCAGAGCTCACCTGGGAGAAATGTGCAGCAAGACGGAGCCCATGATTCTTTGCCAGTTGGGTAGACCACCAGAGCAGCTTTTAGAAAAAAAGGGAATCTGTGGGTGACAGGACCCACTTTACCCATAGGACTCCAAAGATAGTGTGAGTTTCTGTGTTATTAGATTAAAATCACCAATAAAACAAGATGATCAATACGATGCATAAAGCCACCTGGTACTCTTGACCCTCTGCCTCCCCTGCCACAATAGAGTGTATGCTTTCTTAAACTGTAAGCCCAAAGCAACCCTTTCTCCCTTAAATTACTCCTGATCTAATATTGGTCACAGTAATGAGATAATAAACTAATGGAGCAGTCCGTGCCAACCGTGGGTGTGTTGCTGTTATAAACCTGAAGCTTTTGGAACTGATTTGTGGGAGGAATGTGGAGGACTCTGCAGCTGTGGGTTAAAGAAATCTTGAAATGCTGTATGCAGAGTTTAGTGGGCCTTTCTGGGGCCATTAGGAAGACAAGCATGCTGAGAGAAATGCAAAATATGGAGGTCTCAGAGAGTATGTTCGTTGCTCTGTTCATTGCCGTGAGCAAGTACTTGATAAGAAGCAGTTTAAGGAGGAGGCGTTTATTCTGACTGACAGTTTGAGGGGTCCTATAAACACAGGGAGGCATGATGGCAGGGGCAGGGGGACAGCCGGTCATATTGCAGCTATAGCGAAGAAGAGGAACATGAACGTTACTGTTCTCCCTTGGTTTAAGTCCTTGACTCCAGCCCATGGGATGTCACCACCACAGTTAAGGTGGGTCCTCACACCTCAGTTAACCAGGTTAACCCTTCACAGACATGACCAGAAGTGAAAGGATATGGAGGTGAAGGTGAAGGTTAGAAGGACCAAACCTGTCATAGGTGTGAGAAATTACCATCAGCACCACCCCACCCAAGAGTACCTGGCGTGTATTCCTCTAGTGAAAGAGGACGTTCTGGGGAATAGATGCATTTCTGTGACAAATACTGACCAAAAGCATCTCGGAAAGGGTTTATTTCATCTTACAACTCTCAGGTCACACTCCCATCACTAAGAAGAGTCAGAACAGGAACTCAAGGCAGGGACAGTCTACTTTGTTTTGCTAGGTTGGTATGTTGTTCAAGCGCCTCCTAAATACTTATACATATACCCATAGACTAGTGCTGCCTCCAGCCTTGACCAAAGAAGCGTCTCTCTGTAGCGAACGGTGGTTAATTCAGAAATCCATGGCTGGATAAAATGCTGAGAACAAGCGACTAGTGAGCGGTCCACCTTAAATGCACATCACATCACCCCCTCCAAGGATCAGGGGACACAGCACAGAAGAGGGTGCAGAAAGAATGTAAAAGCCAGACAGTGGGGAGGAGGGCCATGGCATGCTATTTTATGATATGGGCTGTGACACTCATCAACATCTGTAGTTGTATGCATAGGACCACAAAACAGCCTGTAAACAGTCACAGATGAGGCTCATGGGGCCCTGTCCCCCCTAGGTAAGCTAATGGAGGAAAGGAAATCACTGTCTTCAGGGGTCTACCCTGCTGATGCTCCAGTGGGCAGCTCCACACCCGTGCCCATGGGCCTGGCCCTGGTTAAACCCAATAGGTCACAAAGCAAAAGCAAAACCAAACAAAAAGACAAGAAAAAGGAGATAGCAGAGCATAAGTTTGACCAGAATGCATTGTACACGTGTGTGAAATTTGTCAAAGAAGAAATTTTAATTTTTAAAATGGGGGCCAGGAAGGTGGTTCAGTGAGTAAGAGTGGCTGGTCCGCAGGCATGAGGACCGGAGTTCAGATCCCCAGCACTCACATAAATATGGGCATGGCTGGTGCCTGTAAACCCAGCCTGGGGCCAGAAGCAGGCAGATCCCAAGAGTTCGCTGCCCAGCCTGTCTAAGTAAAAATGATGACCTGGTTCAGTGAGAGACCCTGTCTCAAGGCGGTAAGATGAAGAGTGAGGCAAGAAGACACCGGAAGTGCTGCTCTCACTCTGCACACACACAGGCATGTGTAAGCCACATGCACAATCATTTAGGGTAAGTGTATAAGTGAATGAGATAAAGGAAGGAGGCAGGGGCAGAGAAACAGAAAAGAAACCGTGTGGGGAGTGGAGGACGTCCTGAGTGAATCTGTGTTGTTGACATAGGCACAGCCATATCAAGGACTCCAGTGCTTCAACCCCCTAGGAATGGCTAAGCCTTCCCTGGGTGAAGCTCGGATGGATGGCAACGTCTTCCCTTCTGGTCTGAGTGTGGATGATGGAGTGTGTGCTGAAAATGCCCACCATAGCAAGAACTATTTATGATATTCCTGGCCTGAAGACTGCTCCCCTACAGAGACTGTTCCTAACGAAATTGGCTAAACCTGTTTTCTTGATCCAGCTGTAGAGCATAAACCCTGCCTCCTTATTTATCTGTATGCAGTAACGCTGCCTGTCTGCTCAACTATATATAACAAATACACTGAGCTCCGGGTGTGCTTCGGTTTCTCCATCCAAGAGCCCAGATCATCTGATCTCAGCTGAGATGCTTTGAATGAGAATGGACCCCATAGACATATATTTGAGAATTAGGAGGCATGGCCTTGCTGGAGGAGGTGTGTCACTAGAGGTGGACTTTGAAGTTTCAAAAGCCCACTCCATTCCAATTGGCTTTCTCTCTGCAGACCTCCAACTTGCGGATCAGGATGTAAGTTCTTACTCCAGCACTAATGCCAACCTGCTGCCATGATCCCATCCATGACAGTCACAGACTCAGTCTCTGACACTGTAAGCAAGGCCCCAGTGAAATGCTTTCTTTTGTAAGCTGCCTTGGTCGTGGTGTCTCTTCACAGCAACAGAACAGTGGCTAAGACGACAGCTGTCTGTGTGTCCAGGTGTCTGCCTGTTTGGCATCTCTTCATTCCGTCAGCAAGTCAAGCCAAGTCCCTGGGAGCCGAGGATGATGCAAAGCCCAAGGTGAAACAGTCGAAGATGAAAAGAGGGAGAGGAGACTGGGGCGACGGTGCACGCCTCTAATCCTAGCCCTCTTCTAGCATATGGGAGGCACAGGTGGATCTGGACGAGTAAGAGGCCAGCCTGTTCTACATAGTGAGTTCCAGGAGAGCCGGGGCTGTGTAGAAGGACAAATCTTATTCCTCAATAGCAAACAACAATAATAATTAATAATAATAAAAGAGAATTAGATAACTGCAAGAAAAGGAATAAAAATGAAAACATAAAGCTTTATTCTGAGTCCTCAAGAATGGCATTCTTGTTATTTTTGTGATTTGGTCTGGTGTTCAGATGTCCATCCGAGATGACTTCTCTTCAGTAGCTGTCCTGGTTAGTTTTTATTGTCAATTTGACAAGCTAGTGTCACCTGGGAAGAGGGAACCTCAACTGAATAATTGCCTTGGTCAGATAGGCCTGTAACAAGAATCTTAAGAGGTCTTATTAATAAAACAAACCTGGAGCCAGGTATTAAGGTGAACACTGGAAAATCAGAGAAGCAGAACAAGCCACAGCCACCTTACCTGGCCATCTTCTCAGCTGATCCTGTTTCCTCAGACTGGATGCCTCTCAGCTGAACTGTGCTGCTCAAAAGCCTAAAAGCTTAACCAGGCCTAGTTCCTGGTCCTCACGCCTTATATACCTTTCTGCTTTCTGACATCACTTCCTGGGATTAAAGGCTCTTGCTACCACGCCTGGCTATTTCCAGTGTGGCCTTGAACTCACAGAGATCCAAGGGAATCTCTGCCTCTGGTATACTAGGATTAAAGGCGTGTGTGCCACCACTTTCTGGCCTCTATATCTAGTGGCTGTTCTGTTCTCTGACCCCAGAGAAGTTTATTAGGGTGCACAGTATTTTGGGGAACACAGTATCACCACATTGGCCTGCGGCCATGGCTGTGAGAAATTGTCTTCATTAATGATTACAGCTACAGTGGGTGGCACCGTGCCCAGCAAGGTGGGTCTGGGCTGTATCAGAAAGCTGACAGAGCAAGCGAGAGGAAGGCAGAGAACAAGCCGGTAAGCAACCTTCCTCCAAGGTTTCTGCTCCAGTTTCCTGCCTTGAGTTCCTGCCCTGACCTCTCCCAATGGTAGGCTGTTAGCCGGAAGTGTAAGCTGCACCTTCCCTGCACCCCAACTTGCTTTTGGTTGTCATAGCAACAGGACAGCAGCTTCCCTTCTTTGTATACCAAGAGCTTCCATTGGCCGTACTTGGTTTTGGGGGTCTGTGGGCTGGGTAGATTCTCCTTTGCTCCCGAGTTAGGCTCCCCAGGTTATGCACCCAGCAGGGGACGGGGGTAAGGGATGGGAGGTTAGTGCTCTAGGCCAGACCGTCTCCAAAGTGTAGTGGAGATGAGGTAAGCAAGCACAGATCTGGACATGCAGACCAGTCTCCATGCTTTCAAGACCTACTCAGCATCGCGTACCCTGCTAGCAGGATGAGGTTGTGGGCACCAAGAAGTCTGCAGAGCTTTGGATGTCTCCATCGATGGGGTAATGAACCACAGCAGACAGCCAGCTCCAGAGTCTGACCCCCAGCTGGCCTTGGGCTTGGAAATACCAGCCTCCATGGTTATCCTGAGGTGACAGGCTCACTGGCCACTGAGAATGGGGCTACCCTTGCTTCACAGCCTGGGCTAAGCCTTTCCCATGAGCTTTCTTTGGCATCCTGCCTCCCCGTGACTACCTCCAATGACTGTTCATCACCCTGGGGTCATGGCTAGTTGACTCAGGGCTCCCTAACTTATATTTTTCCTTGTTCTCAGGTCTCCAGGAATATCTGTCTTAAACAATTAGTTCTAGCTCAAAATGATGCACAATCCTGGCTCTGTGAGGAATGAACCTCTTTCCCGTTGTTGACCTGTCCCACCAGAAGACTCAATGTGTCACCAAAACTACTGGATTTGAGGCACACGAGGACCACCAGCTTGTCTCATTGGTAAGACTGTGGTTTCTTTTCACTGGGACCACCTTGAGGCAGATAGAAAGACAAAAGGGACACAGGACAGGGAAGAAGCCCCACACCCCAGAATCTGGATGCCAATGAGAAACTGCAACATAAGTGATAATTAAAATTGCAGATTCTCCATCCCTAAGGATGCCTCAAGCAGGGATGCTAAAACAGCAGATACACCATGCTTGTTATCCAGGACCAGAATGTTTGTGACCTCTGCGTTAAGCCAGCAGCCCTCACATCCCTACAGCTAAACAGTTTACCTTATAAAGCACCTTACAATTTCATTTGCAAAGGGAAATTCCTTAAGAATAAAATATTTTTACACTTCATTAAAAAATGTATCTTGGGGCTGGAGAGATGGCTCAGAGGTTAAGAGCACCGGCTGCTGTTCCAGAGGTCCTGAGTTCAATTCCCAGCAACCACATGGTGTCTCACAACCATCTAGGATGAGATCTAGTGCCCTCTTCTGGTGTGTAGGCATACATGCCGGAACTCTGCATACATAATAAATAAATAAATTTTTTAAAAAAATGTATCTTTTAATGTGTATGAGTATTTTGCTTGCTGTATATACGTATGTGCACCATATGATTGCCTGGTGCCCTTGGAGGGTCATGTGTGTGTGCGCGTGCACACGCCATGTGCTTGCCTGGTACTCTCAGAGGCTGGAAGAGGAAGTTGAAGCCCCTGAAATTGGGTGGTTATGTCACCACGTACGTTTGTGGAACTGAACCCAGGTCCTTTGGAAGAGAAGCCAGTATCCTCTCCAGCCCCACTTAATTTTTAAAGTTTGAAAATTTAAAAAAATATTAAAGATCTTGCTTAATCTGTAAAGTCTGTTGTAAGTCACATTCTTCATACAATGTAATTTACACAGCATCAATCTGTCCTGAATCACGGAGCACTATGGAGGCAGAAGATCTCAGGAACTTTGAGACCAGCCTCTTCTTCACAGCGAGACCCTGAACGGGAGGATAGTCAGTAAGAATCTTATCTTGGAAGAGGAGGAAGAATAAATAAGGAAGGAAGGAAGGAAGGAAGGAAGGAAGGAAGGAAGGAAGGAAGGAAGGAGAAAAGGAAGGAATCATATACCCAAGGACAGCTCTCTCTAGGGCTTCCTTCTGAAGTATGTTCTATCCCTCATCTCTCCTTAAACATGCTCACCTCACCTCACTCTGACTCTTCTGAAATTCTTCTCTGTCCTATATTCCAGGGTCCAGCTTTACCGGAGTGAAATGGCAGTGTTGGACTCCACCTCCCTGCCTCCACCATCGGCCTGCTTCGACTTCCCGGTGAGATTTCTTTTCCCTCTCCTGCAAGGGGGTCTGCACAGCTAGAATGCTAGCATGCTGCCTGCTTCCTTCACTTGTCCTGCTCCTCCACACTCTTTAAAAGAGATCTGTGTGTGTGTGTGTGTGTGTGTGTGTGTGTGTGTGTGTGTGTGTGTGTGTGTGTGATAGTGTGTACGCTGGTACTTCAGGAGGCCAGAAGAAGGCATCAGATCTGTAGCTGGAGTTTCGAGCTGTTGTGAGGCACCTGACTTGGGTGCTGGGAACCAAATTCAGATCCTCTGGAAGAGCAGGACACACTCTCGACCACCGCCTCCTCTCCAGGCCTGTGTGATTTCACTCTTTCTGGAATTAGGATAGGACAATGGTTCTCAACCTATGGGTCACAACCCCTTTGGAGGTCAAATGACCCTTTCACAAGGGTCACCTAAGGCCATCGGAAAACATGAATATTTACATTGATTCCTAACAGTAGCAAAATTACAGTTATGAAGTAGCAACAAAAATTATCTCATGGTTGGGGTCGCCACCACATGAGGAACTGTATTAAAGGGTCCCAGCGTTAGGAAGGTTGAGAAGCACTGGGATAGAGTGTGTGTTCATGGTCATCCTGCTTGGCTTCTTCCTGTGTCACAATACCAGGTGTCACCACTAGATGGCATACAGGACCTTCAAACTTGCTTTTGAAATTCCTCCTTCCAATATCCTTTGTGTTGACATACTTACCAGGGACTGGCAAGGAGCTGGAAAATTTTGCAGTGTTCAATTAACATTTTGTGCAGAAAAGGAACTTACTTCTGAAGTTCAATGTCAATTGGAACTTTTAAAAAATTATATTTATTATTTACTTATTTATTGGAGTAGGGACACATGTGGTCTGTAGGGGGGAATATGGAGGTGTGTATGGAGGTGTGTATAAAGGGTGTGGTGGCGCACACCTTTAAGCCCATCACTCAGGAGGCAGAAGCAAATGGATCTCTGTGAGTTCGAGGACAGCCTGGTCTACAGAGTGATTTCCAGAACAGCCAAGGCCACACAGAAACCCTGTCAGGGGTGGGGGGGTGAGATAACTCACAGGACTCAGTTCCCTCCTTCTACCGTGTGTGTTCCAGGGACCCAACTCATGGTGGTAAGGTACTCTTACCATATGAGCCACCTCACTGGCCCAATTAGAACTTTTGATACTGAATTAGTCTAGAATGAACAATCTGAACAGGAACAGGCACTAAGACCCCAAATTGAACATCTCCGGGGCTGAAAGGACACCCTGATCCTCTAGTGGCATGTAGTGAGGTTGGATCCTTTATAATGAACACACTAGCAGGGGGTGGCAGACAATGCTTTTATCTCTAGAGGCTGCAGGGGTGTTAGGTTTCACAGTAGGAGGTTCATGCCCCCTGGTGGTAAATATTGACATTCTCCTCTAATAACTTGGGAGGCTGTAAACACCAAGCTGGGTCAGCATGCTGTTTCCATTTGTAGATTTTTCCCTCCGCCTTCCATCACTTCAGAGAAGTGATAGGCACTCTGGAGTGAATGTTTTATTTAATCTTGCGCAAGAGTTCTCACCTCTGATCTGCCCAGAGTGGTGTTTTCTTTCTTTTTCTCTCCCCTCTCCCATTCCATAAATAATTATGTAACCTGTTAAGATTTTGTTTTAGATATTGAGCTTCAAAGGATGAGCTAGGGATCGTCTGTCTTGCTTATTTGTAGATCCTTGGCCCCTAAAATAGTCTTGGGTGTTCATTCATGAATTTGACAAATTGTGATGTGGTTTTCCTATGTGCCCTCTGTGGGACACGGAGGAGACGGTGAGAAGCAGCGGCTCGCCCTCTCCTGTCTCTGCTCTTATGGAATTGACAGTCTAGCCAGGGGACAAGGATGATAAACACGTGGCCCCGCAATGGTGGTAGTTGCAAGGAAGCTCTGTCCTTCTGCTTGATTGACTTTTTCTTTGGAACCGAGCAAGGGTCCGAAGGAGGGAGGGGAGGAAGGCGGCCTGGGAAGGTCTGGGAGATCAGAGGGAAGTTAAAAGCCCTAGGGTGAGAGCATGCTGAGTGTCCACAGAAGAGGACACCAGCAGCAAGTGGTACCAGGAGAGGTCGTGGAATGAGCGCCAGCCAGACCAGGTAGAGCCTGGAAGCCCACTCCAAGGACCTCAGCTTTGACGTGGGGTGTCAAGGGGAGCTACTTAGGATTTCTTAACAAAGTAATACCTTGCCCAGTTAACTTAAGAATTCTCAGGCTTGTCTTTCCAGAGCTTTCCCTGGCATTCCCAAACCTGGGGACCTTGGTTACGTACTTCCCAAGCCCTGGTCTTTGTGAGCGCCATGCTTCTATCATTACGGTCACTGCTGAGTGCTGTGCTGCCTGTACAACTGACTTTTGTACCACTGACATGCACACCATACGTGCTTGCTGAATACTGCCAAGAGTGGTGGCCATGAACTTTCCGCTTGGGCCCAGGCTGAATGAGTCAAAGCTAAAGCCGAATTCCAAGCCAGGACAGCTCTCTGCCCCTCCCCCAGAAAGTTGAGGAGCATACTTCCCCCTTCAGTCCTGGCCTGGACACGGCAGAGGCCACCTCAGAGCACGCCAGCATGCCGTGGCAGGAAGACCGGTGTGCCCCGCCCACCTTACAGCTGAAACAGTCATTTTTCTAAATTTTTATTTTATAGTAATTGTCATAGTTAGAGAAGTAAATAACACATTTAAAAACCTCCTCAGGGCCAAAGGATGCCAGAGTATTTACAAACACATGGGGTGGGGGGGCAAGACAGGAGAGAGGCTCTAGGGCTTGGGTTCAACCCAGGCCCTGCCCCAGACTTGGACAGATGCCAACCACCAGCACTGTGCTGTGAGCTCAGGGAGCATCACACAGCCTTTGGGCTCTGTTCACAGGATCTGGTGGGAGACCTCTAGCTAACTGAAGGCCCCACTTCCTATCCAGGGAGCTCCCCTACACCCCACAAGCCAGCTCAAAGGGGCCCCTGGGAAGCACCAAAGGACAGGGGCAGTGTGAGGGACACACAGGCTGGGACAGGTGTCAATAGATGATCTGGCCTGCCCTGGGGTGAGACAGAGACACGCACATATGTGTGCGTACATGAACAAACTATACCTTCACAGAAAAATTGCAAAGGGGGAGGTTTCTTCTGTGGTTTTTGTCTTCTAAGTCTCCATGTCTACGATGTTATTAATTTTTTGCTATTATTATGTGTTTCTTCAACAGTGACAAACTGAGGTAAACTGTAACCAACACCTCTCCTAAGGGGCAAAGGGTCCCAACCCAACCGACAGAGACAGTACCAAGGACAGCAGCAAGAGCAGAGCCTGAGTCTGGTTCAGGGCCAGGCTGGCTGCCGCCTCTGAACAATGGGGCTGGGCTACGTACCTACAGTCTCTTCTGAGGACTACCATCCTAGATACTACAAGGGAGAGGCCTCCCACACAGGATCTCAACAGAGAGGGCGCACGCGGGATGCGGGATGTCTACTGTGGAATCTCGCTTCCTTGTTATTGCAGATCAGGGTGGAGAGGCCTAAGGCAAGAGGAGAAGTAGCCGCTGGGAAGGAGGGCCTGCTGGCCCCAGGTGGGCCAGGGCAGTGATGGGGGCCTTCTGAGATTCAGCTCTTGGCAGGAGGAAGGGTTTGCTACTTACCTGGCATATGTGGGCCCTGTGTCCACTAGGGAAGTGGTGGTACCCCAGGAAAGAGGGACCAGGCCCTGGAGCAACCACAGTTTGTAAACTGGACTCAGGCAGGGCAGGGAGACCTATAGCCCTTTGTGGTGGGAGTGAGGGGGTGCGTAGAGAGGTGGGGGCTCCAGGCTGAGGGGTGGTTGGTGCCCCTTGGAGCTAACCAGCCAGCCTCCTAGAATGACCCAGAACTTTTGGAGGGACCCTAGGAGAGGCAACCCAGGCTGGTCAGTTGGGTAGTGCCAGGCAGGAGGCGCAGCCTCCCTGTGTTGAGGTTATTGCAGGGGTTCCTTAAGCCTCCTGTTGAGTAGGGGTCCCAAGGGAGAGCCAGGGCAAGGTGAAGTTGTTTTGCTGCCTAAGAACCTGAGCCAACAGCAGGTGTCTCCTGGGATTCCCTGAGGAGTGTGGTAAAAACACAGGCCTGGCTCTCGACAGCTGCCTGGTGAGGTGTCTGGACACTCAAGGAACCAGACACACATCACACTCACTCTCACTTCCACGACTTCCTGTCCCATCCATGGATGTGCTCCTCCCCTACAAGGGCACTGGCCTACAACTGAGGCTTATACATGTGACTCCGACAGAGACCCGGGAATAACTGGCACAATCATTACCCTGCTTGTCCAGTGCCCAGGGAAGGAGCAGCTGGGCTGTGAACGCACTCCCTTGCCCCAGGGACACAGGAGTGCCAAGCCTCCTGTTCTCCTGCCATCTGTTCTCCTACCCCCAGGAGGACCACCTACTGGAGCTCTGTCCCCAATGGCTTCCGTGGCTGCAGTAATGGCTCTCCCTTCTGGGTTCCAAGTCCCCATCAGCAGGAGGAGGTGAGGGGGTATCGCTAATATTCAGGTCTGTTCCTGCACACAACTTTTGCTACATTTAGGGGGCTTGGCCTCTCCCTCTGACCTCCAGGGCACCTCTGTTGTCAACCCAGTGCCCAGTTTCTAAGGGTCTCATGCCCATCTCTGCCCAACACCAAAGCCCCCTTTCTGTGCCCAGGTTTGAATGGAAGATTGTAGGGTGATCTGCCAAGGGGTGTGAAGCTCCAGGAGTGTCCAGGTTCCAGAGCTCAGTCTGGCCCACAAGCTCCCAGCCTTTGTCAGGGGCCTCGGCTCCTCTGGGCTGAGGCCGGCCACACACACGGTCATCTGCTAGCTATGTCACCAGCCCACCACCGACCCGGGTGTCTGGGCCTCCTAGTCTACGCTACTCCCTCCCGCCGCGCAGTGGCTGCTCCTTGGCCCCAGCACAAGGTCGGAGCACACGCGGCTTCCCGCAGCAGCGGCTGTGCTGCTCTCAGCAGCTCAGACGCAGATCTCGATGGCCGTGGCCAGCACCACCTGCCCTTTGCTCTTGTCTGCACGGCTGTCGGTCCTGCCCGGGGGTGCGGGCGGAGCCAGACCAGCCTCGGGCACGGGCACGGGCACCGGCACGGGCACCACGCTGGGTGGCGAAGACCGCGAGCCGCTGCCACTCTCGGTGAGCACGGTGCGCTTGAGCGGTGCGGGCGCCTCGAGGCGCAGGGGCCCGGGCAGGCGGTCTCCGGGCGGCTTGCGTGCGCGGTGCGATGGCCGCCGCCGCAGCTCAGACGTGAGCTCGTGCTTGAGGAAGCGGAAGACCTCCTTGGCGGGCCCGCGCCGCTCGGGCTCCAGAGCTAGCAGCCGCTGGAACATGCGCAGGGCAGGCTCGGTGAAGCGGCGCCACTGCGACGGCAGCCCCGGCAGGCGGCCCCGCTGCCAGCGCACGAACTCCTCGAAGAAGGCGTCGGCGCCCGACGCGGCCTCCCACGGGAAGTTGCCGGTGAGCACACAGAAGATAAGCACGCCGAAAGCCCACACGTCCACGCCCGTGTCCACCGCGAAGCCATCGGCACGGCCCGCCTGACACACCTCGGGCGCCGTGTAGGGTATAGTACCGCTCACACGCTTCACGCGGCAGCCCACGCGCCGCGTCATGCCGAAGTCGGCCAGCTTCACGCGGCGGCACTCCCGGTCAAACAGCAGCACGTTCTCAGGCTTGATGTCGCGGTGCACCAGCTGCCTGCTGTGCATGAAGTCCAGAGCCAGCCCCAGCTGCTGCACACAGCGCTTCACCGTGTCCTCGGGGAGCCCCACCTGCGGGGAGTGGGGAGAGCTGCTCAGAGGTAGCCAGGCCGGCCTGCCCTCGCCCCACTTCCTTCTTTCAGGCCCTGCCACCTGTTCACTTGGGGGTCACAACTCTCCTGCCGACCTCTGGGCCTGCCTTCATCCTGGTACCTGCTTGTCCTCCTCCCAGTCTGGCCGGATGCCCCTCGTGTTCCTTTGCTAGGTGTCTTTTGACCCCAGCCCTTAACAAGTGGGAAGATCCAAACCAAGTACCAGAACCCTCTCCACTTGCTCCAGGGTCGCCTCCTCTGTGGCCTCAGTACTTGTTCATTTGCTTATTATTTGCAGTGTGGCGGAGTCAACCCAGGCTTGTATGTATGGCAGACCTCTAAGCTACACTCTCTGTTTTTTGAGATAGGGTCTCACTACTCAGCCCAAGCTGGTGTAAAACCCATGATCTTTCCACCCCGCCTCACCTCCTGATTGTTGGGATTATAGGCGTACACAACCACACCCTGCTCACTGATGGATCAACCGGTCCAACTCCTTCCAGGATTTCATACTCTAGTAGCCCCAAAGCTCATCCCCCGTCTCTCTGCCACTATCTGAAGTACCTGGGGAGGGATGATGTCAAACAGGTCCCCAGCAGGCGCGTACTCCTGGGCAAAGACATAGCATTCCTCAGTCTCGAAGACCACATCAAAGACCTTGATGATGAAGGGGCTGGATGACAGACTGTTGCTGATGCTCACCTCACGCAGGAAATTCTTCAGCTTTGTCTTGCTCTTATTCACAAATTTCAGGGCCATTTTGGTGCCTGGCAGGGCCACAGTAACAACGGTGAGACGTCTCCCTTACAGAATAACCCCACATCTGGCTGTACAATCTGTCCCTGCAATAAGGCTAGTGGACCCGGTCAGCATGATGTCCTCATGGCACAGTAAAGGGATCATGGCTGACCTGGGTCTTCTACATTACAGCCCTTGGTGAGAAAAAATAGCCAGGAACACTTTCTGCCTCCTGCCCCAAGCTATTTCCTGACCTACTGTGTACTCATCTGTCCTCTTTGTCTCCCCAGCTCAAACCTGGCTCCCCGAGGCACAGGAACCTGCTGTTCATGGTAAGTGCTCAGCAAATGCTAGCCAATAGGTGAGGAAGAGAAGCCCTTGAAGGGCACTGGCTCCCAAAACTGGGCAGGCGTGTGTTCCCTGCTGGGCATGCGGCTATGCAATAGCAACAGAATGCTATACAGCACAGGCCCGACCTTCAGCACTTCACACTCACATCACACACTAATCAATGCCCCGGCCTTCAGCACTTCACACTCACATCACACACTAATCAATGCCCCGGCCTTCAGCACTTCACACTCACATCACACACTAATCAATGCCCCGGCCTTCAGCACTTCACACTCACATCACACACTAATCAATGCCCCGGCCTTCAGCACTTCACACTCACATCACACACTAATCAATGCCCCGACCTTCAGCACTTCACACTCACATCACACACTAATCAATGCCCCGGCCTTCAGCACTTCACACTCACATCACACACTAATCAATGCCCCGGCCTTCAGCACTTCACACTCACATCACACACTAATCAATGCCCCGGCCTTCAGCACTTCACACTCACATCACACACTAATCAATGCCCCGGCCTTCAGCACTTCACACTCACATCACACACTAATCAATGCCCCCGGCCTTCAGCACTTCACACTCACATCACACACTAATCAATGCTCCAATAAGGTCAGCATTGATTCCCTTCTTTCCTAAACACAGGAAACGGGTTCCACTGCCCAGGGTCACACAGGTGTCCCCATGCAAGTATTCTTCCTGCTGCCTTAGTTGTCCCAGAGGCCCCTCCTGCCCTGGAAAGTATAGCATGTCATCCTAGTTCAAACCCATGGTAGCTCTGTGACCTTGGCTGACTGGCTGAACATCAGGATCTGTGTCTTTATCAGAGAAACATGTCCAGACCAACCCATTACAGCCATCTTCCCATACCCTCTAAGTAAGATGTCCTGTTCCCAAGGGCCTGTCCTCAACTCTGTCAGCTCCCTAGCACAGGTATCACCGATGTTCTCCAGTCAAAACGTCCAGCAGTGTCCTGTCCCTGGGCACATCTGTCTCAAAGGCACCCAGATGGCCCCAAAGTAGCCTACCCCTCAGTTTGGGCGCTTTGCTTATTACTCCTACTGTGCATGCATCCTTCCCATATGACTACCTGCTCTGCACCTTTGCTGGTCCTCTGTCCAGGCATGTCCCCACCCCAACCTTAATACCCTGCCATCCCACCAGCACTCACCTGTGCCCTTGTAAGCCACCAGGTCCACCTTCCCATAGGTCCCTTTGCCCAGCTCCCGGACAAGCTCGTAGTGCTTGGTAACATCGCTGGCAGCCAGCGTGCGTAGCGTCAGCGCCTGCATGTCCTCTGTGAGGAGGGGCACACCTGCTCCTGGTACAGGGGCGGCCCCCGGCCCACAGCAAGGCAGGGAGTGGAGCGGTTCAGGCTCAGGGCAGCCCATGCTCATCTTCTCCCTGTGGTGGGGTACGGCATGATGAGTGACAAGCAAGCCCCCTGCTCCATCTCCCTCCTGCTTCCCTAGCACCTAGGAAATTCCCAGCTGGGCCACAAGGAATGCTAAGCACTGTTAATGCTGTCACCGTCCCCGAAGTTTCTGGAGATAGTCACTGTCCCTTGTTAGCACTGTGTATCACAGACCCATTTGTCTCACGCTCTAACCCACACAGTGCCCAGCAAGCACATAGGTTTATGTCACACTGCAGCAGCCACACATATGCTCCCATTCACAAGTTTTCGTTTCTGTTGTGGGCGGTGCTGGGGTGGGGGTTAAAATCCAGAGTTTTGCATATACTAAGCATGTGATCTGTCACCGAGTGAGTACAGCCCTAGCCTCGATCACAAGTGATGATGAAGCACCTGTTTGCCAGGTGTACATCAGAGCCTTTGGGGACCCCAGCACTGCAGAGCCTTTGCCCTTTGAGGGTTTATGTGTCCGAAACATGGACAGTGAACACAGAAATGTCATTTTACAGTCAGATGCAGGGTGGGCTCAGTAGCATGGACTGGGGTCAGTTAATGTTAGCCTCTGCTCTATCAAATACCTCAGCCACACCACTGTGCCCCACACAGGCAGGAGATTGCCAGTGTGTCCACACAGTGACAACACAGTCCCCTCTGGTACATAGAGTGCCTGTGGCCCTGGGACCTATCCACAGCAGCCCTGCTTGTCCTCCAGTCTCAGCCTGAGACCCCATTATGTCCCCGGCTGGGATGGCGCTCATGGATATGCCCTCACGGCCACTGTATGTTTCCATACAGAGCATTTGCCTTGAATGGCCCTGCTGCTGTCAGAGGGGCAGAGCACCTCACGGAGTGAAATCCACAGCTGGACACCGACTCTGGGAGTGAAACCAATACCCGGTTCGGGGCTTCATTTCTGTTTTCCACCTTATTATGCTTGGCTTCATTTTTCCATGGTTTTACTGGGGTTTGCTCGGTATATGATAAACTACATATTTAAAACACGATTCGATGAGTTTTGACACATGAATATTCATGAGGCTATCATTGCAATCAACATAATGAGCGTATCTGTCACTCCAACAGTTCCCTTTTGTTCCTCCAAGCCTGCTCTATCTCCATCCTTATCTTCCAGGCGGCCATCCAGAACTTTCCCTTCTCAGCGGTGGGGTATATGTGTGCGCTGTGAGCAGAGCCTCTCCCAGGTGCACTGGGCAGGTGTGCGCATGTGCATGAGTGTATCAGCCAGAGGTCAGCATTCAGGCCCCATCAGCTGCCTCTCAGCCCAGAGACCCCTGCCCACATCACAGCTATTCTGAGTCCTCTGCTCCCTGAAGGACATGGCAAAGAGCTCCATCTAAGATGAGGCATGACTTCCTAGCCACTCAGGCTGGGTTTGAAGACCAAAGGTCACTTAACGAGTTGGACGTCCCTGGGCAGGTTACATCTGTGTCTGTTTCCTCATCTATAAAGAGAGTTCATAACAGAGCCCGCTTCCCATGAGCCATCGTGAGAGTTAAACAGGCATGAAGCACCTGGTGCCCAGGAAGTGCTCTGTAAGCGTGCGCCATGCCAAGTCTCCAGAGTCACAGCTCCAGATAGGCTCTGCTACAGCCATAACCAGGCTCCACCAGGTGACAGGTAAGGATGGTGTAGTTCCTCCTCGGCTTCAGGGCTGTCAGGACCATACGCCCCATGCTCGTTTGTGCATCCACTCTTTTTGGATAAGGACTACAATTCCTACCTGAAAGCTGGGGGTGCTGGGAGCGCCCCATAAGCCCTAGCCAGTCACTCCCTCCCAGGTCAGGCCCTTTCCCTTGACTCCCCTTCCTTTTAGGCAGCACGACCCAGCCTCCCACTTCACAGGAGAGGAGGAACATCAAGAGGAAACTTCCTGGCCTCCCACCAGACATAGGCGGAGCTCCATCTGTGCTGCCGTCCTCAGCAATGGCTGGGACGAGAGAGGCCCCCTCCCTGCACTCGCTCCCACTCCTTCCACTTCCCCAGGCTCCTGCTCTCTCCATTCATGAGCCAGCTCTGTTCATAGACCCTGTTCTCACAGCACTGTCCCGCCCCCAGCTTCAGCCTTTTTCTGAGTCTTATTTTGACTCTAGTGGAGAGGCCACACCATCACCCTGGGAGTCTGGTCTAGGGCATGGTGACGTTTCACAAATGCCCCAGATGATGAGGAAGAAAAAGTCCTGCTTCCCCTTCCTCACTACCCGACTGGGCTCTTGCTGCCAGTGGCCATAGAGTCCCGGTCCCAGGCTAGGATTCTGTCCCAGCCATGACTGGGCCATACTGGGGAGCTGGAGGTGGGGGGGTTCTCAGCTTCAGGGCTTCTGGGACCACAGCCCTGTCAAATGTCCAGCAACTATCTTATGAGGAGGACAAGTTAGTACCCCCATGGCTGGCTTCATCTCAAAAGGGAAGGAACACCAATTTTGAGGGTGTTCTCAGGTCACTGTCCCTAAACTTTCAAGGGCAGTGTGAGGTATTCCTGAGGGTTTCTGGTAAGTACACAGCCCTCTTAATTTGGAGCCTTCCCGCACTCACTAGGGAGATGCTGGGCTTCTGTGCTGGCCATCTGATATGTGTACACTCCTGAAGACAGAGATGGACAGCCCAGTGTGCAGGCATGTATACTCTCATGATGCAACTTTCCCACTCAGAACATCAGCCCTGCACACTCACCTCAGACTGCTTCTGTGTCCTCTGGGACTTTGAATGGCAGCTGCAAGAGGCTTTATTCCTTCCATACACAGGCCCAAGGGTGCCTGCCCCCTGGGCCTCAAAACTGCCCCTGGACACTCAAACCAATGTTCCAACCGCCACACCACACTGTTTCTGCAAACTTTAGAGGCTGTTAATCAGGCCAGTGTTCCTGAGTAACTTCTACTTTCCACTTCCTGTCCCCCTGCCTGATTTCCCAAGTGTCACTGTCCTCGGGTCCCTCTCCTCTATGAACCTCTGTTGCCCCAACACACTGGCACTTGGAAGAGTTTACATCTGTGCATCCCCCACTGAGCATGTTGGGAAGATGTCTCACCTGTGCCCACCTGTCAACAAGCCAGAGGCCAGACTAATTCCATCCTCTCTTGTATCACCCCCTAAATTTACTGGGTAAGTTTTGGGGATACCCAGCCATCCTCTTCCCGCAGTCACGTTCTCCACAAGGGGTCAGTAGGAGGCAGTGACTGAGTCCACGTCTGTCCCCGCTGCTGTGTCAACCCCTCAGGTACATACTGCCTCTGACCCAGGTACCGAACAGGACACAGATGCACAGTGGGGAGCTACAGAGGTGGCATGTGCCTGAACAGTCATGGTCTTGATCCTACTGTGAGCCATTTCAGCTGGATGACGTACAGTCCATCCTGGGCCTCAGTTTACATCTCCACATGTTAAAGAAAACAAAAATGCCGAGCAGTGGTGGCACATGCCTTTAATCCCAGCACTCAAGAGGCAGAGGCAGGTAGATTTTTGTGAGTTCAAGGCCAGCCTGGTCTACAGAGCAAGTTCTAGGACAGCCAGGACTACACAGAGAAAACCCTGTCAAAAGAAATAAAAAACAAAACAAAAACAAAAAACTCAAACAAAAAACATTAACCGAACTGTACCTACGCAGCCAAGCCATCCTGAGGACTCAGCTAATCTTCTTAACTCTACAACGTCGTACTGTTATTATATGATGAAACCAAGCACACCAACCAAGTGGCTTGCCCACAGTCACACAGCTAGCATCGGAACTGGATCCAAATTCCATCCTTAAAATCAGTTACTTCCCAAGACAAGTGCTGGGAACAATACACCCAGATCCTGCAGTAGCTGGGTGGAGTCTCAGCCAAGCATACCCATGTCATCCTCACAGCTCCTGTTGGCTGTCTGGTGCCACCCATTTGTTCCTCACAGTGATGTCACGTGGCTCCTGGTATATATGACAACTTGAGACAGAGTGAAGCACGACAAGCCTAGCTCCTGAGTGGTCGGAACGATAAAGGACACATCTGACATTAGGGGACCGCTGTCCCCCAGGTGCTGACACACATCCTCTCGAATGCACTCAGCTACAGACCACACCCGTGAACTCCCAGCACCAGGAAACAGGTCTCTGCTGATCTCTGCTTCCTCCCCGCTGGTGCTCAGCAGAACATCCACCCACACTCGGGGTGGCTGCTGCCCCAAGAGACCCTTTGGGTGGTACACTTCCAGGGTGTGTCCTCTTCTGGCCCCGATGCCCGTCTGCGCAGCTGATCTGGGGCTTTCCCCACCCAGCAGGTGGGCTGCTGTCTTGACCATGTGATATGTGTACACTCTAGGAGACGGAGATGGGCAGCCTAGTGTGCAGGCATGGCAGTCCTGGCTCTGCCACATGCTGGAAGGCCACCATGATGGGGGAGGGTTTCCCAAGTGAGAAGCAAGACTGAACCGCCTACCACTTCCTGTTGGCAGGCAGCCTGGGCTGGGCGCCACCCTGTGATGCTACACCCAGCACAGCACCCAGCTCTCAGTGCTTTGGAACTCTCACTTCTTACCATAAGCAGAGACAAATACACACAAGCCATAAATGTATGCACACACACACACACACACACACACACACACACACACACACACAAACACACGCACACATACAATGGCATCAGCTTGGCAAATGTTTCCTTGCTGAGTCCTCACAAAACCCCGAGGAGAGGGCAAGGAGCTGCCTGTGTTGTACAGAGGCAGCTTACCTGTGGTGTGACTTACACACCCATGAACACGTTAGTGACTTGAGTAGATGTACAGAACCGGGCAGCCACTGCCGCTATCGAGTGAGGTTTTTTGGTCTACAGATAACAACTGAGGCTCAAGAGTGTGCTGACTCGTCTGTGGCTGTGGCAGACAGCCAGCAGCTAGCAAAGTCTCCTCTTCTACAGTACAAAGTCACCACCCTCATCAGCTTCCTTCATGTGGCCATGTGGCTGGCTTCCCCCACTGGGATGAGAACACAGTGACGTGTGGTATTGCCAGCTCAGGACTTTTTCCAGTCGCAGAAGCCTTCTGGAGGCTGGCTTGAACAGAAGACCCCAAAACCTCAAATGTGGTAGAGGCACAATGGAGGTCCCCAAGGAAGAGGGTGAAGACTACCCACCCTGTATTGTTCTGTGAGCTTCTAGTGTGTTCCACACTGAGGGATGGCTTGTCACAGCAGCTACTGCTAGTCTCATTCAAGGGCTATGGAGCCAGGAGACAGAAGTATGCTTTGTACCTGCCTGGAACATGGCCAGACTCCCCAGAATGGTGACCACAGAGACCAAGGACAGAAATGCAATCACAGGAGTGGGTGGAGGGTGGTCGATCTGCAGAGAAGAGGGCTTACCTCATCCTCTCCTGTGGGAGAATGGTGTCACTGTATTTACTGAGTATTTACTCTGTTCTTGATGCTCTACACATTGTGTGCTACATTTAAATCAAGTAACACCACAGCAAGTGATGTGGCTGCTACATCCTCACTTTATAGAAATATTCCCTCCGAGCCACACAGTGAAAACTAATTGCCTCCCCGCCCACATATACACACACACACCTTTCTTCTTTCAAGATAGTGTCTTGCATAGCCCAGGCTGGCCTCAAACTCTTGTTCTTCCTGCCCCAGTTCCTAGATGTTGGAATTATAGGTAGGCCTGTGCCACAACACTCTCAGTTCTAGCTGCCATTTTAACAGTTTTAAGAAGTGATGATGAGGGAGACCTGGTGAGATGTCAGAGCAAATACCTTTAATCCCAGCACTGGGGAGGCAGAGGTAGGTGGATCTCTATGAGCTACAGAGAGAGACTATCTCAAAAGAGAGAGGAAGAGAGAGGGAGGGAGGGGGCAGGAGGAGGAGGAGAGACCTGGGCAGGGCAGGTGAGGTGGCTCTGTGGATAAAGATGCTTACAGAGCAAGTCTGGCGGCCTGAGTTCGATGCCCGGAATACTCTAAGGAAGGAGAGAACTGACTTCACAAAGCTGCCCTCTGACCCTCATTCACTCTGTAGCACATGTATACCTACCTTCCCATACACATGTGCCATGTACACGTTCACATGCACCATATACACACAATACTAATAAACAGGACTTAAAAAAAAAAAAAAAAACAGGCCTGGCGGTGGTGGTGGCGCATGCCTTTAATCCCAGCACTTGGGAGGCAGAGCCAGGCGGATTTCTGTGAGTTCGAGGCCAGCCTGGGCTACCAAGTGAGTCCCAGGAAAGGCGCAAAGCTACACAGAGAAACCCTGTCTCAAAAAACCAAAAAAAAAAAAAAAAACAACAACAACAACAAAAAAAAACAGACCTTGGATATTATTTAGAGGCTGGGTTCCTTTCTTTCTTTCTTTCTTTCTCTCTCTCTCTCTCTCTCTCTCTCTCTCTCTCTCTCTTTCTTTCCTTTCTTTCTTTCTTGGTTTTTCGAGATAGGGTTTCTCTGTGTAGCTTTGCGCCTTTCCTGGAACTCACTCTGTAGCCCAGGCTGGCCTCGAACTCACGGAGATCCGCCTGGCTCTGTCTCCTGAGTGCTGGGATTAAAGGCGTGAGCCACCACTGCCCGGCTTAGGCTGGGTTCCTTTCAAAAGTTCATCCTGGCCTTTCCCTGTTCCCTTCCCACCTTCCACCATAGGATGCCTGTTGACCTTGACATCCTCTAGAACTAAGACATATATCTCTGCTCATTATAAACCACCCAGTCAGAGGTTTTCAGTGGCAGTAGAACTAAGCAAACCAAGACAGCTACAGGGGCACACGTGGGCTCAAAGCTGGCATCAGGCAGAGCTGGATTCAGATCTGAGGCTCCTGTCCTGTGAGGTGCTTCAAGCCAGACACAGGCAGACATGGTACAGAAGAGTGTATCCTCCATCCCTGGGAGTGTGCAGCAGAGGCTAGAGCCTGTGTGTGTGTGTGTGTGTGTGTGTGTGTTTGGGGGCTGGATACTGTGAAGGGTGAGGCAGGACCCGAGGACGCCAGCCAGGCCTTTCTTTCTTATTTGTTTTCTGCCCTGACTGACCTGGAACTTACTGTGTAGACCAGGTTGGCCAAGAAACTGTGGTCCCCTTGCCCCTGATTTCCAAGAGCTGGGATTACAGGAGTGAGCCACAGTACCTGGCTCTAGCCAAGCTTTTCTGATCCTTACACTAGAGTCCTAAAATTCTCGGTCTTATGTTCAGGTTCCCTCCTGGACCTTCACTGTGTCCCTGACGAAGGCAAACTCCAAAGGTATCTTAACACAAGCCTGGCCTACAAGAATTCCCAACTGGAGGATCCCCCGGGCAGGTCACCTCACCTCTCTGGATATGATTACTCAAAGTCCCTGTGGAAAAAACAGCTGTGTGGCAGAATTTCAGAGCTGAGTGGAGAGCAGTCCGATGACCTCTCCCCCTCCACCAGTAAAGGCTAGTGAGCTGCCACAGCGCTCTTCCAGCTGTCGTGAGGAAGCCAGCTCACCCCCTTCAGTCCCCTCTGCACTGCCTCCTCCCTCAGACCTTCCTGGGATTGAAGTCAGATAAGCGGCTTCTTTCCTACCCTGCACTCGTTTCGGTCACCACACACAAGATAACGGGCCTGTGGCATTTCCATACACGCCCGTCACTGCACTCTGCCCCACGCTCCACCCCAGCCAGACGGAAAGTCCGATTTGACTCAATTCTAGCCCTGCTCCTACATCCGCAATGGTATTTTCTTCATTTGCTTGTTGTTCGAGACATGGTCTTGCCAGGGTGACACTGAGTTTACCATCCTCCTGCCTCCACCTCCCGAGTGTTAGGACTACAGGTGTGCAATACCACCCTTGGCCTTTGCAGTGTTGCTGTGGCTCCTTGAATAGCCATGTGGTATTTCCCTGCTCAGCATCAGTTCCCCTTTCTTCGGGTAGTGGTCCCACCCCTCTGCCTATGTGTTCACAAGGGTACTCTCTACACTACTATCAGGGACAGGTCTGACTGACCCATGGGCCCATTATTCTATCTGCCTCAAGATGGACATGTGCCCAAAGGTGACCCACTACAAGCCTTGGGACTCCTGCTGGAGCTGTGAAGAAACACATCCTCCATTCTGGGCGTGTGGCAGAGCTGGAGGACACAGGGGTACAGCTGTTGGGAGCTGGCTGGCCACACCAAACCTGCCGGACAGGGAAGAGAAGGATGTGCTGACGAAGCGCGCCTGAGGCCAGTTATACTCCTGGACATTTATTTCATGAATCAGTGGGTTTCTGTTCTGGCTTAATTAAGCCAGTTGATTGGGTTTATATAACTCTCCAGCTAGACTCCAGACAAGTGTACCTAAAACCAAGCGAGAAAGCCATGAGCTCCTTGAAAGCCAGCCCCTGCCTTAATCATCTTGCTATTCCCAGCTCTGAGGCAGGGGGTGACAAATGCCGGTGAATAATTCCTTACGTGTTTGGGAAGTTGTAACTTTTTATAACTTGGCTTTCCTGAATGTGACCCTGCAGGCATACCGTTATTTTTCTAGCACCACATGAAGGACTGTTGGCCCCATTCCGCAGACGGACAGACTGATGGCCAGGGGCACTTGCACCTGCTGTCAGTCATACAGGTCAGTGACGGGCTGGGTCAGAAGCCAGGATGTCCTTGAGTATACAGTGCTATGGCCCTCTAACAGTCCCAAGCCCCAGGTGGCATGAGGGAGCAGCTGTGAGGAGATTAGTCACTGTGCACAGAGAGGTGGAGATGTCAACAGAAAGAGACAGTAATGAGCTGATAACCTATGGACCCATCGAATCCTTACAGTGTCCCATAGCGTGAGGACTATTACTGACTCCAATTTACAAATGAAGAAACTGAGGCACGGGTGTTGTCTTTTTTCTGTGTTTGATGCTAGGGATTGAGCCTAGGTAAGTGCTGCACTCCTAGCCCTTTTTATTCTGAAACAAGAGTCTTGCTATGTAATCCAGACTGTCCTCAAGCTTTGGACCCTCCTGCCTCAGCCTCCCAAGTAGTTGGGATGACAAGTAAATGCCAACAGGCCCAGCTTGGTCATATCATTATAGCAAAATCATCCATCCAGGAAGCCGTAGTACTAGGCATCATCATTCTGTGATCCGAGCTTACCCACTGCTTTACTCTCTTTAAAGGGAAGTGATGAAAATGACCACTTATTCTGCCACTTAATCTCAGCAGCAACTCCTTTGTTACAGCTGAGGCTCAGAGGAGCCTGCCCAAAGTCATGCAGCCTATCAGTTCCAGGACCAGGACTGAAGCCTCAGCTCCTCGGGCTACACATCCTCTTCTTTACCCTTAAGTCTTCAGCTCTGGGTCCGTTTGCCTTCAAACCTACCTTCAGCACCACAGGCCTGGACAGCACCCAGCGTAGTGCCTACTAGAGGAAGAGAAGGGGGCTCGGCAGACAAGGAGCTGGCCAGCCAGGGATGGGCAAACGACAGAGCTTGGCCTCCAGTGCCAATGCCAAAGCTCTCGTAGTTGACATCCAAGATGTGCCCAGCTTTCTATTATTGCTATAAAAACTAAGTGGACTTGTACAGAAGCAAGTTGACACTCAATGGATGCAACTGTATCTATATAGTAGCTTCTAGAAACAGGCTTGTAAGTTAAAGGGGGGTGGGGGGAGTGGTTGGAATTTTTGCAGAGAGCCCTGGACCAAGTTGCTAAGCTGCTGGCACCCTATCAAGTAAGGAGGCTGCTTCTGAGAACACAGCAATCAATGGCCTCCAGATCACTTCACACGGTCAGATGGTTAGTGTGGGGCTTTGACAAGGGGAAAGTAAAACAGGGTTCTCATTTTCGTGCACTTGATTGATAACTCCAGATGCCACACATTAGTGGTGGTGCTTGACCCTGACCCAAACTGGCTCCCAACTTCCAATCCTCCTGTCTCACCCTCCACAGTAGCTAGGATTACAGGTGTGTGCCACTGTGCCAGGCTACAGTCTGTTCTAGAGACAGCATCCAGAGTGTTACTCCCATTTCCACCCTTCCACTAGCCTGTCACATTCCAGTCTTTCCACTGGCCTTGTCCTCTGTGACTTGCTCCTGTGCCCCACCCCCCACCCTGGTTTCCCTGCTGTTTCCAGTCATATTCCAGCCTGGGGCTGTTCCTTCTGCCTGGACAGCTCTTCCCTCTATGCCTACGTGGCTCTCCCCTCGGTGTTCTGCCTGGATGACACCTTCGAAACCAGGGCCTGGTCCCGCCCTTCCTTCCCCCGCACCCTGCTCTATTTCTCCCCAGTAGGACGTAGCACCTTCGAACGCATTACATAATTGGCTGACTATGATGACACCTATTAGCCGTGTCTTTCTCCCACTCAAAGGAAAGCACCCAGCGGGCAGGGATCCTGTGGCTGGTCCTGTTCACTGTGGAGCCCCCAGGAGCTGCCACGGCACCTCGCACAAAGCAGGTGCTTAGTAAACATCTGTTGAATGAACAACTGAATCTCTTGCGGAGGTAGGGACTGATCGAGGAAAGAGGAAACTTGACCAGGCCCAACCCCGCATGGCTTGGGGAGCAGAAGGAAAAGGCTGGGTGAGTCCAGGTGGCAGGTCCTGTTAGAGGAGGGCAAGCGAATGAGAAGCCTGCCCTAGTGGTCCATCAGCACCAGGACCCCTCCCAAAGGATGCCACACCCTGTGCTCAGCAAGGTCCCCTCTGGCCCCAGGACAGGCATCCTATCTGCTGACCATCTGCTCCCGAATGGTCTCCCTGAAGGTTGTCCCTACGCTCCATGCTAGCTTACCCAGGACCACATCTGCCTGCACTTTTGACTCTTCTGCTTAGTCCTGGGAACATTGTCATAGCACATGCCTGTTTCTATACCCAACACTTGTGGGTCAGGCCCCCCAGGAAACCAGGGGATTCTAACAGGTCCTCTCCTCAGCCTTATCTTTTGAGTCAGGGTCTTGCTGCTAAATAGTCCAAGCTGACCTCAAACTCAAAACCTTCTTGCCTCTTCATGAGTGCTGTGGGTACAGACACGCAGCTACCATGCCTGGATTGTCTCAGTCTTTTGACAATAATACATAACCCATCAAGTAACACATTCCGATCCAAAAAGCAGAAGAGGCACTAGCACTTCAATCCCCTTCAGGGCAGAAATGCTGGCACCGTCCCTTCTTAGCAACATGACCGTGGGTAGGTCGTGCCCTCTACCGATGCCTCGGTCTGCTCATCAGTAGGAACAGGGCTGAGGAGGACCACTGGACACAGTGCGCTCCAGGGAGAATGGAAAAGGCACTTCTTAAATGCCTGGCATGAAGCAGATACAAGAACTGGCCAGATGGAGGGACCTAGGGCCCAGTTCTTCTGCTGACCGTGAGGGCAAACCTGTCCTTCTAGTTCACACACAGAGGCCATCTTTCCGCTGCGGAGACTTACTCCTGAACCAGCCACAGTTAGAATAAGTCTGTGATCACCAAGCTCACCCTCCCCATTTGCCAGATCTGGAAAGTGGAGACTTAGGAGTGTCCCCAGGTCAAGCCACGAGACACAACCTTCCTCACTGTCCTTGACACCAGAGACGCCTGCAGACCCCTGTGCTCTGAGGCTTCAGGACCGACTTAGAGTGGCCTCCCTCTCTTCTACCTGGCAGCCCGACCCTTCCCTAGGCACAGCCTTGGTAGCTATTTAAGTTGGTAACTCTTGTTACCAAATGGGTTGTCTAGCCTCTCTGGTCCTGTGGCTCTGTGAAGGTCCCCAAAACTCATCACCTAGAAGATGCAGGCAATGTGGCACTCCGGGCTTGGTACAGAGTAGGGCACAGTGGGCACAGAGGTCACCTACCATTGGCTGATGGGCCAGTGACCTTGGCTAAGTTGCCCCCAGTGAACAAGCAGTTCTCTCTGGAGAACTGGGTTCCTCTCCAGCCCCAGGTCTTCCCTGAGCGACAGAGGGACAGACAAGCCTGCGGCCAGCATAGCAGCCTACGTCAAGGCTCAGGTGTTCACTACTAGCCCTAGCCAGAAGGTCCTGTGCAAGTTGTCTGCCCCTGAGTTTCCATTTCTCCCAGTTAACTGGGTGTCGGAGTTAAAGATGTGGTTCAGTGGCAGAACACCTGTCTAAGACGGCCCGGGTTCCAGTGGCAGGAGGAAAATGGGTATAAAATGCTTCAGGTTCAAGCAGTATTTACAAGAGCCACCACTGAGAAGCCACTTAAAACCGCTTTGGACACACTGCCTCGTTTAAACCTCGAATGCCCTCGGGAGAAGCTAGTTATGTCCTTATAGCCAAGGAAACTGAGGCTCGAAGAAGAAGATGAAGTGGTTATGTCCCGGGTCACACAGCTGGTCACGGCTTAGAGGCGATTTGTCTGATCCTAAAACATTTCATCAAGATACGTTGTGCACCTACTATGTGCTCTGCACTGGCCCTGGGTCTGAGAACAGCTGGGAGTCCCGCAGCCCAGGTTTGAAGGCGCTTACCTTGTGCAGTGCATCAATGGTGAAAGAGACGCATGTCAGGCAAGGGGCTATGCCAGGGGAAATGCCAGGGAGAGAAGGGAAAGAGGCTGCCAAGAATGACAGTACAGACCTCAGCACGGAACCAAAGCCTGGGGACACCGTGCTGGGGCGGCAGAGGACTCGGCAGAGGCCCAAAGTGGGACTGTGCAGGTGCCGAGAGCGAAGAGGTCAGCAGGGTGAGCCAGGAGGAGGTAAGGAAGGGTGGTCCCTGTCCTGGGGGAACTCAGGAGATAACCCAGAGAAGCGGCTTTCCCGCCCAGTAGCCTGAGAAGTTGTCAGAGGCTGAGTCTTGTTCCCTGCGGGAGAGGCACAGTGTGTGACCTGGGCCTTGTCCTGGGAGAGTCCCGAGCAGCTGGGCTGCAGACCCCTGGGACAGGCTGGTGCCCAGGTGATGTCCTGGAAAACGTCAGCTCCACCAAGCCTTGTGCTGTGTGTTTGAGAGAAAAGTGACCAGCACCTTCCCTGAACCCCAGGACCGAGAGCCTTGGGGAGAGTGCTTCGCCTCAGGGCCCTAACTTTTTTTTTTTTTTCTTATTTAGACAGGGTCTCACTACGTAGTTTCGACCGGCCTGGAGTTCACTATTAGATCAGGCTAGCCTCAAACTTAAGAGATCTGCCTGCCTCTGTCTCCTGAGTACAGGGAAGAAAGTTGTGCGCCACCATGACCAGCCAGAACCCACTTCACCTCTAACAGTGGAGCTGCTGTCCCTTCCCGCTCAGGGCTGCTGAGGCCTGGCATGAAAGGCAAACCTTTGGGGTACACCAGTTGCTAATCATAGCATGTGACAAACACCCAGTCACTCATCCCTCCCAACAGCCCTACCAGACAAGCGCTAGGATCCTTTCTTACAGAAGAGAGATCTGAGGCACAGAGAGGCTAGGCCCCTGGCCCAAGGCCACACAGCTGGGCCCAGAGTACTTCTGAAAACTATGTAGCCCTAACTGCTCCAGAGGAGAGCTCCCGCCTCCTGGGTCAAGACTGGCAGGAGCCCCAGGGTGGATGGAATCTGAAGAGCCTTGGTGTGGTCAGAGTCCTACGCCCAGGAGAAAGAGCAGCAACCCCTACAGCCCAAGAGGGTGCTGACAGCCAGGGGGAGCTGCACTCAGCGGGTGGAGCTGTGTGACAGCTATGGGCTCATCCTCTCAGGTCTGAGGAGGGGAAGAGGTGGTTCTCTGATGCCCTGCCCTGCCCAGTCTCCCACCCGGAAGCCCAGAAGCTGCCGGTATAGTCTAGAACCCTCTAGTGACTGTTCAAGAAAGGCCGTGGGAAGTCACAGCAGGTCCCCTGACTGGGATCCGCTCATCTGCATATGGCAGCAGGGTGTGGGAGAAGACCATGGCAAGCAAAGCTGAAGCCTGCCTCCCTGGCTCCAGGCTTCTGGACCCTCACGACCACCCTCGCTGCTGGGAGCTCCGAGCACCCCTTTTGCAATAAGCAAACGCAGCCCCCCTCCCACTAGTCCAAGGTCAGGTTGGTTACCGGTGAACACAGAGAGCCTGGAACTGCGGACTAACAGTAAAAACTGCTCTCCTGCTTCTCTCCAGCCTGACATTAATGACATGGCTTCCTGGGTCGGGGAGGAGCTAGGAGTGGCAGGGGTATGGCAAAAAGGAAGAAGAGGGAGGCCAGGAAAGGGGACTGGCCCCTCCAGGCCTGATGAGTCTGCTTCCTGAGGCCTGGAGGGTCTACTTGGTGGGGCAGAAAGCCTTAGGCCACCACTACTGTCACTAAGACCCTGCCCTGGGGAGAAGCAGGGGATAAAAAGGGCCTTCCTCCCAAGGTCTGAGCTAACCCTACAGACCTGCCTTCTGCAGGGCTCCAGGACTGGGCTAAGAGTCCTCTTTGCTCCCCATCCCTGACAACTACTGTCTCCAATGGCCTCTCCACGCCCCAAGCCCTACATTCTCTAAAGCAGCTCCCAAAGGAAACTCGACCATCCCCTTACAGTACCACTAAGACCTCACAGTCTCTCACCTCATTCTATGTGGCAGACCCTGGCCCAGGCCCCTTTCTGGCTCTAGTTCACCCTACACAGTATTCTCCCTATTGTATAGATAAATAAACTGAGACTCAGAGCAGCTAAGTACATCCCCAGCACAGGGGGAGTCCAGATTGGTGCTCTTCACATGGCACTCTGCCATCTCTTTTGGCCTCGGGCTACAGCAGACTTCCGTCCAGGAAGAAGGCATACCTTCCAAAGCCAAGGCCAGTGGCTGGGGCCTGGTGCCGTCGGCCTCTGGCTCTGGCCCAGTTATTTGGCAATCGGTTTCATGTTTAGGGAATGTCAGAAGCTGGGAGAGGGAAAGTTACTTTGTTTTGTTTGCTGGTTTGGAGATGGAAACCTTGCATAAGACGGGCATGAGCATCATCCTTGGCCGAGTGTTCAAGCCCCCTCCCGGGCCACCTATTCAAAGCACAGAATTCAATCCTGGAAAGTCAGAAAAGAGGAAGCTTGGAGAATTTTCACTTCAATCCTCTCTGCACAGATGGGTAAACTGAGGTCAGCAGTAGCCTTCCCTGAGTCCTCTGTCAGACTTAGCCTAGATCTTTGGTCTTTTGCTCCTAGCAGAGGCCATGCTGAGTGCTTCCAGTGATGGGAGTATATGTGTGCTGTGGGGAGGTGGAATTTGAGTGGAATGTGGGGCCAGTCCGGGGCCGTCCTGGCTCCCCTCACTACTGACCCTAACAACCGTAGATAGGCACTCTGTGCTTGTCTTAAGCCGGCCTAACCCAGGCAGGGAGCACATGTGCTTGTGGACCACGCACACATGGCCACTGCTTGCTGAGCAATCGTTTTTCCAGGTTCCACTCCACCCTGCAAACCTGGAGGTCAGCAGCAAGGCTGTAAGGTCACATCAATAAAGAACAGGTCAATAGTTCTTGGGACAGCTGTGGGGAGGGGGGGGGTGCCCTTTCCAAACAAGATGGCCATTCTCTAGCTCTGGGCCTGAAGCTGCTGCATCCCCTGATTTTTCAAGAGGATCCCAAAATCAGCATCTGAATGTGAAATCTTCCAAAAAAATTTTGAGCATCAATAACAAATACAGACATGTGAAATACACTCATCAGCAAAATGGGGCTCTAAGCTATGTCTTCCAAATGCTAAGGCATCAGTTCAACAGTGCTGATGTGGCCAGGACAAGACAGCCCCAGACTCCTGAAGCGGAGCCTGGATGTGCAATCTCACAGCACATGGAGACATATGCCACTGTCTTCTAAGCTGCCCAGCCACCAACCAATCAGACTGTGTGCCAGTCCAAGCCAGAACCAAAAGGGAAGTAGAGGCAGAAAGAGTTGCCAAGCCATCCTAGAGTAGGGCTCTGGACATGGAAATGAACCAGGTGTAGTGGGGGTGCCCCAGAAGTAAATTAGGGCAGGCTGCTGAGAGCTGGGCTGCCAAGTTACTTTATTAGGACTACTCAATGGGGAGCCACTGCCGCTTAGAAAGGAAAGCAAGTCTTCCTACCAGTGTCCGCCTGGCCTCACAATGGTGCTCTCTGGTCACAGTCATTTGAACCTCTGCTCTCCAGCCTGTGGGGTGTGCGACAAAGCCCTGGGCTCCAACCCACTGCACAGAACACTTCCAAGATGGTTAGGACACACCCCGACGCTTCTGACAGTCTGCCTCCAAGCTACATCCACCATGCTGGCTGCAGGGTAGGTGGTTCACTGTCATTCTCTCTGGGAAATGCCACAGGCTTGATCAAGGTCACCCAGTCTTCAGGGCAACTGGCTTCCTCACGTCCTCTGCTGGGGGTGACTGCCTTGACTGCCCTTGAGTTTGCAGGCGGATCTGCAGGAGTGCTGACCCAGGCTACATCCTCACTCATGGGGCAAAGCCAGCAGCAGGGTGGAGTCGAGGCAGTGGTGAGGAGAAGGCATCAGCTGCTCGAGGCTAATATGAGGGATCAGGTGTCTCAGGGATGGGGCCAAGGGCTGGGCAGCTGGTCCTGACAGCATGGTCCGGGCAAACAGAACAGCCCAGGGCTCTGAGGTCAGCTGATCAGGAAGAGAGGAGGGGAAGACCCCCGACTCCAGGGCTGGAACTTCAGACACAGTAGAGGTTCCGATGAACGGATAAACCAACGAACAAAGGAACTTCCAGAGGGCTCTGTGCCCAGGGTCCTGCCTTCCCCAGCCTGTCTCCTCATCTAGTACCTGACTGCACCAATGCCTGTCTGTGGAAGGTTGAGAAACCCTTCCTGCCCTTTCTTGGGGTCTCTGATTCAGAATTCCAAGGTACACCACCCCCAGGGTCTTCCAGCTTCCCCTGGATCTCGGGGTTTAGGACTTTGTTGAGGGTCTCTTGATCGTAGATGCTTTGGAAAGCTTAAGCAAAAACCCAGACTCAATCCTTCACTGTAGAGGACACAGTGTCCCAGTCCTGGACTTGGCCCTAGGTGTTCCCCGAGTCAGGAAAAGGAAAGGGACTCAGGTTTGCTGTCCTTCGGACTTAGAGGGACAGGAAGATGCTCTGACCTGAAATGGCTTCTTCGCTTAGGGTACCTCCTCTCCCCAAAAACTAGCTGCTCACTTTGAAAGGGCTTGCCCTCTCCCTGTTCTGCAGGGAGCACAAAGAGGGACCTGGATAAAGAACCCCACTGGGATCTGAGTTGGGATATGGAAGTCAGAGAAAAGAGATTTCTACTCATTCTCTCAAACACGCCCCTTCTCTGCCCTCTCAGACAAAGGCACACACCCAAAGCCCCAGCTGTCACCTGGAGCTGCAGAATGCAGGCACCTCTCACCTGTGGGCGCCCCAAATTTTCTTTCCGGGGGTGGGGGGAAGGCTCGCTTAAGAACTCAGCCTGGCTTTTGAGGGAGGGACATCTATATCTCTTTATTCTTCAAGGACCGAGGTCTAATGCTCCAGGCTCGCTTTTTGGGGGAGACTCTCCACCCTCTTACCCCTCTCCAGGGCACAGCAACAACTCTCTCTGGGGGTCCGGAGCTGTGCCCAAATCTCAGGGTTGGGGTGGAGGGTGGGGGAAGGGAGAGGAGGAGGGGGCGGCTCCTCCAAGCGAGACACAAAGAGACGTCCTTCAGCCTCGGCTCCATGGCGACGCTGAGGAGGGGGAGCGCGTACTCAGTACTTCCTTCCCCACCTGCAGGACTCGGGGGACCTCGGTGGCCACTCACCTGCCGCCCCTCACCTGGGTCCCGCTTACCTGGGCTGGGGCCGCGGGGAAGCCGCGGCAGGGGGTCTGGGCGCCGTGTCGATCTTCGTCAGCCCGGCCCGAGAGGGGCTCAGGGCACCACCACCACCATGAGCCGGGACGCGGAGGGCGTCACAAGGGGCTCGGTCGCCCGGGTCCCGGGGCTTTGGGGTGCCCGCGGCTTCTTGTTGGCAAGAGGATCTGACCTCGCTGTCCTAGGGTTTGGGGCTCCCCGTGTGCCCCTGGAGCAGCAGGGAGGGCTACCGCCCCGAAGCTGGGTCGCTCTGTGTCTTGAGGTGTGCAGTTGTAGCAAGCAGATCTTAGGGGGGCCCGGGTTGGAGCGGTCGCCGCGCGCTGGGTCCCGGTAACCGCGTGCGGGGCTGGAGGTCACCGCTCAGCCGCTGGGGGGCTCGGGCGCCGCCGCTGCAAGCAGCCCGGCCCTGCGGGCCCCTGCCCCGGCCTGGCGCGGGCTGAGGCTGCGGCTTCGGCTTCGGCTCCCGCTCCGCCCGGTGCTCGGGCTCCAGCGCCGGCGCCCGCCCGGGCTGCGCTCCATCGCGGCCTCGCGGCTCCGCCTCCCGCCGGCGCGTACCTGCCCGCCCGCCGCTCCGCCCTCCGCCTCGCGCGCCGCCGCGCGCGCCTTTGTCCGCCGCGCCGGGCGCGCGCCCCGCGCACGCGCACTCCCGCCCGGCGCCGCGGGCCGGGACCTCCTCCCCTCCTTTTCCCCCGCGCCGCGGGAGCCACGCGATGCCCCGCCCGCTTTCCGGCCGCGCCGGGTCCTAGCGCCCACCTTCGCCAAGCTGCCACAAGCTCTTTTTCTAGGTCAGAGCCCACGAGGGGGCGAGAACGAGGTTAGAGAGGGCTCCCGGGAGTCGCAGAGGGTCACCTGGTCCAGCTGCTTGGTCCCCGAGGGACCAGACTGTCCCAGACTCTGCTAGCCTGTGCTTGTGGGGCGGAGCCTGGATCTGTTTCAAAGAAGGAAAATAAATCCTAGTCCCCCTATTCAGAATGCACTCACTCATTCAACCACCGGTCCATCTGTTCACCCGCCTGTCTGCCCATTCATCCTTCCACCTATCCATCCGATTTCCACGAGACACCAGAAAACTACCAGACTACTGAGAGACCTGGGGTCTGCGGGTCCGTGTATGGATGGCTCAGGCCGAGCCTGGGAGCCCTGCTGTAAGGAGGCGGTGAGGGCTTAAGGAATAGCTGAGATGAAAGGTGTATAACCTGAACGGAAGAAAGGGGGTTCCTGGCCGCGGCTGCAGCTGTGCAAAGCCACCCGGGTGTGAAGAGCTCAGTTCATTAACCGGAAATTGGTAGCCTGGATGCAGGTGGGGCGGACAAGCAGAGATGGCGATGGAGTGGGAACATCGCGTCCTTCTGGAGGCCCAATCTCTCTCTTTTGTGCCTCATCCCCTCAGCACACTATCTTCTTCGTGGAAAAAGCCCCCAACACGCCCAGAATCTCCCCCTCCTCTTGTTTTTTGTTTTTGTTTTTTTCGAGACAGGGTTTCTCTGTGTAGTTTTGGTGCCTGTCCTGGATCTCACTCTGTAGACCAGACTGGCCTCGAATTCACAGAGATCCACCTGCCTCTGCCTCCCGAGTGCTGGGATTAAAGGCGTGCGCCACCACCGCCCTGCTTCCCCCTACTTCTTTTAATCTCTGATCAGATTGTTTTCTAAAACCAGCATCCTCTTCCCAACCACTCTGACAGCTTGGGTTCTGACCACTCAGAACCGGGTATTGCAAACTTAAGTAACCTTGGGCTGAACTGGGGAGATGGCCAGGCAAGCATGAGGACTTGAGTCGGTCTTCGCACCCGCATAAAAGCCAGTGTCATGACTCCTGTGATTCTGGCACCAGGGAGGCGAATGCCAGGGAGGCGAATGCCTGGAGCCTGCTGAGTCTGATCAGTGAGCTCCAGAGTCAGTGAAAGGCCCTGTCTCTCAAGGAAAAAAAAAAAAAAAAAAAAAGGCGGGGGGGGGGGGGAGGAGCTGGGGAAAAGAGTGAAATAAATTGTTTTCCTTGAGCCTAAAGACCAGGATTCAGATCCTCAGGATTTTCATCGCTGCTGGGCAAGTGTAGTAATTCCAGCATTTGGGAGGCAGAGCAAGCTGACTAACAAGACTAGCCCAATAGGTGAGCTCTGGGTTCAAGCACGAGACCAAGCATCAATATATAAAGTAGAGAACAACTAAGAGACATAAATGCTGCCATCAACCTGTCTCATGCATGTGCACACACATACATGCAAACACACATATGCATGTACACCACACATGCACACCCACAAAAAAGAAATAAGCTGGGGAATGATTGAAGAATACACCTAGTAATGTCAACTTCCAGCCTCTACACAAACACACACACACACACACACACACACACACACACACACACCTAAGTTGCATAAATTCTTTACAGGAACTGGAGATGTGGCTCAGGAGCAGAGTGTTTGCCTGGCATATGGAAGGCCCTAACTGGATCCCCAGAACTGGAACAAAAATAAAGCTGATGCACAGTCTTTTACTTGATATTACTACATTTAATTCCTAGCCTACCTTCCTCCAACCTTTACCTAAATTCAGTTTTCTGGAAGCCAACTCCTTTGTGGCCACCAGCTCTGCTGAAAGAAATTTTGATTGGGTTGCATTCTTAATGAACTTGCCAAGCATTCCCTGTGCCCTCCAGGGTATGTTCCTTACCCTGTGAAGTGGTTTGAATGAAAATGGCCTCTCTAGGCTCATATCGAGCAGCACTGTTTGGAGTAGGTGTGGCCTTGTAGGAGGAAGTGTGTCACTGGAGGTGGGCTTTGAGGTTTCAAACACCCAAGCCAGGCCCAATGTCACTCTCTCTTCCTACTGCCTGCAGATCCAGATGTAGAACTCTCAGCTACCTCTCCAGCACCTGTCTGTCTGCATGCCACCACACTTTCCACTACGACGATAATGGACTAAACCTCTGAACTGTAAGCCAGCCACAATTAAATGTTTTTCTTTATCAGAGTTGCTGTGTTCATGGTGTTTCTTCACAGCGATAGAAATGCAAGCTAAGACACCCCATGTTCAAGGCTTCCAGCATCTGGTGTCTGCTTGCCACATCACCCCTGGGAACCTCTCTTCTCCACTCAGCCTTGGCCTCAGCAAGGTTTTCTGGAACATCCGCTTTCTTACTTTTCCACCTCTTTGTACATTTGGTTCCTCCTGTCTACAACATCATTCCCCTTGTCTTCTGTTTTCCACACAAGTTATCCTCCAAAACAAGCCTGCGGCTGCCTGTTCTCTTCCACTTCATCCTACCAATGTCAGCATTTTTAAGTCGACCCTCTCCTTGTCCTAGTTCTCACCAAATGAGGTATTAGTGCTCCAAACAAGCAAATTGGGGGTGTTTGTGTGAGTGATTGAGTGTAAGAGCCGGCAGAAGAAAAGGTGTCCTGTAACTGAGTCCCCAGACACTAGGACTTAGAGAGCACTTCCTCATCCAAGGAAACAGGCCTTGGCATGGTCTTGGCCATGATTTAGCCTTGCTATTAGCTTGATTCTTAAATGTCCCCCAAAGGCTTATACAAAAAGCTTGTCCCTTGGGCTGAAGGAATAGCTCAATACTTAAGAGCACTGGCTGCTTTTTCAGAGGACACCGGTTCCATTCCCAGCACCAGATGGTAGTTCACAACCATCTGTAACCAGTTCCAGGGGATTTCATGCCTTCTTCTGGCCCTCTCAAGCACTGGACATGCAAGTAGTACACAGACACACATGCAGGCCACACACTCATAAAGCAATTAAAAATACCTTTTAAAACAGAAAGAGAAGCCAGGCGGTAGTAGCACATGCCTTTAACCCTAGGACTCAGGAGACAGAAGTAGGTAGATCTCTGAGTTTGAAGCCAGCCTGGTTTACAAAGTGAGTTCCAGGACAGCAAGGGCTACACAGAGAAACCCTGTCTCAAAAAAACCCAAAACAACAACAATGACAAAAAACAGAAAGAGAAGTTTGGTCCTAAAACTTAGTGCTATTGAATAGTGATGGGGACCTTTAAAAGGTGGGGCCTGGTGGGAGGTTTCAGGTAATCTGAGGACATGCTCTCAAAAGAATCGTGTGCCGGGCAGTGGTGGCGCACGCCTTTAATCCCAGCACTCGGGAGGCAGAGCCAGGCGGATCTCTGTGAGTTCGAGGCCAGCCTGGACTACCAAGTGAGTTCCAGGAGAGGCGCAAAGATACACAGAGAAACCCTGTCTCGAAAAACCAAAAAAAAAAAAAAAAAAAAAAAAAAAAAAAAAAGAATCGTGCAGCATTCTTCTCTTTTTGTTCCTGGTCATGTTGTAGTCAGGCTTTCTTCTGCCATGTTTCACAGGTCTCACCATGGTACACTATCTTGCCACTGGCCCCAAATCAACAGAGCCAAACAAACAGTTAAAGCCTCCAAAACTTTGGGCCAAAACAAAGCTTTCTTCTTTATCATTCTGTTATCACAGGTGTTTTGTTATAGCAACAGACATCTGACTAACTGTTGGCAAGAGTTACCCAGTTCAAAGTTCCTTCCTGCAAAAATCCTTGATTCCTCAACTGGGGTCTTGATTGCCCACAATGCAATTAGTAAAGGTTTGCCAAAATGCATTGTGGGCAATCCCTTCCCAGCTGCCCTCCCAGCAATGCAGGATGGGAAGTCCTTATTCCCACCGGCAAAGCACTCTTGCGGGAAACACATACTGCCCTTAAATATAAACTAGGAAACTGTAGACTCCACATGTTTGGGGACTAGCAAGGAAGATGAGTTACAGCCTGGTAGAAGGGGCAGGGCGGCTTTCACGAAGCGGGGAACAAGAAAAATCCCTGCAGAATCTGCGTCTCGGTTGATTATGAAAGCCAAGCATTTGGACTTGTTAGGACTGCGGTTTGTTTGAGTCATGCCACTGGGTAACCCAGTCACAACCAGCCAAAGCCTGAGTGAAGGCTGTGGTTAATTTAGGACGTGCTTGGGGAGAGGAGGAATGAGAGCATGCTATGGCCCCCAGCTGCCTGCAGCAAGGTGGAGAGAGAACAGCTTGTTTCTTTCACCTTCCTCTTCAAAGTTTTCGGATAGGAGGGGCCTCACGGGATCCACGGAATTGTTGTTCAGTGAAGGTGGTGGGATATGCTGGCCTGAACTTCCGCCAGTGAGACTATGCCCTTTGGGACTGGGATCAGCCACCACCACCAGCAGCAGCAGCAGCTGTGAAACTGACCTGTGGTTCACAAAGGAGTCTCCCCTTTGCTTCCAGTGGCTGATCCTCCAGCCAGGGAACTAGGATCCAGCCATTCCTTGAGGACACAAGACTCCTTTAGTGGCAGCTTTGGGTCCAGGGCTTCCCATTGGCTTTATGGAAGCATCCTAGGCTCTTGCTACCCAACTTGACCCTCCCCACTCTCCTCCTTCAGTGGCTAGGTCTCTTGCATTCTGACACTTGTCCAAGCCTCCACTAGGTCCCTCCCAAGCGTTTGCTGCTATAAATTGCCTGTATGTCTGACCCCACCGTGGCCTGTGTCTCAGAGGATGGAACCAGCTCAGTCTATCTGACCGGAGGGACAAGGCAGCTAACTACAATGCTACATACAGTCCTTTGTCCCTGATGCTTAGAAATGTACTAATCAAAGCTGTCCCCACAGCAGCGCTGCCCTTCTACAGGGCCCTCATGAACAGTAGAACGTGAAGATAAAACATGGCCATGATTTCCACAGCCACACAGAATACCGGAAAACAGAGATCTCTATGCAGATTCCCTATATCCAAACACACAGCTCTCTTCAGTAAAGAAGTCAGTTTTTGTTTTGTTTTGTTGTGTTGTGTTGTGTTGTGTTGTGTTTTGTTTGAAGTACTGCCTTGCGGTGTAGCTCAGGCTGGCCTTAAACCCAAGGTCTTCCTGTTTCCGCTTCCCAAGTGCTGGGATTACAGGGGTATAGCACCCCACCAGCAAGGATGGCATGCTCCTGAGCACCTAGGGACTGCTTCCTGCACAAGGAAACACGGGAAGCCCAGAACCTCAGAGCCCCAGGGTCTTCGGATTGCTAAGCATACCCCCTGGGGCTTAGTCAAGTTTCCAGTTCTTGGGGGGTGGGGGAGGGGAGATGCAGGGAGGAATCACACAAGCCTGTGCTCTAGAACCTGTACAACACAACATGCGAAGCAGAGTCCGGGGGACGCTACTAGCTGAAGAGAGTGACCTGGGAAGCACTTGCATTTGGTTTGTCCGTCATCTCCATGCTGAGGGGGGAGGTGGATACCGGGGCATCTCTGGCTCCTCCTTTTGCTCTCGTCCCAGTCCTTACACAGATGTGTTCCTGAGTTGTTGTTTCATGTGACTATGGCATTGTTGTGCCGGAAGAACCCCCTCCCCTGAACCCCCACCCTAGGCTTAGAACACTGATCCCAGGACCAGCTTATATAGCTTAATGGTTCAAGGACTCTGGTGATACTGGTGGCTGGGTAGTTCAAGGAACAGATTAGGTTTGAGATAACAGATATGACGTCATTTGGGTGCATAGATATGGAAAGCGCAGGCAACTGGAGCAGAAATGTCCAGGGCCCCTGAGGACAGAGGCCACAAGCTGATCTGGGGTTCCATCAGAACTCACGAGGGTTCAGAAAGAGAGGGGCAGCCGGAGTGCAGTGGCTGGGAGGCAGTGGGTCTCCGAAATCTGTTTGAAACGCATCCCACGGGAGCAGCAGAGTGTTCCAGCAGTGTTCTTGTGCTCTCTGCCCCACGTGGAAATACAACTGTGACCGTGGGTGGCCAGCAGGAAGCCACTGATGCTGACAAGAGCCTTGTGATGGCAGTCGGAGCAAAGACCTGCTTCTCTGTGGTTCTGCAGGCCTGCTGCGCTTTGAGGCAGGAACTCTGCTCCTTGCTGCTGAGCCTGCCAAAGGCAGGAGAAGAGTGTCTGTAATGTCAGGGGAGTGGCTGCTTGTGGAATACATTCAAGATCTGGGATGGGGGTCGGGGGGGAGGTCTGATGGGATTCGTGTTGGTTGTGGCTCATTTCTTAGTAAAAATATGAGGTGCGGAGATGTTAAACTGTTAGCATTGGCTTCTGCGGTAGTTTCCACTCACCACAACTACACAATTTTCAAAACAATTGAAAATTGCTCTGTGAAAGTTTTGACAAATGTGACTTTCCCCCTTAATAGAGTCTATATAGATATAGATATACCAGAACTCACCGTCCATCCTCTTACCTCAGCCTCCTCACAGGTCCGTCTGTCTCCTTCCCTCCCTCCTTTCTCTTCTCTCTTCCTTCCTTCCTTCCTTCCTTCCTTTCTTTCATTTGAGGCAGAGTCTCCCACAGCCCACACTGGTCTTGAACTTGCTGTCTAACTGAGCACAACCTTGAGCCTCTCCTGGTCCCCCTGCCTCCACTTCTCAAGGGCTAGGACTACAGGTGTGGATCACCAGGCACAGCTTTGAATTTTTCCACTCGGTGAGTATGTTTCCTAAAGCCAGGTCTTAGAACTATCCAGAATAAACCCTAATGGGGAAGCTTCCACCTATAACCTCAGTGTTTCAGAGGTTGAGGCAGGAGGATGTCGCTAATTCAAAGCCAGCCTTGACTATGGAGTGAGACCCTGCCTCAAAAAGAAAATGAAATACAAAAGAAACACATATAGAAAAGCACTTGCTCTGGATGACCTCACCAGTCATGCTTTGAGAAGACCTTGGCACTGCTGGCCCCTCCCACACCCTGCCGCCATAGTGATAGATGCCGTGCCCTTAGGGCTGGGATGCAGCTGCTGCTTTTGGAAGTGAAGGAATGAGGGCCTGACTCCAGCCATGCTTACTGTATCTCTGTAATCCTCCAACTGAGGCCCGGGCTCTCAGGGCTCACCCAGTCCCTGCACCTCGCAAAATGACCCCCCGGGAATACAGACATTTGTAAGGGATCAAGTGTGTCTAGTACACATCCCTGGAGGCTGGGGAGAGGGGGGCTGTCTTCAATGGTGTCCTAGTTTGAGTTCTCTGAAACAGACCCTGAGACTAGGAGTTGAGTAAGTCCTTTACCTGGTGGGTGACCTCGGGCAGGGGAGTGGAAAGAGAGCAGGGAGCATGGGCAGGCCGTGGATCATGGAGCCAGCCACCACTGTGAAACAGATACACACCACCGAGGAGCTCTGAGACAGTGTAGGACATGCTGGCCACATCCTGGAGGCAGGGATGGAGAAGAGCTGCTGGGGTGGGAGTAGGGATGGGGGTGGAACCAGAAAGCCCTCAGGAAAAGAGATGAAGATGCAGGAAAAGCTGGGAAAGAGGCCAAGGACATCTGGGTGGGGCCTGGCAGGGACTGCTGCACATGCCTGCATTGGGAACTTTCCTAGGCTTGGCACCATGCCTGCACAGTCCAAGCAGCACAGACTCCGTTACCTAGCATCTGTCCACACGTTCTGCTCCCAGACCCCCAGCTTCCCTTTGGGAACCTACATTCCCTGCCATACCTTTCCTTACCCCTTAGGGGATCTGACGATGAGGGTATCCGTAAGAGGAGCACCTGTTCGACTCCTGGGCTGGTCTGTGACCCAGCTCTACCAATCAGTGTATAACACATTCCAGGCCACAGGGGGCCTTTCTGATGTGTACCTGCTCCAGCCAGACCACAATAAAAGATAGAGTGTGAGCCTGGAGTCGCCCCACTGGGGAGAGCCTCCAGAGGATGACGCCAGCATAGTAGATAGAGAACCAAGAGGTGGGTTCAAGCTTTATCATCATCTGAACCCCTTGACATCCCTGCGCTTGAAGACTTGGACCTTTTAGTTCTGTGACCCAGTAAAGTCTCCTTTGAGTTTAAATCAGAGTGACTTGGGTCTCTGCTACCTTCAAACCCAAGCTTTCTGCACTGTGGGTGAACGTGGATTTCTACAATGGTTAAAATCTAGGAGTGAATTAAACACCTGCTCATCTGACCCAGGTGAGCAACCTCCCCCCCGACACCCCATTCTCTAGCTTTTCTTTGCTTTTGAGGCACAGCCTCACAACATAGTCCAGGCTAGCCTCAAACCTGATCTCCCTGCCTCAGCCTCCATAGTGTTGGGATCATGGCTATGTGCCACCATGCCCAGATCTGCATGCCCTTTCCTCTGTCCCAGGCCCAGCATATTTCTGGCATACTCCAGACCATAGACCCAGACATGGTATTCCACCTGGCTTTCCCCACCCTTCTCCCAGTTCCTCACATTCCCACCCCTAGCCTCTTCTCAAGGCCACTTACTTAGTTAATAAACACAGATTTGTGCCAGGCCATATTCTATACGTACTAGCACCTTTATACCTGGCTGGGTCCCTTCTGCGCAGGAGCGTTCCCTCTGCATCAGGGGCATAAAGAGAAGGCAGGCTAGATAGAGCTTTCATACAGCCTGGGACTCAAATCCACATTGCCTTCAGGGTCCAGGCCCTGGCATCCCCTCATGCTCCCCAGCCCAGCTGCTCCTAGCCCTCCTCGCCACCATGTTCAGGCTCATCTCATCCCATTTCCCCTCTCTCCATCCACTGCCCTGACCTGTTTTCCTCTCTGCCTCGTGCTGCTGCTACAGAAGGCAGAGTCCTGGTGCCCTGTGATGGGGAGCAGGACATGAAGTGAAGGCCAGGATGCTGAAGACATTCAGGCACCACCTACCCCATTCCCAGCCTGTGGGGGGCTTGGCTGAGCCAGGGCCAGGAAGAGACAGGCAGGGGTGGGAGCGAGAGGGGGCTGGGTGGAGCTGGGCCTGCAAGCCCTAATTAAGTGAGTTAATTAGGAGGGGAGGAGAAGCCTTGTGGGAGTTAATAAGCTTAGCTAATTAAGTGGATCCTAGAGAATGGCTTGAATTCTAGTGGCTCAGGAGATATGAGGGTTTAGCCAGAATGGAGGACAGGGAACGAGGCACAGGCACCTCCCAGGTGTCACCGGGACTTGTTGGAGGCTGTGCTCAAGGCCTGCAGCTACCATCAGGATCTAAGGACACTACTGAGTCCTGCACCTTCCCCCAAGTATGGCCTGAAGTCACCGGCAGTGTCTGCAGCCCTCACTGAAGCCATTACTATTTTGGTATATGGGCCTGAGGTCACTACTGACCTCTATCTTGTCCCTTGTCAAACTTCCTTTCGGAATAAAAGCTAGCCCCCCCCCCCTTTGAACGTTTCAAGGGATACAGATAGAAGTAGAGTCTTGACATCTGGACTGTTCAGAATAACCACAAATGAGATCCATAATGGGTCAGGGCCACACTCACTTCCTGTGACTGTCAAGAACCACGACTGCCAATCACTGAATGCCCCACCCACCCTGTGGTTCAGTGTGCAAAAGGTTCTTGCCTAGTTCATAGAGGTGACAACAGAGACCCAGAGAGGAATCCAGTGGCCGGCTCCAGCCAATTCGGAGCCTGGTACTTAAGCTACCAGGGGCAATGCCAGATGCCAGCCATCTCAAAGGTCAAGTGTCCCAGGAACCTAAGGGCTCTCTCTTGCTTAGCCTTATTCTCTCTAATGTGGGGTTCAAAATTACCCCAGTTCTGACAGCTCCAGTGGACAAATGTCCAACCTTCAGAATGTGCATGCCAGATACACACCCTGGGTCCAGGAGCTGACCTGTGTCACTCTGTGCTCAGAATGTAGGACAGAAGAGTCTCCTAGGATCTTCTCCCTGGGTTTCACCTCTATTGAATACCATACTCCCTTGGGCATGGGGACATTTGTAAGACGGTGCAAACTCTTACAGGTACCTAGGGCCTCCCTGACGGTGATCCATCCCAATCCAGTCCCCAGTGGAAGGGTCCCATGAACCTTCAGTCACAGAGTCAAAGACAGATAGAAAACTTCAAGACACCAACCACAGGGTGTTCAGCCTGAAGGCAGGCTCTGTGCTTCTGTGTTGACAGGTCCAACAGCATCCCACAGCATCCCGCTCAGGCCCGGCTGGATCACTTAGTACAGTCATTGCCTCCAATGCACTTATACATCCACCCACTCAACAGGCAAATAGTTCCTTTGTTTGTTTGTTTGGTTGGTTGGTTGGTTGGTTATGTTGACACAGAATCTCACTGGCCTGGCACTCACTCCGTAGACCAGGCTAGCCTCAAACTCATAGAGATCTGTCTGCCTCTGCCTCCCAAGTGCTGAGTTTAAGGCCTGTGCCACCATGCGCAGCCAGGCAAATACTTTTTTTTATCTTTTTGTTTCCTCTTGCAGTTCTGGGGATCATTTCAGGGCCTCTGACATGCCAGACAAGTACTCTGCCACCAAGCTACAGCCTGACCCCAAATATCAAGTCCTCCCACTGTGCTAAGCACTGTGTGCAAGTCACAACACAGAAAAGCCCCGGCCTTTGCAGAGCCTCTGCTCTAGGACAAACAGGACACAGAAGTAAACAACACAGGTCAAGGCATTAATGTGAACAGAGATAAGGCAGGGAAAAAAGGAACGGCATGCCGGGAAGTCCTCACAGAGATGGTGGTCTCTGAGCAGAGACTTGAATGAGGTGAGGGGGGTGTCGTGCCGACAGGGGAGCCAGGCCTAGGAAACAGCTCGTGCAAACAAAGGCCCTTCAGTCAGAGTGCACTTGGGATGTTCAGCAGCCGTGAGAAGAGCTGGGGCTGGGGCAACAGGGGTGCTAGGAGGTGACGGGGTCACTGGAAGTCTTTGGCTTTCACTCTGAAGGGTTTTGAGCAGAGAAGGGTTGGGTGTGTAAGGAGAACAGACTGTGGGAAAGGGGACTCAGAAGGACCAGCCAGAAGGCTGTCTGATTCAGATGGGAGGCATGGCTTTGACCTGAGCCAGAGCCCTGGAAGTGGAGTGGTCAGAAGTGATTCACCCTACATCTGTGTGAATGCACAGCCGGTGGGTGTGGGAAGTACAGAGGTCCTTGTTTGTGCTCACAGGTAAGCACTAGGGAAGCTAGGAATGTTCAGCACATAGGGTTGTCTCTTCAAATGGAGGGGTGCATAACCTGTTTTCTGCCCAGAAGGCTGGGAGCGGACATGATTAATAGCCTGGTGACTTTCGTGCTATCTGTGTGGCTGAGACCACACTCGATCCTTCCCTAGACCCTTATCATGAGTCTGCCAATCTGTAGAACCCATCTTTATGAAAGATGCCACAGGTACTTTACAAAGAGTTTCTATGTAGTCATGTCTTAAGCCTTATTGTGCACACAGGATTGAGTTATCACCAGGAAATTTCTTTTGTTTTGTTTTTTGTTTTTTGAGACAATGTTTCTCTATATAGCCCTGGTTGTCTCAGAATTCTCTCTATAGACCAGGCTGACCCCAAACTCACGGAGATCTGCCTATCTCTGCCTCCCAAGTGTTGGGATGACTAGGAAAATTTTTACTAATTTGTGGTTTGTTTAAACATGCCTAAAATAAACTACTGAGGGCCAGACTCCCAAAGCTTGAACCAACACTGGTTACTCAGTTAAGAAGTTGTTACTTCTTGCCGCCTATGTATCATCTCCACATGGTCGTGTCCAAGGTGCCCATGTGGGAATGTGGACTCAGGTTCTCAGGGCTTCCAGCTTTCCAAAGATGTTGGATATTTTGATATAAGGACGGAATGTCCTGGGTTTTAAGTGTTGGCTCATTTATTTATTTATCTATCTACTTCTTTTTATATTTTTCTCCTTTGAGCCAGGGTCTGGATATATAGACCAGGCTGCCCGTGAACCCAGTGTGTAGCCCTGTAGAAACTTAGGCTGGCCTCAAACTCACTATTCTGACACAGCTTCCTAAGACCTGGGATAATAGGCATGCATCACTACACACATTTCTGTGTCCATTTTATAGCTGATGAAACCACATAACAGAACCTTTGGGTTACTGTGCAAGGCCACATAGCCCAGAAGTAATGGACCTGTAGTATATGGTTTCAAAATCTGAATCTGTCCAGAAAGTCATCAGAAAAAGAAGCCAAGGTTGAGCAAACAGCGCCTTACTGGGCCAGTCCCTGCAAATATGAACCCAGCACTCCCTCTAGTGGCCAGTTTTCTACAGTGCAGGACGGGCCAAAGGACTGTGAGAGCACCGTTCCCCACCTCAACCCCCAACACACTATCCTGTATTGGGAGAAAAGAGCATCCTCTGCTCCCCATCACCCAGGACATTCAAGCCCAGGCCCTCTGGTCCACTCAAAGCCCCTCCCCTGGCTGTGACTGAGCAGGGCCAGCCCCAGGGCACCATGCCGTTCCCCTGTGTGTCTTATTCCTCTGTCAGGAACTTGGTCTCTGTCCACACTGTGGTCCAGAAGCCCTGCTGCTCAACGTGACATATAAGAAACCTTTAGACATCCCATGCCAGGCCATGCCCCAGAGCAAATGACTGTGTTTAGACTTGTGAGGGATAGAGCTTAGAGAACAGAGTCATATCAGAGCGCTGTCCTCTCAGTGCTCAGATGTCCTGATGTCACCTCCAACCCACTCTGCCCCTCTGGGCTGTATCCCCAGGTACAAACCCCAGACCTTACCCTTTCAGAATCTCTGACTTGCTCCCTTACCATCCCTGCCCTCTGTCTACCCCCCTGTTCGTCTAGTTCTTGCATGTGACAGCCCTTTGACCCCACAGAGACAGCTACCCAGTGCCATTTCACCTTCCCACTGCCTGGAAGCCTGGCAGCCACCACTACCCACCTCATCCTGTGTGGACTCCACTCTCCATCACAGGACTGACACCTGGAAAGCCCCCCACTTGCTCGCCCAGCTCTCCCATTGGGCATCTACTTGGAATGACACCAACCACCCATCCTGTCCCTGCCTGCACCAAGCAAGTGGTCCCTCCAGGGAGAGCCCCATCCCAAGCAGCCTTGTCCCTTAAGCCCCAGAAGCATGTCTAGAATGGGAATTCATTGTTGCCTCCCAGGCCCCTCTCTTTCCTGTCTGCTCTGAGCATCGCTACCCAAGCTCCCCTAAACACCCTACACTTCACACCAGCTCCAGGTGATGCCCACGTGGCGTCCATAGCGTGGTAAGGCACGGCTGACTCTTGCCAACTTCTCTCCTCTCCCCAAGGCATGGCTCTTGCCTCACCAGGAGAGCACAGGGATCTAAATCACTACACTGACTCCTGCTACCAAGTCACAAACCCAGCAGCCACTCTGTAAATCAGTGTGGAGGACCCTCAAAAATGTAAATAGAACTATGTGACATGACATAGCCAAGGGACCTAAGTCAGCACAACA